>NW_025814828.1:34437500-34870000 GCF_022079265.1 Lynx rufus
TTTCTGATCCAGCCCCCTTTTCTCTTAAATCACTCCCTCACCCCAAAACAGACATCCGCATATTCAACCAGCATTGACTTCTTGTTTTATATCCCGATTGATGGTCAGACCTTCACACAGCAGGCATGGTAGGATATCTTCCACCAAACTGGTCCTGGGATAAATAATTAACGCCCTGGAACTCCCCTTGGCTGGCTGCACAGGATCGTGTGATGAAAAATCATGATGTGTTGAATCCTGGACTCTGAGAAAAGATACTCTGGGGCTGTCATGGGAAGACATTGGGGATATTGGGTTTCATTTTCAAAACTCAGCTGTGGTTCTGAGGCAGGACAATTCAGTCTAAGAGGCCCTCTAAGGCCACCCTGAAAGAGATAAGCCTCAACAATTATTGCGATGGCCTCATCATGTTGGATTTAATAAAATCAGAGTGCAACCCCACTCCACAGCAAAATAATCCCATCTGTCCATTTATGGAACCAACCGCGTTTCTTCTGTATGGGAAAAAATGGGATGGGGCCTTTTTTAATATCAACTTCTCTAGAGTATGGATATGAAGATGTCCTAGAAAAACGGGACATGTGTTTACGTAGCACCGAGCCTGTAGCAGTGTTCAGTAAATAGTCCTCCACTATCTGACGGCCTGACTCTCAGCCATTGATCTTGTTCTATTAGAATGAGAATTCGAAGGGCATCAGAAATGGCTCTCTATGGGCCAGGTTCTGACAGGCCTCTGAAATTGGAGCTTTCTGCTTTACTTCCACAGAACAATGTGTTCAGATATTCATTCAGGGTCATGAGTGAAGCATGGTATTGGCAGACAGCTCCCTGACCCAGAAAGGCAGTGTGGGCTCGAACAAGAGGCAGGAAGCAGGACGCCATCCCAGTTCCTATTCTGAGTGCTTCTGCCCTGGCCCCCTGAAACTAGAACACCACCAGCGACGGCCGCCATTTTGGCTCTCTGTATTGGCAACGAACTCCAACACATTTTTCTACTTCACATCATAATGTTAGTGCTGGAAGGAATCTTAAAGATCTATCTAGTGCAGTGTTTCCCAACACAAACTCGACTAAGGAGGGGCAGGCTCTCTAAATTCTCCGCCACGGATCAATTAAAATTATATAGATATAATATATATTTATTAAATTCTTCAATAAACAGTGGAAACCTATTTAAAACCCTCTCTCATTCCTTTCTTTTATCACTGAAATAAAACATTAATTCACATTAAAGACATTTTATTTAAAGATGAATTTTATAGATTTTAAGAACTAAAGGTTTTCAGTGGTAAATTTGCAGTCTGGAAAATTTGTCCTGGACTGATGCCAGGTTGAATGTCAGGAGACCCTGATTCTATTTCAACCCCTTTTGTTTCTCCTATGCAGAGAGAGAACTAAGGCCCAGGATCACAGAGCTGGACGTCAGTCCATTGACCTTTCTGCTGTCCTGGGCTTCTTCACAATGAAAGGCAATAGATACCAATCAATCTATGAATAGATTCGGTGTTGGCAAGGCTCCGCGCCCCACTCGAGCAGAGAACAATTTGTATTTACCATGTGGCAGAATTCACAGTGCATGTGTTCACCTTGTTGACTACTCTGGTGCGCGATTTCCATCCTGAGCATGACCCGGCAGCGAGGATGTGTTTCAGTACGGCAGAAAAACCTGCCGAGCGGTGGCTTTGGCCACGAGTACGCTTTGGGCGCACTTAGCAAGAAGCCGGGATGCGGGCGGTTGCAAGGCTGGTTCAGCAGCTTAACGAGGCCAGCAAAGCCCCCCCGTTTTGCAGTCCTCGGCCCAGTCCCTTTTCACTTTTAGGTTTGCTGCCTCGTGGTCTCAAGACGGCTGCTGCCGCCTCAAGCATCAACTTCACCTTCCGGCGTGTAAAGCAGGAAGTAAGGAAGAGGTAGGAGGCCTTATTCTCCTGTGGCCCTTTGCTTTATCCGCTGGCTACTACCTCCCAGCATCCTTCCATCCCAGATCCTCTGACGTCTCATTGGTTCTCTTGGTCTAATCACCTTGTTGGGGCATGTTGCTGCTGAACAAGCCGAGCTTCTACTAGCGAGGAAAGCGGAGGAACGGACCTTGCCTCAACAACCAGCAGTGTTTCCACTGGAAGAAACAACCATGCGCTGATGCCCCACGTCCTTTGAACGTCGTGAAGCCGTAATAAATTGGTCTCTAAAAATACAGAGACACCCGGTCCCATAGCACATCGGAGCCCACGGCGGTCCATCTGATGAGCATCTGTAAGCCCCTCTCTGAAAAACACACCAACCCAGAGGCAGTGCTGCTCAAGGCCCTGGGACAGCTCCCTCTCTGCGCTTCTAGGACCTGCCACTCTACCTGCCACTCTGTTCCCTTCCAAAGCCTTTGGGCCTTCAGAAAGGTCTAAGAAACTGTTAACACCTCCGTGTGTTTGCCCATTGCATGCTACCCCGGGAGTTCCCTTGACTACAAGCCAGGTGCCCTAAGAGGCCCTGGGCATCGAGCAAGCTGACGTCAGAAGCGGCTGGAATAAATGCTCTTGCTACTCAAGGTGTGAAGCCTTCTGCAGGTGGAAGCAATTCTTTTTTAAAAGCCAAGGCAGGGAGCCTGGGTGGCTCTGGATTAAGCGTCCGACTTGGGCTCAGGTCATGATCTCACGGTTTGTGGGTTCGAGCCCCACATCGGGCTCTGTGCTGACAGCTCGGAGCCTGGAGCCTGCTTCGGATTCTGTGTCTCCCTTTCTCTCTGCTGCTCCCCTGCTTGCATTCTCTCTCTCTCTCTCTCTCTCTCTCTCTCTCTCAGAAAAAAAAAAAAGCCAAGGAGAAGGAGGTGCCTGGGTGACCCAGTCAGTTAAGCGTCCGACTCTTGATTTCGGCTCAGGTCACGATTTCACGGTTCGTGAGTTCGAGCCCCGCGTCTGGCTCTGCACTGACAGCACAGAGTCTATTTGAGAGTCTCTCTCCCTCTCTCTCTCTGCACCTCCCTCGCTCATGCTCTCCCTCTCCAAATAAATAAACTTAAAAAAAAAAAGCCAACGGAATGTATTTCTTTCACATTGACCTTTTGGATGTTATAACACGGAGGTGAGAGTAGGGACAGGAGCTTCTTAGGGCCCCCAGACCACCTCATCAGAGGGCACTGCTTCCCCTGTCCAAGAGGACAACGTCTGGCCTCAGATGGCCCCTGGGTCAGCCTCACTCTCCCAGCCAGTGCCAGCCAGCTCCGTGGCTTTGATGGCCACCAGCTCATTCCAGACAAACGCACAACGGTGTCAGCCTGCATCGTAGGACAAGTGTGCCCCATCTCCAGCCTCGGGAAGGGGAACTTTGTCTTTCCCAGGGGCCTGCTGGTGCGTGTGAGCACGTCACAGCCTCTGCAGTCTAACTTTGCACACCTTCGGTGACTCAGAGTGCAGTCACTGAGTTTCCGGCTCTTTGGAGGCACTCGGAGTGCTGTGGAGATGGTTTCTCTGAAGAGGAGTCCGTTTCCTCCTCCAGACTGGGGGCTCCTGGAGCCCGGGGCCGGCGTCTTACTCATCTGTGCATCCCTCCTGCCTGCCTCTCAGAGGGGCCTCCGTAGCCCTTTCCTTAATGACAGATGAACGCATAGACCAAGAGGGAGGATCAAGCTCTCCCCTGGTCGAAAGGCAGGGTTGAAATACAGAGGGAGACAATTATAGCCTCCGCTTTCCGGCAGCAGACCCACGGCGAGGTCCCGCGGTCCCGAGTTACACCACGCTCTCCTGCACGCACCGCGAGTCTCACAGCTGCCTTCCTATTTACCATATCCCTGTGGCCAGGGCCATTTCCTGTGTTCGATTTAGATCTATCGATAGAACACACTCGGAGAGTTTCACTTTGTGCTTCCCTCTTCCCTCTGCACTAACGACATGAATGTCCTTATTACAGCCACACACAGGCCCCCGGTCTCTCGCTGTCTCTGTCAGATTTGCTCGGGACTGTAGCAACCCGCTAACACTGCGGGTCTCTTGGCCGAAAAGCGGAGACTGTAATTGTCTCCTCCGTTTCCCACCCTTGACTTTAGATCAGGGGAGTCTGATCCTTCCTTTTGATCTGTGCACTTCTGTGTCCTTTTTCCTTATTCGTTAGGGGGGCCTTCTCTCCTTCCTTCCTTCCTTCCTTCCTTTCTCTCTCTCTCTCTCTCTTTATTGGATTATAGCTCCCTTACCTCTTATCACCTGTTTTAATGAATAGGGAACCAAAGACAGGGAGATGGTAACCAAAATGTGATCAGAATCAAACCACACGTGTGTCCCTAGGTCTCTAGAAGATGCTGGGGGCAGGAGAGAGACGTGTTTGTCTGCCTCCGTGTGTGGAGAGAGAACATGAGCTGGGGCGCCCACCAGATGCGATGCAAGGAGGGGAGGGTGCAGGGTGGGCCTTCCGCATCCCCATAGCTTCTGCTCCTAGGCCACCTGATGGGCCCAGAGCTCCTAGAAATGCAGCTGCCTGGGCTGGCTGTGTACATTCATGCTGAAGCATTGCCTTTTTCTCCTTGAGCACCTGCCGTTCGGAACCACCAGGATGCAGAAGACACACACGTGCGCGCGCGCGTGCGCACACACACACACACACACACACACACACACACACACTGGTGTTTCCAGCTGTGCCGGAGTCTGGAGCACATGAGCTCCCAGGAGCTGGCCTGTGCAGGCTCAGGCCAGGGTGAGACTGAGGTCTGGGAAGGAGCCGAGGCTAGAATTGAAGGAAGAGGTCTGTAGCCAACAAGTCAGTGTGTACAAGCTTCCCTGTGCCTCGGTTTCCCCCCGAACTGTTTCTCGAACAGGAATCACACACTCTCTGCTTGCCTTACCTGTGTTCTGTAAGGACATCATAAAATATCCCTTGCTCAGTGCCTGAGTCTGTTTCAAGTGCTTTCATTTTAGGAATCTGTCCAGGATTGGCCCCTTTAGCAGCCCCACTTTTCACATAAGAACAGAGGCACAGAAAGATGGAAAAACTTGCTTGAGGTCATGCAGCTGGCAAATGACAGAGGTGAGATTTGAAGCCTGGCAATCTGGCACCAGGGTCAGGGCTCATAACTACCACACTATACTGTTTCGTGCCGCATAAACATAAGTGTTTTGAATGGTCACCTGTCACAGATGGCTCATGCCACAGACCCCAGGACTGTTTAGGCGGGTCGAGGAAGCAGCCTTCCACCAGTGCCGGACAGGAAGTCGGTGCGTAAATATTCCAGCTGGCTCACCCCTTGCGTGGGACCATGCTGAGGCCTACTCCCCTGCGTCTCCCCAAGTACCCAGTGGGACTGAGCTGTGATCGCCCAGAGCAGTAAACCCCTCATGAGCTTACCCCTTAGTGGCTGCCTTCCCTTCTCATCCCACTCCCTCCCCCCCATCAGTGCTCCCTCAATCCCCTCGCGCACAAGCAACTTGTTTTTTAGTGTTTATTTATTTTTGAGAGAGAGAGAGAGAGAGAGAGAGGGAGAGACGGAGAGAGACAGAGAACGAGCAGGGGAGGAGCACAGAGAGAGGGAGACACAGAATCCGAAACAGGCTTCAGGCTCCTAGCTGTCAGCACAGAGCCCGACTCGGGGCTCGAACTCACGGACCGCGAGATCATGACCTGAGCCGAAGTCAGCCGCTTAACCGGCTGAGCCACCCAGGCGCCCCTTGCACACAAGCAACTTAACCGCCAGCCCAGTCTCAGAGTTGGCTTCTTGGGAAACCCAGCGAAAACAACTTATACCTTCTTTTCTTTTTTATTTTGAGAGAGAAAGAGAGGGCGGGGGGAGAGTCTTAAGCAGGCCCCACGCCCAGTGTGGAGCTCAGTGCAGGGCTCAATCTCATGAACCACGAGCTTATGACCTGAGCCAAAACCAAGAGTCGGACGCTCAACCGACCGAGCCACCCAGGCGCCCCAACGACTTATACCTTCGAAAGAGCTTTCTCATTATTTTATCTTAATAACAATCTTACAAAGTAGATAGGGCAGGTGATACAACCCCTTTTACAGATGAGCAAACTGAGCCCCCAAACCATTCAGAGATAGACCCAAGGTCATATGGTTTGTAAGCAGTGGAGCAGGATTCAAACCTGGTTCTCCCAAATGTCAGACTCTCAGGCGCTTGTGTCATGTGACCCTGAGGCTCCTTGGGACTCTCATGTGTTGCTGGACACAAGGCAGCATGTCTGAGCACTTTCCACTGTCAACAAAAGGGTATTCATGATTCCTGATGGACACGGTCCATGACTGCTGAGGACCAACATCCTACCTACAACACTGTGACAATAAGGTGTTGCTTCCCAACTTTGTTGATTTCGCACCTCATCCCTAAAACATTTTGAGGTCCCCCATTAGATACATATATACACTTGTAAGTTACATATGTACTTACAAATTATATAAATATATATCGCTATGCTAATATGATATGTACATAATATGGTCAACGGGACTATTGGTTCCAATCTTTTCCTCCCCTCTATTGTATATTCACATCCTTGCAGCCTTGCCATGGCTTCCTGGTCCACCCCTTGACATTGGGCTTGCACCTGTGACTTGCTTTGGCTAATGGGGTGTTGGTAGATGTGATGCAAGCAGAGGTCTGAGTTGAGCTAACCCCCTTTCTCCCTTCTCCCCTCTCCCTCTCTCTCCCTCTCTGTCTGTCTTTCTCCTTGTGTTTCTCTCTTCAGTCTCTCTTTCTGTGTGCGTATGTATGTATGTATGTATGTATTTCTAATACTTTCTCTCGCCCTCAGTGGCTCATCCCGTACCCCTCCTGTCTGTGATGCGCACATTCTATTTGTTATTGATTTATGCATTCGTAGTGACCATGAACCTGGCACATGCGGTGGGCGTAGGATAACGACACGGGCTACCCTAGGACAGCGTCGGTTGTCTCGATGTTACTGCTGACGAAATCTCTTTTCCCTCTCAGAAGTGTCCCAGTTTGGACCACAGATTCTTTGGTCACTCTCACCATATGCCAAGCACTGTGCTGGATATGGGGACCTAAGGGAGGCACATTCTCTGGGGGTGGGTGGGGTGGGGGCAAGAAGGCAGTGCTTCCTGGAGAAGCGGTGCCTGGGCGGACTCTCACGAGACAGAGCTGCAAGAAGTCGTACAGGCACAAGAGTCTCAGAGACAAAGGCCCGGATACAGCAGATCGTGCATGGAAATGAGGCCATGAATTTAAGAGGCGTAGGCGGCGGTGTTGGATCCATAGCTAGTAGCCTCGTTTGCCATCCTGAAGAGTTTGGCTTCTTCCTTGAAAGCCATGGAAGGTCGTAAGGGGGATTAGCAGAGAGGGGGCATGATCAGATATGCATTTTAATAAGATTATCCCGGCAATAACGTGGATTGGAAAGGGTCAGACACCGGAGATGGAGAGGCCAGGCCGCAGCTTTTGCGACATTCCTGGTGAGAGATGACGAAGGCTTGAATGAAGCCGCAGTGGGGAGGCTGAGAGGAAGAAGCAGGAGGTAAGGCCCGTGTGACATGGTGACAGGCTAGATGAAGAGAGGCTCTGATAATTTCCTTGGGTGTTGCACAGCCATCTGAACTTGCCATCTGACTTGTAGACGACTCAATAGATATGCCAGCGAGGAGGCCAGAAGCAGCGTAATTAGCGAGCGTGGGCCCCATGGCCAACAACCAGCCCCTATCCCCTCGTCCCACCCGGGAAGCCGCCGCTGAAAAGCTCCCATGATGTGCCTCTGCCTACTCTATCTCTCTGGCTGAGGCTCTTGTCCGGCCGTGGGGACGTGTGCGGCACACGCCGGGACTGGCTGAAAAGACCGGGGGATTAACACGCGAGGAGTGATCCCCCCGCACTGGGTAACATCCAGCCTCACAGAACGCCCGCCACAGGGTGGAGCCCCTATGCCCAGAGCAGTAACCCACTTACAAGCACGTTCTTTATCAGCTTGCTTCCCTTTTCTGCCTCCTTGCTCACGGTGCTTCCTGAAATCATCTCCCAGATAAATTACCGAACGCTTGTCTCAAAGTCTGCTTTTGGAGGAAGCCACGCACTCTGCATTTGGACACCAGTTTGCCTCTTACAATCCGTAGGTCTTCAGACAACTTCACTCTCCGGGCCTTGTGCCTCCCTGTACTTGGCTTTAAAATGTAAACAATAATAGTGCCTTCCTCACAAAGGATTACGTGAGTCCCCGCATGTGTGGTGCCTCGAATAATGCCCGGCCCATGATAAGTGCCGTGTATGTGCTCGATATTATTTTTTTTTATGTCCATCAATATTTATTGAATGCCCATGGCCAAACAGTGTAATGGTTATTAAGACCAATCAGAAGAGTCCCTGCCCTCATCATACTTCTGAAATAACTCACCGGTAGGTACACTGGGATTCATCAAATCTGAGCCATGTTTGGAAGAGTGAGATGGTCTATTTCACTCATTTCATTTCGTATGTGTTGAGACAAAGGGTCCGAGGGGTTGATTGCCTCGTCCAAGGTCATATTGCCTTGTCCTGTGTCACGCTGCTCCCTGGTTACCAGGCCTGGATATGACAGAGGCCGGCAGAGATCTCTGGCACATTTCCCCCGGTAGTTTTTCCCATTTATTTATTTATTTAAAAATTGTTTCGTTGGAGTAAAGTGGACATATGGCGTTATATTAGCTTCAGGCGTGCAACATAGTGGTTCAGCTTCTCTACACGCTACGCTGCGTTCTGTGCATTAGGGGTAGATGTTATTATTACTCTTAACCAGTTCGTCTCAACCAAATGCTTTTTGCAGCGTAAGATTATGATGTCAAATGTCTTCCGAGATATCTCCTTCGCATAATCGAATACCTAGTCAGGCAGGCAGAGACCAGTTGGGGATTTCAGAAGGGATTGAAAACAGGGCGTCGGTTGCCCAGGTGTTGGGAGGCTTGAAAGAAACAGAAGAAGAACCCAAGTTAACCCAAAGGTGAGAGACTTCAGGAAGGGGCGACCACCCCTGAGGCCAGGAGAACAAAAGGGAGGTGGTTATCAGGGCCTCCGGGTGAGGGGGATGGGACCGTCACCTCAGGGACTGAGGAGGGGACGTAGTTCGTCCCAGAGCTGCTCAGAGTGGAAGGAAATGAGACGAGGAAGAGAAAGGCAGGCGCTGCTCCTTTCTGCCTCCCACCTTCTGATCTCCTACCGGGGCCTCCCTGTTTCTTTTGGACACTTGTGGGGGTCTCACGTGCCCTTGAGCCTTTCTTTCTAGACTTTTCCTTTTCCTCTTCCTGCAACACCCTCTCCCTGGCCTCCCATTGCGGAGTCCACCCAACCCCCTGCAAACCCGTGCTTCTGTTGGCATACGTGTGATTTTGACCCAAAGCCCCAGAGGATCAGGATTTGCGTTTCCAATATGGCAGCCGCCTGTCACATAGAGCCATCCTGGAGGGAAGCCTCTAGCCTGTGTTCTTTGATCTTGAGGCAAAATGAATATTCTAGCTTCTGCCAACGGGTGGTTGGGGGAATTGTTTGGTCCTGTGCTCTATCAAATTCAAGGTATGGAAGAGGCACTGCCTGCTTCTCAAAAGCCCAGTTGTCTTCGTGTTATTAACAGAAAATACACCAGATATCTTTCCTGGGTATCAGACCCAGTGCAGGCCAATTCAAGCGTCCAGCGGCAACCGCACGCAAAACACATTCTAGATACGACGAAGGAGGAAGCCCCAGCTTCCAGAAATGCTCAGGAGGATTGCACATGAACTACTGATGAACCGTAATCGAGATAACATAAGCTAAGATTGATACAATACCTGGACGCTTTTCATACATAAAGTTATCATCTCATTTTCTCACAATCACCCTGTGAAGTAAGCGGGATCACCACTTTACAAAGAGGAAACCGAGTTCAGAGGCGCTCGGCGACTTGCCCAAAGTCACACAGAGGATCAATTTACAGAGTGTACCTTTGGATGTAGGTTTGCGCCCAAATGTGAGCTCCTTGACTCTGCCCCGTGGCACACGAATAGGGATGTATCTAAATGAATGTGGCAAGAGTTAGGGCCCCCAGGCAGCCAGAAATGGAGGAGGTCGGTGAGTGCGCAATGAAGTCCGTGAGGACGCCTCGGAGATGATAAGATCGGGGCTGCAGTCAGAGGAATCGGATGGGGATTGGGAAGCTAGCGGGGAGAGAGTAGGCACTGTAGTGAGCAATCTGCCCTCCAGAACCGCACGGAGCCAGAACCTCTGTGATCGCACACAGTTACCCCCACGAGAACACGGAAGCCCACCACATTTAAGAGGTTTGTGAAATGCCCTCCAACCACTTAAGAAACAGAACTTAACACTGGATCTCAGGGTTCCTGGCCCCAGATCCTTCTGTGCTCCCCTGGCTCTTGAGTAGTAAATCGACTAGAACCCAATTTCTAATGAGAAGGTCATCATTCCTTCCCTAGGATTTCCAGGATTCGCGTGCATGGATGGATCCCGTTCCATTTCATGGTGCAGGTCATGACGTCCGAGAGAGTTAACCTCCACCCTGTGCAACATTGGCCTCGGACACAGTCAAACCTAGGTTTAGATCTTACACCAGCAGCACTTGCCGTGTGACCTCGAGTAAATTCTCCGCCTCCCAAATTTCTGTGCTGCCATCTGTAGGAGAGGATAATAGAGCCAGCTCCATAGGCTGGCTGTAGGGATCAAATGAGGCACTAGAAAGAGAAGTCATGGTAGGGGCTCAGTCAACAGTAAGATTGCTGGGTTTTTTGGTGGCAAGAGTTCCATGGTCTTTGAACAATCCCGGAACCAAAAGGCAAAAAATTAAGAAAAAGAATAAAAAGGAAGAATCGTCACATGAACTAAATAACCAACCTGATATACATATTTAATGTTTATTTATTTTCAGAGGGAGAGAGAGAGGGAACCTGAGTGGGGGAGGGGCAGAGAGAGAGAGGGAGACAGAGAATCCCAAGCAGGCTCCATGCTGTCACCACGGTGCCCGATGTGGGGCTCCATCCCATGAACCGGAAGGTCATGACCTGAGCCAAAATCAAGAGTCGGACGCTTAACCGACCAAGCCACCGAGGCCCCTCTGCGACCTGATGTATTTAATATAATTAAGGATTACGTAGTACATCACTGTGCAAACGCAGGTGCCATTTCTCACACTGCGAGGCCGACTTCGTGTTTCACACGAAGGAAACACAGACAAGGAAACCGAGGCAAGGGGTATGGGAATGATTTGGACAAGGTCCCCCAGCTGGGCAGTGATGGGATTGGGACTCCAAACTGGGCCCCTTCCCTTCCTAGCCCATGTTCTCTCTACTGTGCTAATGAGGGGAACGAAGGGAATTGCCAAAGATTCTAGTACAATCTGAGAGACCATCGTACCACCTATTACCAGGCTGCTGGGAACTGTGAGGGCAAGAAGCACAGGCCAGGCAGGGGGAGTTGCCTGGGGAAAAGGGCTTCAGAACATTACAAAGGAGACATCCAAGGAGGAAACGTGGGCTTTGGGCATTAGGGAGAGAAGAAAATTAGGTGGAGGGTATGTGCCTGTGTGTTCGTGTGAGAGAGAGAGAGAGAGACTGTGAGCGTCACCAGCTGGGTTTCCCAGGAAGTGAACTTGGAGACTGAGTTAGCATGCAGAATGGCAATTAAGGAGAGACCTCGGGATCAACATCTGGGGAGGGGGGGGCAGGAAGCGGGAGGGGGCAAATGGAGCTGACAAGCTGCCGTGAAGCGGGCCTTGGCCAACTCCGCGGAGAGCCGCGGAGCTGGAATGCGCCTTCAGAGATGGGTCGAGAAGGCCATGCCTCTATAAGTCTGTGTCAATCAGTCACCGGATGTGGGCTGCTCGGCACGAGGCGTGGCCACGGGCAAGGTGCCCTGTGCCACCAAAGCCATCCCTGCCCACCCCGACAGCTGGAGGGTGTCCACCCCCGACTGCCGGCACCCCCAGCAGCTAGGCACCAAATTCTTCCTAGATGGGGGATCTTGGCGGCCTGTCCGTGGACCCGCCAAACCTCGCATGCCTGAGAGGGTTTGCATCTGAGTGTGAGTGTGGTTTGTATGTGTACGTTCTCTGCCCTCCCAGTTGAACTTGGCGTTCCCACACTGAATTCCCACGACGGCCACTGACCCTCCAGCTCTATTTTCTGTGCCAGTCTGGGAAGGGTCTGGATGGAAGGGCAGCTGGGAGCACCAAGCTTGACCGCAGAGGAATCGCCAGACAGAGGCCCAGAACTACCCGTCCGCAGCTGGTAGGGCAAGGATCCTGAACTGGAACCTGGGAACCAGCCGTGCAGGGCAGGCGAGTGTAGACGCAGGGACAGGAGAAGGCACCCTGCGGGAGAGGGGCTCAGGGACATGAAACCCTGAGAAGACGGAGAGATGATGCGACAGAGACAGAGAGAGACCCACATAGGCAATGAGACACGGAGAGAAACATGTGGAGAGACAGATTCACAAAAGGACAGAGAGAGAGAGAGAGAGAGAGAGAGAGAGAGAGAGAAAGCAAAAGCCAGTCAGAGAAGGATGCGGAGAGAACAAATAGAAAAACAGAATGAGCAAAGACAGTGTGACACAGTGTGACAGAAGTGGCAGGGAGGAGTCCCCAGCATCTTCCCCTCCCTCGGGTGGTGGCTTGGCGCCCTTCCAGCTCTCCGAATCCATACATCTAGAAGCTTCTGTTTTTAGTTCAAACATCCGGCAAGTTTCATCTCCATATCTTGAGGCTGCAGCTCCTGGGTAGGAACCGACGGGGAATTTGAGAGAAAGAACAGAGCTGCTGGGTTAAGGGGTCATGGCACACGGGCATCAAAATGATGGGCCTTGGGGGGCCCTAGAGCCACTCGACTCCCGAGGGTTATAAGTGAGAACACTAGGAAGAGCTAAACCAGCCCTGCCTTTGTTTTCATTATTATTTATTTATTTAAAAGAGACGATTGGGCAGCAGTTGCTAAAACATACCTGAATTACAAGGTGTGCCGTGGTCGTGTGTTTAAAGAAAATGACTTTCGTGTCCCCCCCCCCCCCCTTAGTTACCGTCGGCGGCGAACTGTGTCTTTTCGGCCTTCCCCTCCTTCCCCCGCCCCAGGGAACCGGGCCCCAGACGATGGCCTTTTTTTACGGAGTCCGCCTCCCACCCTCACTCGGGAACTGGCTACGTGACACTAGCCAGCATGAACCAAGCGGAAGCTGAACAATCGTCTGCACATTGGGGCTTGCCCTCTTGTCCGCTCCCTCTTGGAAGCTCGCTGCCACGCTGGGGGAAGCCCGAGCGACGGGGAGAGGCCCCGGGCCTCGGCCTCTGCTGAGCTCGCCCTGCGGAGGTGGGCCTTCCCCGGCCGGCTCTGCTCAGATCGCGGGATCGTGAGCCGGGAAGTGAGCACTGATGTCTTAAGCCGCTAACGATTGGGGCCGTCGGTTCCCCAGCCGTAGGTAGCTGGAACCAGCACCTCATGCGCCCTCGGAAGAGTCTGGTCCCGCTCCCTGGGGCCGACAGAATTCCTGCTCGCGGCTCCATACTGCCTCACGGCGTTCCTTCCAGGCATCCAGTTGGGTGACGGGGACGAACTGTGGACTGGCTTTCAGATCCCACCTGCGCAGTGATGGGTGGGTTTGGTTCTCTCCAGAGGTGTCTTTGTGAATATAAGTTTTGCTCACTCCCGAGATAAATATCTGTTTGCATAGACAAGCAAGGGCTGGTGAGCTAGGGGGAACAGCTCTACAGTTTGCTTGCTTATCAGGTACTTAAGAGTTTGAATGCATCAAGGTCCCAAACCTAAAGGTTAATGTTTTGACACTGAGAATCCATCAGTCGGGGGGGGGGGGGGGAGAGCACGGGGGGAAGAGTTTGCATTAATTATTAGTCTGACTCTTAATTTAAATCAATGAAAATGCCAGAATGACAGAGGTGTTTGGACTGAATAATAATCACTGGGGCTGACACGGACCTGAACAAAGACGTGTGGAGCCCACTGGCAGGGCGTAGGCACGGAGGCGGGGCTGGTCCTGGACAGGACAGAAAAGCAAGAGTCACGACTGGAGATCCCCAGCCTTGGCCACAGTCATCCATCAAGGGACACGAGAGGCAGCCCACAGGGCAGGGCAGAGCCTTAAGTGCTGCTGAGCAAACATGCCAGTCAAAGCCACTTGGCTTCCGAATGTGCTGGTTGTTGCCCTTTGAGAAATGGACCAAGTTGTGGGTGCTTCCTTGTGTCAAGATAACAGCCTCATTGGGGGACCATTGGACGTTAGCTACCAGTTGTCCTCATGAGCCACTGTATTTGGCAGATGAGTGAATGGAAGCCCAGAGACTAGAGGGGCCTTAGCCCACGTCACACAGCTGGTGAGGGACAGAGATAGCGGGACACTCGGGTCTTCTCACTGTCCCCCAAGCTGTCCTTCCCCCAGGTCTCCGTGCTTGGAAGCTCTATGTAAGTGAATTATCCTGATGTATTTCCACCCTCTGGGAGCCCGACACCAAGCAGTTAGGCCCTTCCCTGATGAGGAAGAGGACAGGATCATTTGAGAGAGATGGATGATGGTGAGACGGAACTCGGCAAGAGAGTAGCTGGCTAATTGCCGGAATTTGCGAGAACCCGGGTACTCTGGTCCCCAAACAGCTAGCCTGAAATTCCACTGGCAAGTCACTTCTTTGAATTAAACATTTCTACCTTCCTATGGGCCTTTAAAACACATAAATGGCCCTGAAAGTGATAGCATGAAAGAAATTCACGTTAGTATGAGTTAACGTGATTAAGCCCATCTCCTCATTTGATAGACTTGTCTCCAGCACCTCCTTCGCTCCAGACCCTGGGATCCCCAAGTGGAGTCCTTGCCTGGAGAAACTCACCATCTCGTAGGGGAGATAGACACGTGACGGCAGTACAGTAACTGCCCTTTGCTGGGCATCGGCTCTGCTCCACGCTGTGCATGAGGAAACCGAGTTTTAACCAAGCCCACCCCCCCCCCTTCACGGTGTTCTCTCCAGGCTGAGAAATTCGGGGCTGGTGAGAGGCATTGCTCAGGGGAGGGCATCATGGAGGAAAGAGCCTGGGTCAAGGCAGAGGAGGATGAAAGAGTTGTCTGCTTCGGGAAACCAGCAGTTAATCACGACTTCAGCCAAGGGTGCGAGGGCACTCTGCCCAGGAAACTGAGCGAAGGCAGGCAGGCAGGGCCAGCTCTCCCAGGGTGGTGCTAACAAAATCTGCATTTTTGTCTGAGCTCTAGGGAGTCTTCTGGCAAATATTAAGCAGGAGAACATTTGCGCAGACATAGCTTTAAAGTCCGGGGCTCTTGGAGCATGAGGCTTCAAAGCGCAGGCCTGGTTTCAGAACCCGGATTCCTTCCTTGTTTCACAACAACACTAGGAATCTGAGCTCTCTGAGATCATCGGCCATGTCTTCTTGATGAGTGCTGTAACCGTGGATCTGGAAGTCCCTGGCATACGGTAGATGCCTGTGGGACACCGTTGGTTGCTCCCCCAAATCCGTTCTCCGTTTCCTCCTTGGACACGTAGTCAGCCAGGTAAAGATGACACCTCCAGCCTCCTTTGCGGCTAGATGTAACCCTGCAGCGAGGTTCTCCCCAGTGGGATGGAACGGCAACATGTGTGGGCAACTGTGCCTCACCTGCTTTAAAAGCTGCTTGCCCTGAGATTTCCTTTCTACCTTCCCGCAAGCCAGGACTCGCATGTGCCCCGACCGGGCTTTGACCTTACAGACGACAGCCACGCCCTAGCGAGTGGCAGAACACGCTTTAGCCATCTGGAATCCCTCAAGAACCACAGGGAGCCAAGCCGCCCTCCAGACCCAGACCCAGACCTCCGCCCTTAGAAATGTTACCCAAGAGACAAATGAGTTCCTCCCTTTCTTAAGTCACGGCGCTAAGGGGGGCTTTTTTGTTACAGCGCCTTAGCCCTTACCTTAACTAGCACAATGCTCAATGCGCACTTGCCGAATGAATAAATGAAATCTATTCTTCTGCAAATGCTGCGGGAATCTTACATTATTTCTCCAGCAAGACTGTACCGTGAGTGCAGGACCCCTATCTCTGTTTACCATCCCAAAGCATCTAAGTTGGTGCCAGATTCTTATTGAGTTGAATTAAATAGAAGAAAATCAATTCTGATGAGATGAGTCTCTTAGAGCAGCCATTTTAATAGTCTGCTTAAGGGGAGAGAAGGATTATCTCCCTAGACTGGTAATAGTGAAAGAATTTAGGAAGTGTTTGAACCTCTTTGGATGAGGAGTTACAAGTGCCGAAAAAGTCAAGGTGCACGACTAAGGTGAAAACGTCGTGGGCGACACTAGAAAATTTGCAGAGTTACAACCGGCAGAGCGTAAGCATTAGCACCACAGCTGAAGAGTCACAGGGGAGAAAGGGAACCCCTCTCTGTGGAGAGAAGCATCATGCATCAAATTTAACAACGTCGCCACACCCACACCCACCCACACACACACACACACACACACACACACACACGTGCATGCGCACACGCACACACAAAACTCCGTTCTGCTGAGAACTCGTTAGTTACATCGGATGTGACATATGGGCGGGTAATACAGTCTGGAGCCTAGATTTCTTTAATTAACCAATAGCAATCAGGAGTGAGGGCAATTCCAGGGGAATGGTAATTGTCTGGAAGTTCTGGATGCCTGCAGGCTGAGCCTCAGGCCAGAAACCCAGCCAGCTCTGTCCCTGCGAAGAGCTCGGAGCCAAGGTCACGACTGCCATTTTAAGCAGGGTCTTTTTTCAAAAAGGTTGCGATCACAGCTGATTGTCGTGGGCGAGGATTTCTTCTGTGATGTGTACAACCTTGGGGGAGGGAGCGAGCTGTATGGGGCATCCCATAGTGCTACAGTGGGGGAACATAACAGCTTGCTGGGACCAGATTCTGCAGGTGCTGGGTGGTGGGTGACCAGTGCCTCGGGCGCTCAGTCTGAACTGCAGTTCCTCGGCTCAACAAGTACTTACTGTATAACAAGTGCCTCCCAGGCTTGAGGCCGGGGCTAGATGTTTCTGCAGCACTTTTAAACATTTGGGAAGAAATGCACAACAACATTTTTTCATGTGGTGGGACAGATTGCCTTGTCTTCAGCTTGGTACATTCCACAGGACCTACCTCATGCTCTGGAGGGAAAAGGGGCTCAGTAAATGCCACATCGAACTTCAGTTCATGGAATGATGCCAGCTAGACTTTAAAAAGTATTTTGATGTAGGGGCAGCTGGGTGGCTCAGTAGGTTAAGCGTCCGACTCTTGATTTTGGCTCAGGTCATGATCTCGGGGTCGTGGGAGTGAGCCCCGTGTCAGGCTCTGTACTGACAGTGTGGAGCCTCCTTGGGATTCTCTCTCTCTCTCTCTCTCTCTCTCTCTCTGCCCCCCCCTCCTCAAAATGGATAAATAAACTTAAAAAAAGTATTTTGACATAAACTGATCAGAATGTCACGTGGATTTTTTGGCCTGTAGACTGGTGCTTTTTTAAAGTAAGAGAAGGGGCTTTTCCCTCTGGAAAATTGTTGAAATGGTTCCCTTACAATCGTGCTTACATTCTCCATTTGCTTGGCAAGCTCTCTTTTCCCTGATAATGCAAAAGTAAACAAACACCCGCCAGGCCACTCTCTGGATCATCACAAATTCCAAATAAGAACAGTCTGAATTAATGAGGTTTTTTATTTACTGTTCTAAGTGAAGTTGAAAGATAAACAGCTCTCATTTGTCTGGGCCCCAGGACAGTGAGCTCAGAACGTTCCCAGGCTCAAGTCAGGACACTTCACGTCACTGAGGAGGTGAACAGCCAGAGAGGAAAACAATAAGGTGGCTCTGGGTCCCTGAACTTCCAAAAAAGCGCCTCAGGCATTCATTTGAACTTGGAAGGAGGTCGAGTCCTCATTCCTGTCACAGGCTGTGCTCTCTGGAAGCAGGGGCAGGGGCAGGGGCTCATGGGGCATGATGTCTGCTGGAGATCAACATCTGCAGAAGGGAAGGGAAGGGAAGGGAAGGGAAGGGAAGGGAATGAAGGGGAGGGGAAGGGAGGGGAGGGAGGAGGAGGGAAGGGGAGGGAAGGGAGCAGGAATGGGGGCCGGGTGGAGCTTCCGTGCGCACCTAAGGCCGCACCAACCCAAGGGGGGTGCTCTGGGCAAGGTTTGCCCCTAGAAAGACTCCTGTCGGACAGAAATGTCTGGCCCTTTGCACCCCTGCCCACCCTCCCTGACTGCTCAGTTTCAGGATGTAGCCCACCTCGGACAAAGGCCTGACCTGGGGCCAGACAGCTCTTAGCAGCTGAGATGCTCCAGGAAGGAGCTGGCAGCTGGAGGCTGTCTGCCGACCATGTTCCTCGCAGTTGGGCAACGAGATCTTCCTTGAAGGGGGATCTGGGCAGTGCATCTCTGTCTATCACAGGCCCAGAGGCAAAATTGGTTCTCAGAGCTGCCCCGGGGTTTCCTGAGCAGGCTGGCCCCACAGAGAAGTCGGCTGTCTTTCCCCGCGTGGTTTCTTCCTCCTCCTGCCCTTCTTCAGACCCTTGTGCCTTTCTCCTTCTCTCCTTTGTGTATGATACTCATTTTAAAAAAGGATCGAACATCAGTTCATCGCTACAGGCACCGGGTATGAGCAGAGATCGGTACCTACTGGGCCCTGCTCTCAAAGAGCTTACATTCCAGAGAGAATGCTATTGAGTCTTCAACAAAACGAATCGGTTATTGATTTGATAGGCGTACGAAAGAGGCCTGGGCAATACGAAAAGTGCGTGGGTACTAACTTGTGACAGTGACCAGTAACAGCCACCACTCATGAGGTGTTTGCTGTGTGCCAAGCTGCGTATGCTGGCATCTGTTTCTCACAGTGAGCCCCCGAGGTGGGCGTGATTCCCACCCCCACGGAGAGGCTCACACGGGTTAAGTAAGCTGGCCGCCTTTACTTAGCTAGCAAGTGGTGGAGAAGGTTACGGATCCGTATCATAGAGTCGAGCTTCAGAATCCGTTGTCTTAACCTTTATGCTGAACTGCCTCTCCCGATTCTTTGATACAGCTATTGTGACCACTTGGGATGGGCAGGAAGAGGTGGGACTGGCAGGCACACGGGGGACTGGCAGGTCCCCCGTGTCGCGGGACACCTCCCGGAGGAAGAGGGTTTAGAAGGATGAGCCGATGGGCGAGAGAAGAAAAGGGACGTTGCGGGCACGACTGCTGCGTGAACAAAGCTTGGGAGCACTGTTCACAACCGAGAGGCAAGATTTGAGTGCAAATAGTTTACTTGGGAGATAATTCGAGAAAACACCGGTGGGAGAGTGGGAAGAGACAGGATGGGGAAGGCAGCCAACTGAGGGAGTGGTACCAAGATAGTTCCCAGTGTGGGCAACTGGAGGGCAATTCCTCTGGGGACCTGCGGGGGGCAGTATAGCACACGCCTCAGGTATCTCAACCAAGGGGCAAGAGAACTGGAGGAATTCTGTCCCAGACGGTGTCAAGGGTGTGGGGGACGCTGATTCCGTGGCTCCTCCCTCCAGCCATCTGCACGGGGAGAGTAGGCTCCAGTGGCCAAAAGCCCTGCACGCAGGTGCCGGTAGTTGGAAGCCGGCCCACATGCACAAAAATGTTACGCATCCAAAGGGTCCGGTCGGGACACAGGCGGGGTGTGCTAGGAAACATCCTGGGGCGGGTGCAGGAAGTGGCTCCGTTAGAGAGGGAGGAAGGGGCCTCGCGATAGGTGGAATCAGTACCCCCAAATACGCCCACATCCGAATCCCCGGACCTGTGCATATGTCGCCTGATAGGGCCGAAGGCGCTTTGCAGATGGGATGAAGTTTAGGTTCGTGCAATGGGAAGAATAGCCTGGATTGTCCAGGTGGGCCCAGGGGAATCGCAAGGGGCATCGTCCGTGAGGGTGTGGAGCAAGACGTTGGAGTGACGTGAGGAGGGGCCGCGAGCCAAGGAGTGCAGAGTGCAGGTGGCTTCTAGAAGCTGGAAAAGGGAAGGAAATGCATCCACCCCTCCGAGCCGGCAGAGGGAACCAGCCCTGTCGGCACGTTAGCGTAAGCCTCGTGAGACTGGACTTCAGACTCCGGACCTCCAGAACTGGAAGAGAATGCACGTGTGTTGTGTGAGCCCCACGTCTGTGGTCATCTGTCACAGCAGCAGTGGAAAACTAAGGCAGGCCTCCTCTGTCAGGCCACCGCGTGCTCCATGAGCACTTTGACTTTTCCATCGTCATCTTGTATTTCTGTGGCACTTAAATTTAGAGAATTTTCCCTAAATTCTTGTATTTCTGTGGCACCTCGTGACAGCCCTTTGGGGTAGGTACGGAAAGTCTTGCCTCCATTTGTTCTGAGAAACCGACTCTCAGAGAAGCCAAGGGGTTTTCCCTGGGCAGCTCAGCACCTTGGTGGAGGGAAACGACCGTGTCTTCCATAGCCTTCTGCCCCACTCTTGGCTCTGCGTGGCCCGGATGCGGTGGGCCCTCTAACTCTGGAGCAGGCCTTCTGATTCTCGAAGCCACCCTCCAGCTGCAGCTCTGGCCAGAGCGTTCGGGCTGCTGCCTGGGCCAGGAAGACTCTCAGGCTGTCACCTCCTGAGTCCCCATCCTTGGGAACCGTGGCCTTGGCCTAGAGGGGAAGACAGCTGTGCTAGAAGCACTCTTGGGGATGGCCTTCAATGGAACAATTCCCTGAGCCCACCGCCCTTGACCTCCCATCTGCTGACCTTGTTATGAGTTCACAGTATGACAAGACGGGGATCTCATATTTTGGTCTCCTTCACGTCACCCTAGGGTAGTGGCAGGAGGGGTAGAAATATTCCTGACTCTGCTACTAGTCAGCTGAGAGACCATGGGCAAGTTATATTACATCTCTGAGACTGAATTTCCTGATTAGACAGCCGTTTCTTTCCTTTTCTTTTTTTTTTTTTTGCTCTTTTTTTTTTTAATTCAATCCACGTTAGTTAACATGTAGTATAATAATGATTTCAGGAATAGAATTTAGTGATTCATCACCTACATATAACACCCAGTGCTCATCCCAACAAGTGCCCACCCCATGCCTGTCGCCCACCTAGCCCATCCCCCCACCCAATGCGCCTCCAGCGACCCTCAGTTTGTTCTCTATATTTAAGGGTCTCTTACTGTTTGTCTCCCTTCTCTGTTTTTATCTTATTTTGAGACAACCACTTCCGACTCACCTTACAAAAAGGCACAGTTGCGACTTAGCTCTGTAGGGTGAGCAAAAGCTCACCACAGAGTGTTTTACCTGCCAATTGATAGGGCACTTAAAATTTCACCATTAGATATTTAGTTCCTTATGGAGATGAAGTTCTATTTTTCTTTTTTCTTTTTTTTTTTAATTTTTTTTTTAACATTTATTTTTGAGACAGAGAGAGACAGAGAATGAACAGGGGAGGGGCAGAGAGAGAGGGAGACACAGAATCTGAAACAGACTCCAGGCTCTGAGCTGTCAGCACAGAGCCCGATGCGGGGCTCGAACTCACGGACCATGAGATCATGACCCGAGCTGAAGTCGGACGCTTAACCAACCAAGCCACCCAGGCGCCCCGAAGTTCTATTTTTCAAGGGTCTCCTATTGAAATGAAAACAGACGGAGTGGTAGTTATACTTCAGGTTATGATGAGTTATCCCTTTAACCTGGGGTTATTGTATCGATCTTTCTAGGCTTCTCTTCTGCCTGTGTTTAGAGCATAGCCTCTTTGAATTTTTTTTTTTCAACGTTTATTTATTTTTGGGACAGAGAGAGACAGAGCATGAACGGGGGAGGGGCAGAGAGAGAGGGAGACACAGAATCGGAAGCAGGCTCCAGGCTCTGAGCCATCAGCCCAGAGTCTGACGCGGGGCTCGAACTCACGGACCGCGAGATCGTGACCTGGCTGAAGTCGGACGCTTAACCGACTGCGCCACCCAGGCGCCCCGAGCATAGCCTCTTTGGTAGGAAGACGGAGTAGCCTCCTTATGAAGAGAGGTAAGGAGGTGCCGAAGAAAACCTTCATACTACCTTACAATCTGGTCCTAAGATAGTGGTTTTTTTTTTAACGTTTATTTATTTTTGAGAGAAAGAGAGAGACAGAGAGACAGAGTGTGAGCGGGGGAGGGGCAGAGAGAGAAGGAGACACAGAATCGGAAGGAGGCTCCAGGCTCTGAGCCGTCAGCACAGAGCCCGACGCAGGGCTCGAACTCACAAGCTGCGAGATCATGACCTGAGTTGAAGTCGGATGCTCAACCGACTGAGACCCCCAGACGCCCCATGGTCCTAAGCTAGTCATAAGACCAAAGCTCTGAATTCAGATCTGTTCTTAATGAGCGTTCCTTCCTAATCTGGCTTCATGGGACACGTGTTTGTAAACCCAAATGCCATTTTACAAACGCAAATGCCTATGTGTCTGAGGTGAAGAAGAGTCCGGGTAATACAATCTTCTGGTAAATCTGGGGTCCCCTCCCCTGCATTTCCGTACTTGAGGAGTCCAACTATAGAAGTAAGATTTAGTTGGTGCCATAGCTGGGGTCCCTCAGAAAACAGCCCGAGGCCAGCTTACTTGCTGATGCCGTCTGAGGGAGGTGACCCAGGACAACGGGAGCGAGGGGGAGAGAGAAGGGAGGCAGGGAAGCAAGGAAAATCAAGGCAAGAGGGTGCATTTCCCAAGACGCACAGCTGATAGAGCAGTCATGCTGGACATCTTCAAAGGAGCTGCGTGGAATCCTTTACTGGGCCACGTTATCGTGAGTTTGGGTTGAAGCAGATAGTCTCTCGGCCCAAGGGCAACCCATCTGCTAAGTTATCAAAGCAAGCTCTGCGCGTAGCCTTCCTCCTCCTCCGGGGAACATGCCTGGGCCAGCCGGCTAGAGGAAGAAACACGTAAGGAGGGGGGCCACGTCACCCCCGTCACACCAGGCAGAGCTGTTCCAGATCAGCCGACAACAAGCAGGCCCTCACACTTATGAGCCAGGGTCGGCCGAGCCATCCAGCTGACCCCCAGCTGGCTGCAAATGCACGAGCAAACTCAGTGCGAATCAGCCGAGTGTAGCCCAGGGTAGCTGAAACTTGCAGCCCTAGGAATGAAATAAATGCTTATCGTTATATGCCACTAAAAATTTTCTTTGGAGGGGGAGGAATGTTCCACGGCATTATTGTGGTGACGGACAGAATTCCACCCACCCCAAGTTCAGCTCTCCTTCTGCGAATTCCCATTGGCTCTCTCGGTCCCAGTTTCTCGTTTGTCTAATGCTTTCATATACACAAGTGTTAGCCTCCCAGACCTGACTGCAAACTCTTCAGTGTCCAGGTTTACATTTCTCTGTTTCCCTACAGAATATTTAGCCACCATACTGAGCACACAGTAGACCTTCAAAACGTTGATGTGATTTCTAAGCTCACGTGGCATGGAGTATTTGCATTAATTTCCCGCGCCACTGCTATTTGATTTTTTTTTTTAATTTTTTTAACGTTTATTTATTTTTGAGAGAGAAAGGGAGCAGGGGAGGGGCAGAGAGAGGGGGAGAGAGAGGGAGAGAAAGCAAATCCCAAGCAGGCTCCCCATTGTCAGCATGGAGCTGGACGCAGGGCCTGAACCCACGGACTGTGAAATCATGACCTCAGCTGAAACCAAGAACTGACTGAGCCAGCCAGGTGCCCCTCTGTTATTGTATTTGTTAATTTTTTTTTTTTTTTGAGAGAGAGAGAGAGAGAGAGGAAGTGAGCACAAGCAGGAGAGGGGCAGAGAGAGAGAGGAAGAGAGAGAATCCCAAGCAGGCTCTGCGCCGATGGCCAAACTCATGATAACACGGCACAGAGCCTGATGTGGGGCTCGATCCCAAGAACCTTGAGATCATGACCTGAGCCTAGATCAAGAATCAGACACTTACATGACTGAGCCACCCAGGCGCACCTATTTGCTTTTCAGAATATGAGAACCAGGAGAGAACTTAGGTACCGGCAGACTCCAAACGCAAGGGTCAGAGAGACTAAATCACTTGTCCGTGGCCACGTGGCTGGCTAGAAGCAGAACTAGACATAGTGGCCAGGCTCCTGGATATGCTTCCAGTGCTCCTGCCGTCAGTGTCAGGGCCAGATCCACAGTTGATCGACAGGGGCTGCCTGGCAACAGGGTGATAAGGATTCGGAACCTAGACCTGGGCACGGTGGAAGAGAGTCCCGTGATCGATTAGCCACATCTTCCAAGGGCGAGGAAGACGTGAGTAGGGGGACGGACGCCATATGGTCACCATGTCAGCTATCTCTGGCTGCTTATTGGTATCCTACTGGCTTCTGAGTATCACAAAGGTGCCATTTTGTTGATTTCGCCCTCATTTGGTTCCTGGTTTGAACGGCTGTTGACTTTTTTCCCTGTCTGCCCCGAAAAGCTGGGTTCTCATGGCCTCGGTCAGGGTCATTCCTCCGCAGGTTAAGAGGCAGGGACATCACTGAACACAGCACAGTTGGCCTTCCAGCACCTCTAAGGGAGTCGGGGGTCAGGTCTACCTTGGAGCCAGGAGTGGAGAAATCCTGCTAGACAGGGAGGAAGTGGGGGCTGTATTTTCCTTTTCCTCTTGCCAAGAAAATTGAGGGGCTCCCTCCTGGCTTCCTACCCTTGCATGGGCCTCAGCTTAATGTCACTGCATCAGGGAAGCCTTCCCTGATGCCCGCGATGAGGTCGGGTGCCCTGTCACATGTTCTCACTCCCCTTACGTGTTCCCCTGGTGGCAGGGTGTTTCCCTGAATCTGCGATCCATCAGTGCTAAGACCTCCCAATATTTTATGTCCCAATCGGAAAAAAAAATACGCTACCGTTTAAACTATGGCACGATGCTTTCATACCACTTACAATTTTTATTGTATAGTTATTAAAAGAGCACTTTTAAATTTATTTAGACAGATTTGTGTGATATGGCGCTCTTGTGCAGAGGAAAATATCCCCGAAAGTAACTGGCTGAGGTAATAACCCTTAACCTTCTTCACATGGAGAAGTTGAATATTCGGAATAACTTTGTGACTCAGAGCCACTGAGGCCTGAGTGCCTCCGCTCAGCGTGGGTGGCACATTGTCACCACCGGACCATCCATCGTCCCTCTGTCCCCGGCCGCCAGTTCGGGTCGCCAGGCCCCACGGCTACTCGTGTCGACCAAGGGCTCTGACGCACCCTCACACATGCCATCTCCGTGAACGTCTCTTCAGGTAAGGGGGCTGGAGTTACTTTGCTCCCCAACTTGTAAACGTGGCTTTTGAGGCACGGAGCCGGGAAGCCCCTCGGTCAAGTTTATAAGGGAAAGTAATGGGCAGAACTGGCACAAGGCCCTAGGTAGTCTGGTTCCTGGTAAACTGAATCGCAGATTCACGGTCACACTGTACGTACAAGGGTCAGTGCCTCTTCTTGCAGCGGGATACACGACACTTGTGACACGTCAGCAGAGGAGAGAGACCCCAAACATAAATGAATACGATGCAAGAGGATGGCCAGCGAATGCCAGGGTACAAGCCCGTGGTGTTCTGGAGGAAGAGGGGTGGGACGTGTTCCTTCGACTGAAGGCATCTGGGAAGTCTTCGGGGGGGAGGGGGGCATCTGAAGGTTGCGACGGAGCGGCGTCCCCCTGGGGAGGGGCCAGCAGAAGCCACAGGTCGAGGTCTGCAAGTGTAAGGTGCATCGTCCCAAGAGCGGGGTGTTTGTTTCAGCCAGAAAGTAAAGAAGCAGTCTGACTTGTATTCTGTGGGAGGAGGGGGGTCCCCGGATGTTTTGCCCAGGGTCCCCCTTCAGAACGACAGCTTGTGGGCAGTGTACAGGATGACATGATGGGGGCCAAGGAACCAGGTAGAAGGCCATTGCAGTGGCCCCAATGAGAGGTTTTGAGGGCCCGGTCTCGGGCAGGACCGGTGGGAATATAAACGAAGACCAATCGATATGCGGCACACTGCGGAGGGAGACCCAGGGGACTATATGGTTCTTCACGGGGTGACCAAGGCGGGTCAAGGGGCAAGAACAGGGAGCGGTCGAACAAGTCCGTCCGTACGTCAGAGTCCTGATGGCCGGGGCCATCTGGGAGGAGGCGTCACGTGTGGTGGCTTGTGGTGTGGCTGTGGACCAGGGAGAAGGGGCCAAGGGGCCAAGGTTGGGAGTGGAGTCACGGGCCCGGGGTATAATAAAAAAGGAGAGGACATGAGAAAAGTGAGGTCGTGCCTTGCACGGGGCTCAAGGTTCTTATGTCAGTTGGTAAGACCACATGGGGTCAAAATTCCTCCCAGAGACAACCCCATCTCTCCAGAAGTTTATCATAGCCACCCACCATCCCCGCCCTGCTGGAATAGATCAGTCCTTCTTTCACGGGCTACCAGGTAAACCAGTTGGCTTGCACCCTGCGGCTGTGTTCCGGGGAAAAAAGAAGTCACTTCTCATAGTAAAATCCTATGCACTGGAAAATATCAAAATGAGTATCTGGCTCGTTACAAAAGTACCTCCAGACTCCGCTGCGAAACGAGACTGTCACATCAGAAGAGAGGGCAATGCAGAAAGCTAAGGTGACTGAGAGAAGCCCCCCCCACCGCCGCCCCACCCGCGTCCCAGGCTTTCAGTGTGGAGCCGAGCACAACACACAGATTGTGCACTCTCTCTCTCACACGTGCACAGAGCAGCGGTTCAATTTGCTTAAGCGACATGTGTTTGTCATGTGACTCCTTTGCATTTACACAAGGCTCTTTGATCAGGTGTGGAAGGTTGTAGAAGCACTAGAGAATGCAGGCCCTGCCTTTGAGAAACTCATTTTAAGTGAGGCTGGCCCAAGAAGTCATGATGTAGACCAGCCCCAGGGTTACCTGGTGGTGGGCAGGAGATTGCATTTTGCTCTCCATTTCCAAAGGCGTTGGAGAGTTTTATAGAAGCCCAAAGACTGTGATTTTATTGGGGAGGAACGGGTTAGAAGGTGAGTATCGATCTGGTTCACTAAAGAAAAAGACAAGTTAGAGCCACAGAAAGGAGTGGAGAGGGTGCTCCAGGTAAAGGGAACGATGTAAAGAAAGACACAGAGCTTAAAACCGATTGTAGTAGCACATTGGAGCACAATTAATGTATCAGAATCATGTTCCATTGCAAATCAGAAAGTGTCCAAGTAGCAACAGCTTAAGCAAATAGGAGTTAGTTTCATAGAACAAGAAATCTACAAGTTGGCCGTTGCTTGTGTTGGTTCAGTCACTCAAAGGTGTCCGCGATGGAATTTCTGCCACTTTCTTGGCCTGTCCCTCATGGTGGTCCCAAAATGGCTGCTTAGCTCCAGCCATCACCTCTGTATCTGCATTCAAGAAAGAAGAAAGAGGGAAGGTGACGCCAGCTGTTTTAGTTCGGGCTGCCCTGCAAGCAGAGCCTGAAACAAAGACTAGAGTTCACCTAGTTTATTTGGCAACTGATCCTTGGAAGCAGAAAAGGAAGCACGGTGAGCAAAAGAGGAAAGGCAAAAAGGTGCGCTATAAAGGTGCGCTAAGAAGGTTGTTGCCTTGGGCAACGGAGGCTCAGTTCCACCTGGACCTCCAGAGACCTGGACACAGTGCCTCCCAGAAGTGTACCCCTGAAGGACAAGTGGCTGGAGCGTGTACCCCGCACCCAGGCCCTGTCCGCTGGTGGAGGATCAACTCCAAGGGCATGAACCCCACACCTGCAGGCTTTGCTTGGGTGCGGGCTCAGTATCGGAGCAGCCCTGGAGCGAAGAGCACAGAGATGCACGGTTCGCACTTGAACGTGGACGTCGTCTTGGTGAAGTGAGTGCAAACAACTCGAAACTGCCCGCCGTCTCACTGTGGCAGCTGAGGCTGAGTTGGGAGATGGGCCGAGGGCAGGGGTCTGGGGCGCTGCAGCCGTCTGCCACAGCGGCAGACCTCCCTCCCGGTGTCTAATTGGCCTGAGCTGCAGGACTTGGCCACTGCTGGCAGAAAGGGAGGCCGGGAAGTGAGCATCGCAGCCCCTGCAGCCTCTAGGATAGAGGCGGGAAGGGAACAAAGCCATTGCAAGGGCCATTGACAGGAAAATGGTGAGACGTCAGATCCTTACACGTGAGAAAGGAACTGAGTCCTGGGTCGAGCGAGGAACTTGCCCGCCCAGCCGCGTGGTTGGGGGCAGAGCTGGGGTGTGAACCAAGCTTTGGAGACCTTTCCACTCTCTCCGTAAGACCCCTCAGGCTGCAGGAGAATGTCTGGCCCGGAAAGCTGTTTGAAACCAGGCAGGAAAGAAAAGCAAAAGTCTCCTGCATCGCTAAGGTGGCGTCTGTCGTCACAAGACCTGGAACAATAAGCCTGGACCCTTGGACTTGCCCCAAGGGGCGATGGGGAGCCATCGTGGAATCTTAAACAGGAGCGTGGCGATTGGAGTTGCTCGTAGGTAGATATTATATAAATATAAGGGGTTATTTCTCTGTTGATTGCGGCTGCTGATTCAGCCAAGGGGAAATGGAGTTCTGGACGGGCTCGCACCTCCAGCCGGCACTGCAGGTGCTGTTGAGGCGAGGCGCAGGCTGCTGTCTGACATTCTCAAAAGGCCCCTGCTCTCCCGAGAACGGCTTGATGCTTATTGCTAATAACAAGGCTGGCAGCCGGCTGCAGCTTTCACTCAAAATTCTCCAGCTTTCAGTAATCAAAGCCAGGCCTGGGTGGTTCCCTGGCCCTAGACTGGAAAAGGAATTTCCTTTATTTTTGAACATGGGGAGAATAAAAAGAAGTACAAGTTGTTTTATAAGACAAGTGCGGCAGCGATTTCAAATAGGCATTTAGGCATCTCTTAGGGATTAACATCAGAACTCATTTAAAGGCTTGGAGTGTTAATAAGGATGAGATGTATTTATTTTTCCCCGGGTTCTTTTTAGGAATCCCTGGGCAACGTTCTGGAATTGATCTGCGCTGGTTCGGGTTTCATGCATCCCCCCATTTTCCACGCTGACTCTCCCACCCCTCTTTTGACTGAGCTGCACCTCCTGGTAACTTGGAGAAAGCGCCCCATCCAGGGCGCGCAACTGGGCGTAATTGGTGCGCGGAAATGCTGTTCGTTGGGTTGAGGCAGTTTGGCAAACAAAATGGCCTTCTTTTACCTAGGGAATCTGGTTTGAAAATTGGACATTAAGTTACACTTCTAATTGAAATGAATTTGATGGTTTCGGAACAGTCCCCAGTGATCCCAGCCCACATCATAAAAACCACCATAGGCAAATTGGCACCATTCAGCCTGGGCTCAAACAGGCTAGGGAGTAAAAGAAGATGTAAATTGAATTTGTGGTTGCTTTTATCTTCAGATGGACAGGCTGAGGGGAGCTTCCAGAGAATTCTTGGGTCAGATGACATCGTTTTCCTGACAGTCTGGGAGACAGTGTGGTATAGTAGGGAAGCACTAGGTTAAGAATCTAGTCTTGTCTCTGCCAGAATTGATGTTGTGTTCTTTGGTGAGTCGTTGAAAACAAACAAACAAAGCTTTCCATGACTCAGTTTCCTCTTCTGCAAAATGGGGATGATGGTATCACCGCGGCTCATGGGTCGGTATCGGGTTCGGTTCAGGCATCGATTGGTTCACGCAATGGCCCGAGGCAGCCCTCAGGACCCGGGGCTCCTGACGGGTGGACGAACATACACTTTCCACTCCGCCAGCTGACACCCAGAGGACAAAGCTGCTCATCCTCCCGTGAAACTTAGGTGTGAGGTAGATGAGCTCAAAGGACAGGGACAAGACAAGACAGTGAGCACACCCAAGGGTGGACAGTGCCTTCCATTGCTAAGGGTCCCTGAATCACCTCACTGTCCACATCAGCTCTTTGTTTCTTTTTTTTTTTTTTTTGTAATTTTTTAAATGTTTATCTATCTTTGAAGGAAAGAGAGACAGAGCGGGAGCAGGGGAGGGGCAGAGAGCGAGGGAGACGCAGAATCGGAAGCAGGCTCCAGGCTCCGAGCTGTGAGCGCAGAGCCCGACGCGGGGCTCGAACTCACAGACAGCTCTTTATTTCTCCCAGACGCATCTACCTAAGCAGAAACACACTGTGTGTTACCGATTAGAATCTGCTCTACAACCGCGTCAGGTAGCTCTTCATATTCCCTCTTTACAATTAAGAAGAGTGAGGGGCGCCTGGGTGGCGCAGTCGGTTAAGCGTCCGACTTCAGCCAGGTCACGATCTCGCGGTCCGGGAGTTCGAGCCCCGCGTCAGGCTCTGGGCTGATGGCTCGGAGCCTGGAGCCTGTTTCCGATTCTGTGTCTCCCTCTCTCTCTGCCCCTCCCCCGTTCATGCTCTGTCTCTCTCTGTCCCAAAAATAAATAAACGTTGAAAAAAAAAATTTAAAAAAAAAAGAAGAGTGAGGCACAGCAAGGTCACGCGGCTTAGCCAAGGTCACACAGCTAGTATGGAGTAGAAATGGCATAGGCCAAAGCCCGTCGTCCCGCTCTACCGTGGTTTTAATGACTGTTCTAAGAGGAAATGGCGAAAATAAATAAGACTCAGTCCCAGCTTTTGAGAAGTTCGCGGTTTAGCCACAGAGGTGATGATGTACACGGAAATATGTGTGCACAAGCAGAGTAAAGATCTGAGAAAGCATAAACACGATTACCTTTAGGGAGTAGAAATGAGGCGAGAGAGGAGGCGGAAGGTGAGCGTATTTGTCAGCTATTGCTATCATAACCGACAATCCCGAACCTCAGTAACTTGAAACGGTTCTTACTCACTCATCTGCAGGTTGGATGTGGGTTGGCTGATGTGGCCTGGACTCCGCCAGGCGGCCCTGCTTTGGGTGGGGTTCAGGTCTGTGGCCATGAGCCAACTAAAGGGGCAGCCGTTTCTGGGGGAAGCTCCTCTCGTGGTAATGGCAGAAACACAGCAGGGGAAGTGAAACCACAGGGGCATAGGTGCTCGGTTCATTTTTCCTAACATCTCATTGGCTGTAGCAGGTCACATGGCTAAGCCTCGACGTCAAGGGACAAAGCAAAGGGTAGGGAGGGATACCGAAAGGGTGAAGAATTGGGTCCGGTAATCTCATCTACCCCCAGACAGCTGCAGTTTTTACAGCAAAATATCTGCATTATTAATTTTTAAATGATAAGTCTGTATTATTTTTTAATATAAAATCCCAATTAAAAAAAATACTACCATGCCAAACCCATTCCGGGACACAAACACACAGCCCAAGGTGACATTTCCCAGCCCATCTCCTATATGCCAGTACACACACACACACGCACACACACTGTAATCCAGTGGTTGCTATAACATAAGTGTATCCCCAGTGCAATGGGAGCCCATATGAGAGGTATTTTTCATTCATTCAACAACTGTCCATTTGGTATCATTGTGTGCCTGTGCTTTGGAAACAAAGGGAAAAACAAAACCAGTCAGATCACCGGCATCATGGAACTCAAAAGTCTAGCAGCGAAAATACTCTGAGCAAGTCCAACTGGAATGAATTCTTGAAGGAGGGACGTGGAAGCTATAGAAACAAACAAGAGGAAAACCTCGTGTAGACTGAGGTTCTGGCAGAGATTCCTAGGGGCTGCGGCCCAATAATTTTCCTTTATTAATAGTCAAAATCCCAAATTTTAACTGACCAGGTGGGTACTCAGGATAAAGGCATTTCCCAGCGTTCCTTGCGGCTAGCCATGACTGCTAAGTTTTGGCCGATAGACACAAGTGCCCTTAGAGGGAGGAGGCATACCATTCTTGGCCCCTCATTTTTCCTGCTGGCTCGAATATGAACGTGAAAGCGAGGGCCCCAGCAGCCATCTTGTTTACATCACTATCAGGTTGAGCTTCTGTTACTCGTAGCTGAAATTTGTCCTAACAGATAAAGGGGTTCAGGGGCAGACCTCCCTGCAAAAGTGAAATTAAGCTGATACCTGAGTGATGAGTGGAAAAAAGCCTAGGTTTGTCTGTTCCAGGCAGAGAGAAGAGCGTATGCAAAGGCTCAGGGGTTGGAGGACATGAGAGTTTAGGGCAGGTGTGCAGGGGAGGGAAAGGGAAGGTCAAGGATTGCCCTCATAGGATTCCATCTCTGTCACTCACCCACCCTTCTGCTCCTTCCTCCTTCCCCCATCCTTCCCTCCCTTCTCCCTCTCCGCCCGCATCCCTCCTTCTTCTCCTTCCTTCCTTTCTTCCTTCCTTCTTTTTGACAAATATTGGCTTGAGTTCCTACTACACAGCTAGGCAGTGTGCTAAGCACTGGGCACATACTCTCACGGAGCTGCCAGTCTTTGGGAGGGACAGCTATTAACTGGAGAGGAGGGAGTGACAGCTGCTCATCTGTGCTCCCCAAAATGGGAACCCTTGTCCCGGAGCTCCTTATCGGAGCCTGCTTCCTGGAGAACCCACCCCGAGATAGGCCCCAGGGCAGGTGAGAGCTTGTCACACTCACCAGAGAAAGTGCAGGAAGATCTGCGTGTCTGGAGGACGGAGAGTGGAGGGGCAGTGGTTGGTGAGGAGACGTGATCTAGAACACCATATACGACCTGAAAGGTTTTTACAATTCCCTCCGATGGCCGCATGGGTTGGGGGAACCGTAATACCAGTCGTAAGAAGCTGCTGTCGGTCAGGGGGAGAGAAGAAGGGGGCTTTATCTGGTGCGGTGGCCGTGGGAGTGGAGAGCAACGGACAGACCCTACATGTCCTCGGTGTTTGTGGAAAGAGAGTCATCAGCCCTTAGTGCCTGGCTCGACCTTGGAGGTAGGGAGGTGCTGAGATGATAAGTATCGGGGAGAAAAGATTTGGGGGGGTGAGAATCATGAGCCCCGTTGTGGACGGGTGGATTTAGAGACCGTTGAAATGTCCGAACCTGCGGTCAAAGACCGCTGTGGCTGTGAGATACTCATTTGGAAGTCGTCATGCCAAGCCCTCCAAAGCTTCGAAAATCTCATTTCCTTCTAGAAAATCTTCTCATGTGGAAAAGAGACAGAGTGTGGTCTGGACTTGCCCAGCCCTGCCCTTTCCGCCTCAGGGATTTCAGGTTGCTGACGCTCCCTTAGCCCTACCCTTAGCCTCGTCCTCCGGCCGAAGTGCCCTTGTCTGATGAGTCTTTCCTAGAATTGCTGTGCGCCCCACCCTTATAGACGAGCCCCACGCCCACCCGCACCGTATATCTGCCCCAGGGCAGCCCAGGGACCTGAGAAGGCTCTCGAAGCCTGCGCCTAAAACACTCTGCCTGCTGATATCTGGGTTGTGCATTGTAGATACGCAGTAAGAGCGTGTGGAAGGCAGGAGGTCATTTTATCGTTGGGTTGCCCAGTCGGCGTGTCTGTCGTAAAGCCCATCTCTTCGATTTTACCTTTCAGCATAGCTGAAAACAAACTGGCCATTATTTTCCAGGCAAGTCCTTGTCAAGTGGAAGTTCCTCCCCTAGAAGTAGCTTGCCACAGCGCGAAGAGCGTCGGAACAGAGGCCCGTCTTTCTCGTCTGTGAGAAGCAGGGTGACAGTCCCCATGCCGCACAGCTTACAACAAGCAGAAGACTCCAGCCCGGAGATGCTTTTGCCTTCACAGGGGGACGGTGGGCTTGCACGCCATTAACCCCACCCCACCCCGAGTCTTCTTCGTTGAATGGAATAATCCCAGTTCCCCTCGTTTTTCCTTAGATACGAGGTTTTGCAACAAAACATTTGATGCCTGCAGGCCTTGGCAATTGGCATTGATTCAGAGATAACACGCAGTATGCTAGACATTTGTCACACTTGGGCCACGTGCACGTCTTTCCTCTTTTGCAGCCCACTATTTTGCTCGCGGGGAATTTCCTCTTCCTGGGCGCGTTACGGGGGTGGGCGGGCAGTAATCAAGGGGCCCGCCCACTCCCTGTGGAAGCCACCGGGTGCTCTCCTTCACTACCCTCCTCCATTAAAAAGGCGGTCAGGTGACCTAATCTTCCGGGAGGACCTTGAATGGGGAGCAGGGGACATGAAGCCGAAAGAGCGCTTGGCGGTAGACCCATTTGCCCCAGCAGTCGGTGCCTTGTCCCGACCTCCATGGCACGTGCTGCCAAGCCGGGTTCCTGCCTGCCTTCATTGATCTAAGCTCCCAATATCGTGCCATAACACCCCCTTTGGCCCACCGTAGCCGGGAGTCAGTTTCTGTCACTTGCGACCACAAAATTTTGAACCGATAGATGCAGTTTCTGAAAGGGGCATATGTTATCATTAATACCCAGCATTACTGAAGAGGGAGGACTAATTAGTGCGAACCCTCTTACTTCCCCTATCCGTGGGGCGGTCCACAGAGGATTTATTCCTGAGCCACTAATGAATTTTGCAACTGTCACAAAACAATGCAAATAAGTAAGACCCACATCTGCTGAACACCATCATGAGGTCAAACTGTGTGTAAATAAATGCTTGCTTCAAGGAGAGGGTAAATCCTAAGGTGAGGAGTGACAGGGCTTTGTTTGCATAAACCCAGCAAGGTATTATGGGTAGGATATTAATTAAATCATGCTCCTGGGCCTCACGGAGCCCCAGCTCAACGGCTTCAGCTTGTTGACAAACCGAACGCAGGGCCCCCGGAGAGAGCACTAACATTTTGATGAACAGGGTTTGTTGGGGGTGATGTTTCCTACCTAGCATTTTAATATCATTTTTGATGCTTTATCTGAGCAACCGGGAAAGGATGTTGAGATAAAAGAGAGGGGCAAACATCACATGTCCGGAAGATGAACTTTTCCATCTAATATTGGTCCACGGGAATTGCTTCCTGGGAAGGAGTTTTGGCTGCCCCCACCCCGCCCCAGGCCTTCCCTGTGCGCTCCCCCATTATACCATCTCGCCTCCAACCCGTCCCCCCGACCCCCGCGGGGAGGACATCTGGGAATAATGTGGAAGGTGCTTCCGGTTTAAACGAAGTTTTCATGATTCTGATAGTCTGCCCAAGACCCCTTCAGTCTGTCGTTTTGTTCTTCCTTCCTCTTTGAAGAAATTAACCCGATGGTACGTAGCGTACCGTCTTCACAAAAACGGCTTTCATTTTCAGGTTGACACAAAAGGACTCATCTGAGCTGGAGCGGAACGTTGGTCATCTAAAGGCTCTCTGTGGCCACCAGACGTACCCACTCTCGGAGAGACGCGGACTGGGTACGTTCAGGCTCCTTGTAATTGACTAATGACCCCGGTCCACCCATCCCAACCATTCCCCGCCTTCATTTGCACTACATGGCCTCTTTCAGCTCAAAATTTCATGCTTCATTTGAGGATTTGAAAGCCTCTTTTATCGGAGAATATGCAGACAAATATGAACTAATTAATGCTCCCACTATCCCCCCCCTGCCCCAGGAGGATGCGTTCGTCCCGTGACCCTCCGGCTTCCCTGGCATTCCCTGACTTGGGCTGATGTCCGGCATAGGAGGTGTCACTGCTGTGCTCCCTCCCTCGCCCCACCAGCCCCAGCCGGCAATGCTCAACCCTGTTTCTTCCAAAATGCATTAAGAATCTGCCCACTTCATGCCGTCTCCACTCTCCCGGCTGGCCACTTGCCTTGACTACAGAAGCAGACCTCCGCCTCTTCCCTTGCCCCTCCATTCTGCTACCCAGTTCTGTACCCAGCAGGTAGAGGGCGATTTGTATGACGGACATAAATCTGGAAATGTCACTTCTTTTTTTAAAAAAAATTTTTTTTTCAACGTTTATTTATTTTTGGGACAGAGAGAGACAGAGCATGAACGGGGGAGGGGCAGAGAGAGAGGGAGACACAGAATCGGAAACATGCTCCAGGCTCTGAGCCATCAGCCTGATGCGGGGCTCGAACTCCCGGACCGCGAGATCGTGACCTGGCTGAAGTCGGACGCTCAACCGACTGCGCCACCCAGGCGCCCCTGGAAATGTCACTTCTTAATTCTTCTCCCTGTGGACCCCTGCCTGCTATCCCCAGCCTCCTCCAACATGGATCTTTTGGTTTCTCAAACACACCACGGTCTCTCCTGTCTGAAAGCTTCTTCTCACTTGGTCCCCTCTGCCAATATTTGGACCGGGAAGTGCCCAGTGATGGCTGATCTCCTCCATGAGTTTAAAGTCTAAAGAGGTATTCTAAGCCTGAGTTTTAGGGTGACTTTTGGGGGCTCGTGTTTGAAGACTGTTGCTACCTGATCTTTCTAATTCATATTGGCAGGTGTCTCTCAAGGCACCAGAGATGGCTTTGTAGGTACTTTCCAAACAGAACTTGAGATTCGGTGTCTGGTGAGGTCCTGTTTCTGGTTCATAGATGGTCGTCTCTTTGCTGTTTCCGCACATGGTGGAAGGGGTGATGGAGCTCCACCCTCGTCACCTAGTAGCTTCCCAAAGGCGCCACATCCTAATGCCATCATATTGGGGGTTAGGCTTCAACATACAAATTTGGGGGGGGCACAGACAGTCTGTAGCAGCTCCATATCACCTACATTCTTAATTCGTAATGACACAAAATTACTCACACGTTTAATGATCAGTTTCTCAAGTCACAATCTGATTTCATATACAATCTCTTCCTTCCACACCAGTAGCAATATAAGAGGCATGTAGGAATTATTTATTCTGTGATTCTGTACTGTCCTCTCCAAACAGCTCCACACGTTTAAAAGCCCCCCATCAGACATTGATGCTGGACGCTATTCCTTTAAGGCAGAAAGCAACCTGCTAATGATTTCTGTCTGCCCTGGCCAACACGGTACCCCCTGGCTACATATGACTATTTAAATTTGAACTTCAGTAAATTAAAACTAAACCCAATTTAAAATTCTCTTCCTCAGTCTCACTAGCCACCATTTCAAGTGCTCAGTACCCACCGGTGGCCAGTGGCTTCTGTATCATGTCAGACAGCACAGGTAGAGAACGTTTCTGTCGTCACTGAAAGTTCTGTCGGATAGGGCTGGGAGAGAAAGAGTACAGTCTGGCCTTGCCATTTAGCACATGACCTAGGGCACGTTTCTTCACCTCTCTGAGCTTCCTTCCCCTTTCCTGTAAGATGGGGATCATCATAACTGCCTCACAGTGATTTTCTGTGTGAGAGAATCGAGGAAAGCAATGTTGGGGGGCAATGCCAGCAACCCGTCAATGATCTGGTTCTCATGTGGAGGTGATTCCTAGGTTCTCCCAAAGGGAACTTGCTCCTCAGCACTCAACCCTGAGAACCACTTCAGTTCTTCTCACCAGCATCCCTCCCCTACTTCCTACCCATCTGTGGTCCCCATAGCTGTTGGGACTGTGTTGTGCCTCTTGCCTGCTTTACCAGAACCGATTCCCCAGTCTCCCTGTCTGTAGCATTTGGCTTGGGTGTTCTGTGAGCAGCGCCCAGCCCCAGTCCTGGGCTTCCCACTGTTTCCATCGCATCTCCCCAACTCCCACACCCACCCTCAGTGTTGCTGGCCTTCCTTGGCTCCCAGGAAACTCGGTCACCCCCACCATGGAGGACTGGGCCCAACCTTGGTTCTTGAGAGTGCTGCAGACACTTGGAGGTGTGACCATGACACCCATTCAGCCCCTGGATCAGGTGGCAGCAACTTTCTCTGAGAATGTCCCAGGCTCACCCTCGGTTGTCCTCTGCAGTCCCATTAGGACTTGCGGAACATGCAGCCATCTTGTACAGCACCAGGGAGTCCAGGATGGCTCCACATGCTAACCCGATTGCATTTTTCTCTCTGTCAACCTGCGGCCAACTCTGTTTTTCAGAGACGATGGCACCGGTATATCCCATCCCACATGCTCTTTTTACAATGTGAAGTTCACACTTGTTCTTCAAGAAGTGGGGCCCGTGTCCCCATGGGGAACGCCCATGATTAAGGCAAACGTGATGCTGTGTGACTTCTGAAGTCCCCAAAAAAGCATACAGCTTCCACCTGGGTCACCCTTGGAATCCTGCCACCATGTTGTGAGGAAGTCCAACTCCCATGGAAAGGCCACATGTAGGGGCCACATCCGGGCTGAGCTCCTAGGTGATAACCAGCACCAAGTGCCAGACGTACGAATGAGTGAGGCTTCATGATTCCAGACCCCAGTTTTCAGGCTCTCCCAGCTGCTCCTTCATGGAACAGAGAAAAGCTGTCCCCATCATGCTCGGCTTAGATTGCAGATTTGTGAACAAAACTTATGGCATTATTTTGAGCCACTAAGTTGGTAGGTGATCTCTATTATATAGCGGTAGATAATCAGAACGCTACCCGAGCAGACGGCACTGCCATTTTTACTCTGCTGCTACGTATATGGCTATAAACAGGTGCCTTGGGGCCACCTTGCCTGACAGTCTCCACACTCGAGTTCCAAATGGGGAGCACAGAAATCCCACTGTCACTGATATTCTCCTTAACCATGTGCTTTCTCTCCCTCTCTCTCTCGTCCCCTTCCCATCCTCCATCTGGGATGAAGGGGCAGATGTTTCTCTTCCTGTCTGGAAGGAATTTTCCTCATAACAAAACCTCTTCTTCCCGAGAATCATATGCCTCTCCACTTCTTTGGGGCCATAATGGCAGACGGAATGGCTGGGAGAGACACTGATGTACCCATAAAAGAAGGTCCAAAGACACCCGGCCTGCTATACAAGAATTCAAATAAGTTACTGACCTCGTTACAGAGTCACCATGTGATAGGCACCATCAAAGGGGGATAGCACACCATGGAAGGCAGAGGAGACAGACCACACCTGCATGATTTTCTGTCTGAAGGGTTCTAGATGTTATAGATACATTGTATAATAGCAGAGTACCGATATAGAAGCCCAGACCCACAAAAATGCCTTAATCTTATGGCCCAACTAAGACGTATCTGTAGTATATTCTCCACGTGCCATGGGAATACTTTCTTCACTTTTCGTTCAATTTCCATACGTTGAATTCTCTTCACCAGCAGGAAGCCCAGATATGTAGAGGCTCCTCCCTTGAATGAAATCTGCAGTAATTTCATCTTTGCTGAGAACAAGTTCATCCTCACAGTGAGTTGTCCCTTCACAGCTCTATGGATGTGTGGATTTATCCAGAAGTAACCCCATTTGTATGGCCTCATTCACATTCTTTGCCCTTAACTTGTTAATGATGCTATGTTTTAGAATTGGCAGAAAACTTCAAACAACCGTGGCGTAGCGGGTGCTTAATATTGCGACTGCCTGGTGCCTGTTGTCTAAAGATTGCCCACCTCATTCACACACAGGGTTTGCTTCCAACACACTCAGCTGCCATGTTGTTTCCGCATGGCTCCACTTCCCTGACTATAGCTGGTTTGCCCAGAGGCAAACACGTGATGAAAACACATGAGCCGGGTTCTCTGTCTTCCAAATATAAATGGAGACATTCAGAGACTGGAAGTTAGTTGTTGAGCTGCGTTAACAGTAGAGTTCTGGAAGTTTTAAGGTGGAGGAGGCAGTGAGCTCTCACATCCAGACCGTTGCCGGGAACCAAGCCGTGGCCCTCCATGGTTACCCAAAGTGTTGTTGCAGATGCTCTTCTCCCATAATCCACACTGATAACAGATATGACCATCAAGTCCCTGGGTTGACAAATGGCCTGGCTTAGTTTGGGTCCCTCCCAGAAGCAGATCCTAAGCCAGGGATTTGAATAGAAGCAGTTTATTTGGGCAAGGCCCTCTCTGTCTGACCTTCCCTCACTTGCACGTTCTCTGTCTCTGTCTCTCTCAAAAATTAATAAACGTTAAAAAAACATTAAGGAAAAAGAATTGGCCCATGTGGGGCGCCTGAGTGGCTCAGTCGGTTAAGAGTCTGACTCTTGATTTCAGCTCGGGTCATGGTCTAATGAACGATTAAGATGTAGGGTCACCAGCTACCTGCTGTGTGACCTTGGCCAAGTCACTGACTGTTCCTGAGCCTGTTCTTCCCTGTAAAATGGGAAGAACACCTACCTCAGAGGGTTTCTATGGAGATTAGGAACGGTGTATATGTCTTAAATGGGGTGTGTCTAGTTTATTTGGGAGGTGAGCTCAGGGAGCGTGAGCGAGGAAGCAGAGAGAGGGAAAGAGAAACCGGAAGGAGAAGAAGGCACAATCCGAACTGATTGTTGAAGTCTTTAATGTAGATATTTGGAGGCTCGATTCCACCAGGACCTCCGAGAAATACAGAATGCCTGCTGGACTTACCTTCCAGAAACACAGGAGGCTGGGGTTTTATTCCCCATTCGTTGAGTGGAGCGTATACCCTCAGTAGAGTTATCTCCCCCACATTTCTGGGCTTTGCTTCCTGACCGAGCAGGTTCCCAGGCCTTGACGAAGGCCTTGAGGCAAAAAGAAAAAAAATGTAGGGGTGCGTGCCACACGTTTGAGTCGAGACCCTATTTCAGCGTGAGTCTGAAACTCACACGGGCTGATCCGTCACCCCTGGGGCAGATATCAGAGGTGCTCCAAGAAGATGGGACTCGGGGCATCTAAAACATCTGCTATTGCTCGGAGCCCGGAGCCCGCTTCGGACTCTGTGTCTCCCTCTCTCTCTGCCCCTCCCCCGCTCATGCTCTGTCTCTCTCAACAATAAACATTAAAAGAAATTTTTTTGTAAATATCTGCTATCTTATAACCTTCCAAACGGCCATCGTCAGAAAGGTGAGCCTACCAGGTGTTGATGAGGATGTGGCAGCTTTTCTGCAAAGCGCTCTGATTCTGTAGGGTAGGTGGCCCCTGCACCACGATCTAGTGACCTCCCTGCCAGGTGCAGAGCCCAGAGGAACGGTCCCATGTACAGGTCCAGAAAGACATCTTTATAAAAATGTTGCCCGTTGGGCTGCACCTGGGTGTCGCGCCTTAGAGGAACGTCCACCTAAGGTGGATGTCCAGGATGACGCGCCATGCTGCAGAAAGAAGCAGCCCCCTCAGTCAACACGCAGCCAGTTGTCTAAACTAGCAACCCACTCACAGAAAGGCATTGACTATGTTACCTGGAGGCGCGCCCATGGAAGGACCCATCCCAAGCACCCAGAGGGAGGCCTGGGTGAGGGGCAGCGGTAAAGGGGCGGGTTGCCGATGATGGGAGAGGCGGGGAAGGAATAAGACGCGAGCGGAGCCTTACCTGGCCCGGGGTTCATTATGTGCTATGAACCGGGGAGTATGATTAACCACCTCCTGGTACCTGGAGTCCTAAATAGATTTTTTTAAGTAAATAAAGTGCCTGGAACACAGTAGGTGTTCAATAAATGGTTGCCGAGAATGTGGCTGCAGGGACAATTGAGCAATTTTCCACAAACAAGAACGCATGACATCTCCCCCAGAAACTAGAAGGGCAGGAAAGGAATGGCTTTTTCCACTCTCTGCCTCCTATCGGGGCGGGGGAGGGGGGGGTTAATATTGGGTCATCGGACCCCTAAGGAGGCCTGTCAATTTGAATTGGGGAAAAAAATCACATATTTATCTTCACTGACCTCTGACTGCAATTTAGCAAGTCCACAGTTATATTAGTAGTATCTATGAGTTTATCACCAAGAGAAATCATGGATATTTTTATCTCACATTATAGTTGTTGCAGGTATCTTGAAATATGCTTAGCACTACTTGGAAATTATGGTAGTTATTAGACCCGCCACTAGATCATATTTAATGCCTTAATAAATGTGCATTTATCACATATCTGGGCTTTTTAAAAATATTTTTATAACTGTATTTCAACATAACAGGTTTCCTTTGTGACTTTCTGTATTTCACTTTACGTACTTAAAGCTATTATCCTGAGACAACGTCGGTAGATTTCACCACGTGTCAGAGGGGCTGTGGCACAGCAAAGGTTAAGCCCCTCTCAGTACGCTTTATCTTTACCTCCTTGCGCCAGAAGCGTGGGAAAATCCACGATCACGACCTTCCTCTCTCATCCTCATGGACACGAATGAGTTAAAGGGTGGCCTCAGCACCGCGGTGTCATCCAGCTGGTGCCGGTGCCAGAGTGACTACTGTGGGGACAGGGGAGGCGCGAGCAGAGGGGAGGCGGGAGGGGAAAAAGAAAAAAAAAAAAGAGAGAAATGGAAAAATAATTTCCCCAGCTTCATCACATCACTGAACTTTACTTTTAATAAAACTATTATTAAATAGAAACGGCACGCTCATTTTTTGCATTTAGATGATATTCAGAAACAGGGTCTCAGTAATTATTTGTGCGGAGTAGGGCTGGAATGTTCTCGTTTTCTGAACGCAGGTGAACTAGCCTCTCCTCTTCCAGGCGTAGCCTTTCCCCGGGCTGTAGAGCGTTCTCGCACTGGTCACGGGGTACCTCACTGTGATAGGGAGGGCAGTTGCACCCCCATCCTTGTCGTGTTGGTGTCAGAAGGCACCCCAGAAAGAACCACTCTCTTCTTTGGACACATCCCAGCCATTGAGACCTGGGCCGAGTTTAGGTTCTCCCCAAAGTAGACCCTCACACTGGATTCCAGCCCAACCGGCCTATTTGAGAAGCGCAGGAGACCTCGGTGGAGGCACAGGGCAGCAGGACAAGAAAAGATAGCCAGGGACAGTTGCGTTATGAATCCAGCCACCGTGGTAGCCAACCGCATTGGGATATCGTGGGGAAACTCTGGAAAGGTGTTGAACCCATGCCTCCGCATTATCCCATCGAAGGGGCTAGGGAACTGGGGCATTTATGCACCAACCCCCAGAGTCGTTGGTTGATGGCTGCTCCCAGGTCGAGAAGGTGTTCCGGCTTTTACACAGACAAAGCGGCCTTTTGCAGTTTTGAAAGAAGTCTTGGGCACAGAGCCACAGACACTAACTCTTGGGGGTGAAGGGAGCCGTTTGAATCAGGAAGGTGGGTGAGGAGATGGTGAGGTACTGATAGCATCTGCTCTACGTCCAGTGCTTGCCCGCCCTCTGCTGCTCTGCAAGGTGACAGTCGCTCCGCCTCCCTGGCTCAGTTTCCCCATCTCTGCAAGAGGCAGGAGCTCTCCAAAGGTTGCAAACTGGAGGCCTGCAAACCGGTTGAGGTCCTCCGGTGTGTTTAGTTCGGTCCGCGCAGCTTTTTAACAATTTTATAATTGTGGGGCGCCTGGGTGGCTCAGTCGGTTGAGCGTCCGACTTCGGCTCAGGTCATGATCTCGCAGTTCACAAGTTCGAGCCCCGCGTCGGGCTCTGTGCTGACAGCTCAGAGCCTGGAGCCTGCTTCGGATTCTGTGTCTCCCTCTCTCTCTGCCCCTCCCCTGCTCGCACTCTGTCTCTCTCTCTCTCTCTCAGAAATAAATTAAAAATACATAAAAATAAAAAATAAAAATTTTATAATTGGAGCAACTTAAAACGACAAGGTTTCACAGAAAAACACCTTGTAGTTTTCTCTAGAAAAATCTAGTTGGCAACACTGGACGCCAGACTAGGTGATCCCCAGTACCATATGGTTCTGGGAACCTAGACTTTTTCTCTGGCCAGAGTCAAGTGGTTTAAGGGGCAACTTTTGCAGCTTGCCAACAAATTCTCCCCTGTCCCCTTTTGCGAAAGTGTGTTTCTGCTCTGTTTGCAGAGGGCAATGCAGCTCTCTGCCTTTTTACATAGCTGAGGGCGGGGAATTGGGTTAAAACCTCAGGTAGCCTCAGCCTGCCCCGCTAGGGTTTAGAGCCAGGATGTTTTAGAATCCCTGGCAGACCGGCTGCTCACAGGGAAGGCCCCGACCATCTGTTCCCAGAGACGGCGAGGGAGCCAGCTTCCTCCCTCCACACCTGCCCCCAAGCTCGGGCCCAGGGACATTTCAGAACCCAAGAACAGCTCTGGTCTGTGCCAAATACGGGACCCCAAATTCCTCCGCTCTTTCTCGCGTTCTCCCTGGGCTCCTTGCCTGTGAGATGAGTCAGCTGCCTACAGCTGGAAGAATCTTTCCGTGGCTGCTGGGTTCCAGCCAACCCCCAGAGGCCACCAACTGTGCCCATCAACAGAAGTGGAAGTCGAGGGCTCTCAGCCCGTCGCTGCGCTGCCCTGGAAGGCGGCAGCTGATGACACGGGCTGGCCCCTGATTGCCAATCTAGATGGCGCTTTAAAACATCCCTTCCCCAGCCATCCCCTCAAAGGCAGCTGTGATTAGTCTGGTCTCCGAGGCCTTCGAGAAAAACCTCAGTGACTGAATAATAATGGAACGCCGGTCTGAAGGGTGGAGAGCCAGAATCCAAGGGTCTTTTTGAACAAAATGAAGTTTTATTCATTCCATGTACATGAGATAAGGGCTAACGGGATGGTCAAGGAGCAGCTCTGGCTTAATGAATGGATAAGAATCATGGGCTGGGTCATTTTCTTTCTTTAAGAACAGAAACGGGTATTGTTAAAATGGTTTTTGAGTTCTTGGAAGCAGTTTGAATTCTTGGCCAAGCTAGGACTCGCCTTTCCATGGAATTGAGACCATGGCTCTGGCATCAGACAGCTTGGCTTTTAAGTTGGTACTCTAGCTGTGTGACCTTGGGCGAGCCTCGGCCTCTCTGTGCCTCAAAATCATCACCTGTAACGTGGAGAAAATAAGAAGACCTTCCTCACAGGGTTGGTTGGAAGATTAGATGAGACATCCACGTAAAGCACTCCAGACAGTCCCTTGTTCAGAGTCGGAAGGCAGTAAACGTTATATATTATCGTGGCATTACTACGAATGATTTTTTTTTTTTTTCCCCAAGGAGAGCACCGAGATTAACATCAGCTCCGGTTCTCAGTGACAAAAACAAAATCCAAATTTCTGAATAGTGGGGTCTGAATTGATGAGCTCATCCTAGCACCTTGCTTTGCTCCCGGCCCTGATGGTAAATCCCATCAGCCGTGCGGGGCGGGGGGGTGGGGGGGTGGATGCGGTGTGTGCTCTCACCCACAAAAGCCCACGATGGCCTGGTGGCACAGCCCAGCCTTGGCCGCTGGCCTGAGTTGAGAGGGGGGCCGGCGCCTGGCCACAGTGGAGCAGGGCTTTCGTTCAGTGCCCACGGACCCAAGGCATTTGTGTATTCGGCTGGCCTCCCTGCTCATTCGCAGGTGGAGGTGAAAACGCCAGAATCCAATTTTTTGTCACCTTGTGAAATTATGAGCCTCCGTTCCCGTTGCGTTGGTATCATCAGAGCGCAGCGGACACGTGGGGGGATGGCTGTCGCCGGGTTACTCCTTGTAAGTTCAGACAGTTCCACATGCTGAATGACAACATATTTGCCGTGACCTGGGTAAATTAAAGCGATGCTTCCTGCCTGGGTAGACTTTGACGTGATTCGGTGCATCTGCTTCTGATGAAGGGCTACCTCGCTCAGTAAAGCAGGAAATAAAAACGCACAGCGCTACCTTGCCCCCTCTCCTCCTCTCTGCCTCCCCCCTCCCCTCCTTCTCCTCTCTTCCTCCCTCTCCCCTCTCCTCCCCTCCCCCCTTCTTACTACCTTGCCCCCTCCCCATTCTCCCTCCAGTCCTCCCTCCCCTCCGTCTGTTTCCCTCCCTTTCCCCTCTCCTCCCCGCTCCTTTCTCCTTCCAGTCCTCCCTCCCATCCCTCTCCTCTCTCCCTCCCTCTCTGCTCTCCCTCCCTTTCCCCCTCCCTTCCTCCTTCCCCTCCTCCCTCCATTCCCTCTCCCTTCCTTTCTCTTGCACTTCTCTCCCCTTCTCCTTCCTTCCTTCCTTCCCTCCCTCCCTCCCTCCCTCCCTCCCTCTTCCTTCTTCCCTCCCTCCCTCCTTCCTTCATCTCTCTTCCATCCTTTCATCTTTCCCGTCTAGGTCTCTTTCTTTCTTTTCCCTGTCATTTTTTCCCCCTAAGAGGAGAAACACCGGTGCCGAGCTGCTCTGTGTTCTTGGTGCCAGACCCTGTTCTCCATGTGTACACAGTCTGAGTCCTGTGTCCAAACAGAAGACAGAAATGTGATGAGGGCCGGGTAGAGGAAGGGATTTGACAGGTCTTCTGCATCCCAAATCTCCAGGATGCAAAGGTAAAGTCAGGCTCTTTTCTTAAAGGTTAAATTTCACATTTTAATTGCCTCACGTGGAGGCTGCTCGGAGCTGGGCTCCCACAGTTGGCTTGGCAGCCCGCCCAGTTCACTGAGGCTTAGGGCTGTGGAGTGCCTCCCACCTCCCTCCAGCTCCATGAGAATTGGGGCAACGACAACAAACACCGATGAGCTGAACGCGAAGCGGGTCTGCAGCGCTAGGGGGACCTCATTTTAACCCCACGTGCTTGTACCGAGCGGACGCTTGTTCCGGCCACTGTCACCGAGTAACAAACCACTCTAGGACTCAGTGGCTTAAAACGACAATTATTACCATCTCTTGGGTGCTGTGGGTTGATCGGACTCGGCTAGATGGTTCTCACTTGGGGTCTCTCGAGCCGCTGCAGCCAGAGAGTGGCTGGGACTGGAGTCTTCCAGAGGCTCGACCGGGCGAGATGTCCAAGGTGGCGCATGCACGGGGCTGATGGTTGGCGGGAGCTCGGCTGGGACTGTCCACCCAACCGCCTACGTGTGGCCTCTCCTTGTGGCTTGGGCTTCTCTTGGCATGGCGACCGAATCCCAAGGGTATCCTAAGAGGGAGCCCAAGAAGCGGAACATTCCAAGCACTAACGTTCAAGAAGAGATACCCCAAAGAAATTAGGGGAAGCTTCCTGACCTTCGATAACCCAGCTTAGAAGCCACACACGTATCACTTTCTCTGTGATCAGGTGGTCAGAGCGGTCACAGGGCCCACCCAGATTCAAGGGGGAAAGACGCAACTCTCAATGGGAAGAACGCCAGCGAATCTGGGCGACATGTTTTAAAGCTACTACAATGTGAAAACAATAGCTCTGCTCATTGTCTTTAACTTGAAGGTCCTGATTACCCCGAAAGTCTAAACCACCACCCTTCTCGTCTTTCAGTTGTCCTTTTAGAGCACAGGTGACAAACCAGAAGTCCCCAATGTGAGTGTAGCCTGAACTGGGTTTTAAAAAGTTGCTCCCATATTTTAAAACTTGGAGATTCCATATAAAACTGAATTTCTAAGGGTGCCTGGGTGGTTCAGTTGGCCGAGCGTCCGACTTTCGATCTCGGCTCAGGTCACGACATCATGGCTTGTGAGATTGAGTCCCACATCAAGCTTTGTGTTAATGACGCGGAGCCTGATCAGGACTCTCTCTCTCCCCCTCTTTCTCTCTCCCTGCCCCTCCCCTGCTTGCGCGTGTACACTCGCGCTCTCTCTCTCTCTCTCTCTCTCTCTCTCTCTCTCAAAAAAACAAACAAACAAAAACACTGAATTTTTAGGTAGCCACAGTCCCCACCTATCCCGATTGCCCCCAGTCCTGAGACTAGATATCAGGACCCATTTATCCACATGGCTACACTGGTTTTTTTTTTCTTTTAATTTTTTCATTAGAAAAACAGTTATCTTGGTACTACGTCTTTATCAGAAGCGGGAGAATACAATACTAGGCTGATAGGGCCACGTAAACAACACAAACAGGGAAAGGCATGAACAACTTCAGTTGAGCGTCCAACTTCAGCTCAGGTCATGATCTCACGGTTCGTGGGTTCGAGCCCCATGTCGGGCTCTGCGCTGACAGCTCAGAGCCTGGATGGAGCCTGCTTCGATTCTCTGTCTCCCCCTCTCTCTCTCTGCCCCTCCCCACTTGCATGCACGCGTGCTCTCTCTCTCTCTCTCACTCTCTCTCTGTCTCAACAGTAAATAAATAAACATTAAAAAAAAAAACTTCCTATGGTGTTGTTAACGCACACCAAAGAGAATCTGTGTTAACTGTTCTCACATCTGTTTCTCTCTCCCTCCTTCCTCTCCCTCCCTTCTCTCTTTCCTTCCTTCTGTCTCCTCTTCTTCCCCTTCTTCCCTCCCTCTTCCCCCTTTCCCCTTCTCCTTCTTTTCCTGTTTCTCTTTCTTCCTGTAGTTGGCCGCAGAATGGGGAGACCCGCTCAATTCTTGTTAATAACCCTGAGTTGATTTCATTTCTCGTCCTATGCTATTACTTGAGTCAAAACAGTTTTTCTCTCTCCTGCTGCTTGTCTTTTACATGACAGCCAACAAAATAAACATTTAGGACCTCAAAACACTATCTTTGGTATAATAGACACATCAAAAGACCTCCTGGACAAGCCTCCAGTGGTTTCCCAAATGATGTGGGTGGCCCGCTCTCCCAGGCGGAGGCCCCTGGCCAGCCCGGCCCTGGGCCTTTATGACTGTGTTTATGTTCCCGGCCAGGAGACACAGCTACTCCAGAGCCACACTCTGACTGCTTGTGCAAAGCATAGCCAACCAGGAGACTTGGCCTCAGAGTGTAGCCCCCTTGGCCCGACAGTGGCCTGGTACCTCCCCGTGCTCGGCTTGTGGCCTCTCTGTTCCATCCACCATTTCAGCCTTTCTCTGACGGATTCTGGGACACGTCTGGCTCCCCCCCTCCCTCCCCTGCTTTCTTTGTCCTTCTCTCCCCCGCCCCTACCCAGAAGCTTGGGCTCAACCCTCTGCCCCTCGATCCCGGGTCTTTGGCCCCTGTTTATCCACCTCAGGTGACCATTTTTGCAAACGCCTGTGTCCCTTTAGCATAGACGACCGTCTTCAGAACTCTCCTCCTGGATTTCTTGAAAGAGGAGGAGTTCTTTTGAGAGGGAGCCTCCGAGCATCCAAGCCGTAAGTAGTGCTAAGAAGAACAAGGGAGGGACTGAGCTAGAAGAGGGATTCATCACCTTGGGACCCTGCTGGAGGACACTCAGTGGCCCAGGTCTTTCTCTGTGGGACAGCCACTCACTCTGGCTCACAATGGAGGCCTTTGAGGCCCTGGATGGAAGAGTGCCCATCTTCCTGGTGCCGGCAGCCCTGCAGCCACACCCACCAGATAGAGGAGCCGAGCGGGGGAGGGGGGGGGGTGAGGGGGGGCGCGGCTCGCTTGTCGCCGTGTCAAGAAAACAAATGTTTTGGCAGATTTCCCTTCACGAATGTTCTGATTTCTGAAGGCAATATTTTTCTGAATCATTTCCTCGGGGGAAACCACTCAGCTATCTCAGGAAGGAAAACATCCCTCCTTCCGAGCCCAGTACGCCACTTTAACTCATAGAGGAGATGTGCCTGTGTAGTAATGAAACTGATTTCCCACCTCCCGCGCAGATCAGCTTGCGTGCGTGTGCGCAGGCACGCACAGGGAATCTGCGGTCGCGAGTGTGTGTACGTGTGTGGATGTGTACGCAGGAGTCCGGGTGTGCGTGCGGGTCTGCGTTTGTATGTGGACACGTGTATGTGTAGTCATGATTGTGCATGTGTGTCAGCCTGGGTGTGTGTGTGTGTGTGTGTGTGTGCGCGCGCGCACTGGTGCATCTAAACAGAAAGATGAAGAAGGCAAAGGCAGTTCTCTCGGAAGCCTGCTGAAGGCTCTCCCTGCCATGCCTCCCCCACCGCTGAAAGCCCCCGGGACGTCTGGCATCGTGACAACCTTCCATGTGCCCACATGCCTGTCACTGGCTCAGGCACGTACGACTGTCTCCCAACCTGCATCCCCTACCACAGGGGGACCTCATGCCCATGGTGCCCCCTCCCACTCCCTCTCAGAGCCTCCCTGGACTCCGAGCTGACATCATAAGTCTGGCCATTTCCTATTTTGTAACATAAAGAATTCTAGAATTGGGAAGTTGACCAAAAAGGAAATGATGTCGATTTAAAGATTCGGAGCAAGGACCCTACGTTTTCTAAGCTCAGTGTCCTCATTCATGACATGAAGGTAATAATGCCCCTTCCTAGAAGAAGTCAGTGTGTGTAGAGCTGGTTGGTAGATGGCATGTAAAACTAGTCTATTACATGGGCTGAAGCCAATGGGGCAATAGTAGGAAACAGAACTTTTCTCCAACACCTGCCTTCACCCCTGCAATCATCAGCTCCCCCTTCTCTATCCCTTGACATCTTTACCAGCTCTCATACCTTCTGGTACCTTTGGGGATTACGGTGCCCAGTCTGATCCTCTCAGGCTTGGCCTGAGGCATGGGGACCCACACTGGGGACTGGGGATAGTGCACTTTCCCTGTTTCTAAGTCACACTCCATTAGTCCATCCCCTTGGCTGTTTCTGGGTCCTTTGCTTCCTTCCTTCCTTCCTTCCTTCCTTCCTTCCTTCCTTCCTTCCCCAACACACTGGTGTCTGGGGGGAGGGAAGAAATGGGAGAAAAGAATACAGTCATACCTGACTGGCCCTCCCATAATCCCATTATGGGCTCTCTCTGGAAGGGCCCAGGTGATGCCCTCTCGTGGAGCATATTTATGAGGGCTTGGGAGACCCCGACAGACCCTGAGCACCGCATTGTGCCTGATGAGTGTGAGTGCCACACCCCCAGCTCACCTCGCATGGTACCCCCTCAATTCCCACCCACTGCGGTTCACCCTGCAGCCACTTGCTGCTACTCCCTCCCCGGGGGGCAGCTTGCCTCCTGCAGGACTCACGTGGCCGCCCCGGAGGCTCACTCACCTTTGCCACTCCAATTCTGGGAGTTAAGTCTTGCTACACTTTCTTGCCCTCTCTCCCTCACCCACCATCATGCGTGATTGCAGCTGCCGTTCCACCTTCCAGATTCTCCAGGCAGGAAGCAAGTGCTGGTCTCCACTCTCCTGGGCCCCCAGCCCTCCCAGGAATCGCAGGGCGCCAGGGTGGGCAGAGCGCAGGTCTCGGCAGCTCGGATCACACTCCTGAGGAGAGTTGCCGGACACCCCTTCTGGCAAGATCTCATTGCACAGGTGGCAACAATCCTCCTGAACACCCTGACTTAGCTGCTGGCATTGGGGTGGTGGGAAGTGAAACGTGGGAAGGGCAGGCTGAGGGGACAGGCTCTGGGTTCCGATCTGGACTCTGCCCCTTTCCAGCTGTGTGCCCATAGGCAAGTTAATTCACTTCCATTTGTCTCTGAGCCCCCAGGGCATGAGGAAATACGAGGGCAGAGTAGGCACTTAAGGTTTTTCGGAAGACTGAATGAACGGGGGAGGAAGGCAAGCTAGCTATGAATACGGAACTAGCAGAATGTAAGCCTCTGAGAAATTCTTTTTTTTTTTTTAATCTTAGAGAGAGAGCACACAAGCGAGGGAGGGGGCAGATGGGGGAAGAGAGAGACAGAAGGAGAAGGAGAGGGAGAACCTTAAGCAGGCTCCTCACTCAGCACTGAGCCCAACTCAGGGCCATATCTGATGACCCTGGGATCATGAGCCGAAATCAAGAGTTGGACACTCAACCAACTGAGCCGTCCAGGCACCCCTTGGAGAAATGAAAAAAAAAAAAAAAAAAAAAGATTGAAAGGACAATTTCCATGTTATTCATAGATTCCCAAACTCTAAATTCTACGGCCTGACCATTATTCTGAAGTTTCATGAACCAAACCCCATGCAACTCAGTTTGTTCCAAATCCTTCTCTTCCTGTGACGAGGACGTAGCCTTTATTTTCTAATGAAATTTGCTGAGAAAATGGGACCCGCTTTAGCGAAATTTGGTCCCCAACTCTTCTGGATTTGGAAGACCACCCGTTTAAGCCAAGACCGATTTCAGAAAACTGAAGGCCCCAGAGCTAACTAAAGAGGCTTCAGCTAAGGCAGCTGAGGTAGGTCAGAGGCCCCAGGGCGTGCAGCCCAGGCAAGGCTCAGGAGAAATGGCAGCCAAGAGCTGGGGAGGATTGAAAGCGGGGTCAGGGCCTTCTAGCTCGCCAGGCCGCGGGCCCCTGTCCACACTTCTGCCTGACAAAGACCAGCCATTCATCACCCCTCTGACTGAGCAGACCAACTAAACTCCCTGGGTCCTGATTTCAAAGTGTTCAGAAGGGGCCTAGCTTGGGCCAACTGTCCATGCCTCCCTGCCCTCAGCTATGGCCAAAAGGTGTGGTCTCGGCCACTAAGCAGGGCTCACGGGAGGAAACGGGGAGAAAAGGGGTGGACCATGTGGAATGTACCCACCCCTGCATCCTCACCTCGCAGCCACAGGCCGGAGAGACAGAAAGGCCTCGAACTCTGTGCCTCTCTTCCTCATCTCAGAGACGTAGGGAGTAGAGGGCACCAGGTTTGAACATCGCTTTCCCCCAGAGCCCCTGAGTCCATCATGGCACCAATCCTGTCCCTAGACTCTTGAACGTAATTCATACGCAGCAGCACTTTCTCCCTTGCCTGCAGCAAAGCCACGAGCTCAAAAACCAAAACAAAACAAAAACACAAAACACACGAACAAGACAAAACAAAAAATGACATTGAGCATCTTAAAGTCAATCTTTCTGTAATTCCCTCATACTACCAGAAATCATTCAAAGCCATTTTACTGTCGGAGGAGAAATACCGATATATACAATTAGATCATTTAAGCCAAATGCCTTTTTTTTAAAAAATTTTTTAACGTTTATTCATTTTTGAGAGACAGAGACAGAGCATGAGCGGGGAAGGGGCAGGGAGAGGGAGACACAGAATCTGAAACACGCTCCAGGCTCTGAGCTGTCAGCACAGAGCCCGACGCGGGGCTCGAACTCACAAAATGCGAGATCCAGACCCGAGCCCAAGTCAAATGCTCAACTGACTGAGCCACCCGGGTGCCCCTAAGCCAAATAAGTGCCTTTTTAACAACACTTCTCGATGAAATACTCAACAGAGATAATATTAAGTCTGACGCATTACATCCAAGTTACCAAAAAAAAAAAAAAATCTGAGATGAAAGAATCCAAAACGTGGAATATCAGGATTGGAAATGAAAGGAAGTACCACAGCATCTGCCGCTTGTCCGTGCGGGCAGAACCACAGGTCAAAGTCACATCTCTCCGGATTTGCTGGCATTTAACTAGATGCAAAATGTCAGCACGGAAAATGGCTTGTTCAATGCAAATATTAACAAGAGAGGAGTGTGTTAGTGTGTAAATGGAGCTTCAACCTACCAGAGCTTCTCTGACTCACCCTTCACAGGCAGTCCAAGGTAGCAAGGGAACTTTCTTTTTGTTATTATCCTCCTTGCTGGGAGGAAAGGTGCAGGACATTTGTTTCACGGGAGAAAGGGAAGACAGATCCAGGAAGCACTAAGCGAGATGGTTTTGTGTACCTGTAGTGAGCTCGGTTTATCCTAGCCTATCCTACCCTACCCTACCCTACTCTATTCTTACTGTATTCTGTTCTTATTCTACTCTGTTCTCTTCTATTCTTTTTCCACCCTATTCTATTCTAATGTTTTCTCTGCACACATTCAGAGGCGACTGGCACTTAGAACGTTCATTTTATCAAGATCAGGGGCGAGGCAGAAGAGTAAGACATTTTTTTTTTCCCCTCTCTGCTGCACGAAGGAGGTTTAGCAGTAGCCCAAAGCCGCACATTTAGCTTTCTTTCTGTCCTTACTCTGTTCTGCACAGAGCATTCGCGGAAAGATCTTCCTACTGGCACCTTCCCCAGCTCCCTGCATGTGCGGTCTTGCTCTGGAAAAGGAAACTCACATGTGAGTCTGATTCAGTGACATGTGGAAATCGTGGCGCCGCTCTTTCAAATCGAAGGAGCCCTGATTCAGGGGACGTGGAGGAGTGACGTCTGCCTGCCCTCCTTTGAGGTGGCATTTTGGTGAGCCCGCCACTGGCAGCAGTCAGACCTTCAGTCTGGTGGCCTCAGAGACTGGACGCCCTCGGCCCCCTGAGAATGGATTGGTTCGCTCTTCAGCTCAGCAGAGACTTAAACCGACAAACCAGGATGACTAATCAGACGAACGCAGAGTGATGCCAAACATCGCCACTAGCCTGACTGTCACATTCTCCGCTTGCGAGCAAATGACGCGGGCAGCCACATTAGCTGCCAGTGGCTTGGTGCTTAGAACGAAGACTGACTTAATTGGAGCATTAAAGGAATTGTTGGAGCCACACTGGATGAGGCGTTCACCAAGTTGCCAGCAAAGTTGCTGAACTAGGCTTGGAGAGCAGGTAAAATCAGGGGGCAGCCGGGGAGCCAGACCAAAGCCAGAGAGAATGCCAGCTTCCACTGCCAACAAATGTCACTCAGCCCCTTTGATCGTTTGTGTCTCCTGGAGACGATGCTGTGGCCACCGCGGCTGCTGCCAGAAAGAATTTCCCGCTCCCCCTGGCTCCAGGTTCCGATCTACGGCAGGTATATCTGACCGGTGAGCCTGAGCGCACAGGGCCTACCGCGAGGAATGTTGGAGAGGCGATCATGTCAGTTGGGGTTTGTCCAGGAGGGAATTCTGAGACAAGGAATTAAGGGCAAGTAGTTTCCCTGGGAAGTGATCCCAGGAAGCAGCGGTCGGGAAGTGAGATAATTGGAATAAGAGAAGGGAAGAGTCGATAAAGGACACGTGATGAAGCACTGTAGACAACTGGAGCTCATTCTTCCCAGGGACCTCTGGGAGGCAGTATAGACCCTCTTGAAGTTGTCCCACCTAGGGGTGAGCAAACTGGAGTTTTGATCCACCAGTTCCCATCTGTCATTGGTTGAGGGTCGCCTTTAGCGCCCGGAGGATGTCAGCCTCCCTGCCGGTCCAGCCCGCCCTGTACGGAGTCGCATGCGATTCCGTTGGCACATACGGGAGCCGTGAGTTCCAAGTGCTCATGCGCGGGCATGACAGCATCTGCTACGGCAAGTGCCGGGCATTTTTAGCTGCTCGAGTGACAGGGGACTCTGCCTCCTACCTAGACTGAGAGAAAGGGGGTTCAGATGCCGGATGGCCAAAAATATGGCGACATTCTCTACAAGTGGCTTCAACTGCCGGACTCCCCTTCGCTCTCTTCCTCTGTCTACCGCTCCGCCCCCCCAAATCCTGTGGTCCCCACGGGAGTGACCACTTTCTAAAATGGTCCCTGGGCTCGGTCAGTTGGTCCAGAGTGGCACCTGACCCTGAGAAAAGCTGGCACGTGAGACATGCCGGAAGTAGATGGAGGGGAGTTCTTGGAGTGAACGCTGGTGGGGGAGCGAGGGAAGCTGGGCTGCATGGAGGAGGAATTTGTGATTCGGTGTTCACAACCCAGAGGCCTCCTGGGGCTTTGGAGCTGAGGGGCCTTTCGGAGTTGTCCCAAGCTGGGCTGAGGGCCTTGGACCTGTGCACGCCTAGATGATCAGTCATTGGATTCGGGCTGCCCTGGGAAGGGACTGAGGCACGCCCCGCCCCGGGGTGGACAGCCACCTTTCCACCGGTGGCTCTCAGCAGCTGGGGGAGTCAGGTCATGATCCCAGGGTCGTGGGATCAAGCCCTGCATTGGGCTAGGTGCTGAGCGTGGAGCCTGCTTGGGATACTCTCTCTTTCTCCCTCTGCCTGTCTCCCCTACCCTCTCTCTAGAAAGGAAGGAAGGAAGGAAGGGAAAGGAAAGAAGGAAGGAATGAAGGTAGGAAGGGAAGGAAGGAAGGAAGGAAGGAAGGAAGGAAGGAAGGAAGGAAGGAAAGGAAGGAAGGAAGGAAGGAAGGAAGGAAGGAAAAGGAAGGAAGGAAGGAAAGGAAAGGAAAGGAAAGGAAAGGAAAGGAAAGGAAAGGAGAGGAAGGAAAGAAAGATCTCTCGGATAAGCGTGGGTGAGGACTCTCCAAGCAGAGAGAACACCTTGCCTACAGGGTCATAGCCATTTCGTCGTACTGTGCTGCACTTTGTTGTGCTTCACATACTGTGTCTTTTAAACTGAAAGTTCAAAAAACAACATTTAAAAAAAAAAACAAGAATTGAAAGCTCATGGCAACCCTGCATCAAGCAAGTCTGTCAGCACCGTTTTTCCAACAGCATTTGCTCGCTTCAGATGTCTGTGTCACCGTTTGGTAATTCTTGCAATATTGCGAACTTTTTCATTGTTATTATATTTGTTACAGGGATCAGTGGTCAGCAATTAGGACTCACCGAAAGCTCAGCTGATGGTTAACATTTTTTAGTGCTCAAGTATTTTTCGCTTAAGGCACGTGCATTGTGTTTGTTACACCTGATGCTATTGCACACTTACAGTATAGTGTAAGCATAATCTTTACGTGCACTGAGAAACCAAAAAATTCATTCGACTTGCTTTATTGTGATATTTTCTTTACTGCAATGGCCTGGAACCGAACCTGCCTTATCTCCGAGGTATGCCTGTACTGACGGCTCGATGCTTAGTACTCTGGAAGCATCATCCTCGATTATCCCTGGGATGGGAACCGCGTCCCTATTTTACAGATGGAGAAACTGGAGCTTAGAGCATTAAGGAACCGGCTCAGCAAACGGCTGAGCAGAGATTCAAAACACACCTCCCGAGTCTGGAGCCGGTGCCTTTATTTTATTTTTTTTTAATTTTTTAAAGTTTATTTATGTATTTACTTAGAGAGAGAGAGAGAGAGAGAGCAAGAGTGCAGCCTACACTCAACCGTGACATCGTGACCTGAGCTGAGATCAAGAGTCAGATGCTTAGGGGCCCCCGGGTGGCTCAGTCGGTTGAACGTCCCACTTCGGCTCAGGTCGTGATCTCACGGTTCGCGGGTTCGAGCCCCACGTCAGGCTCTGTCAGCACAGAGCCTCGAGTCTGCTTTGGATTCGGTGTCTCCCTCTCTCTGCTCCTCCCCCACTCATGCTCTCTCTCATTCTTTCTCTCTCTCTTAAAAATAAATAAGCACTAAAAATATTAAAGAGTCGGATGCTTAACCAACTGAGCCACCCCGGTGTCCTGTCCCTGGAGCCTGTGCCCTTAGTCTCTTTGCCAGGGCTATGACTAGGTTGGAACAAGTGAGGGACTTACGGCCCACTCACTGTCAAGTGCCAACATTGCACTTCCTTGACCCTGGCAGTGAATGTCTCCTTAAAGGTGTGCCCCGGGCGCCTGGCTTGCCTCACCAGAGTCCCAGAGCTCTGCTCTTGGCTATTGAGCTGAGGAAACCCTCATGCTCAAAGATCCTGAGCCAAGACCTCTCCCCTGGACTTGCTCGGTGGTCCCGACCAGCCTCTGTTTCCAGGTCTCATTTTTCTGGAAGTTTCCATGGCTGGCTAGCTGCTGCACCTTCTTCTCCTTCCTCCTCCTCCTCCTCCTCCTCCTTCTCCTCCTCCTCCTCCTCTTCCTCCTTCTATTTCCAAACAGAAATTAGGACAAGGGATGAGATTTATGAATTTCACGTTTCTAATTCCAATCACATCCCAAGGCTGCCTCCTAGGGCATGTTGCTTCTCACCTTAGGTTGGCATTTTGGAGCTCACTCACTCTCCCCTTGGCCCATCACGCCTGGGCAGAGCTTGTCACCACCAGTAACACATCACACCCATTGTGTGCGCATTGCACCAGCCTAACTGCGAGGCGGGCCCTATGGCTACTGCTCCGTATAGGGACAGCCCCTGCCCGTTGCTTTCCCGCCTGCAAGAATTCTCAGACCTCACCGACACCCTCGGCGATCGCACAGTGGTTGGCGTTGGCCTGCCTCATTCCTCTCCGGGCTGGGTCCCTGCAGACCCAGGGGTGTATTGCGGCCCCCCCCCCCACCCAAGGGTGCTCAACATCTATTTCCTGAATGAAGATTAACCGACCCTCTCTAGAGCTTAGCTCGGGTGAAACTGCTGTCCCAGCTGAAGTGAAAATCATGCCAGGCTTCCATCTGCTTTGAAATGATAGAAGGGCATTCCTACTCTTTGGGGAGAAACCGCAAGGATTTAATGGAATACTTCTGCAGTGGAGGCTACGGATGATCTGTTGACATGGTCTAAAGGGTTGTAGGTTGTTTAATGTCTTTCTGTGCCATCAATTCTGCACTTTGTACCGACTCAGCACATTGGTATGAATTTAGGCTACTGACAAGGACCTTGGAAATAATGTGGCTTCTGCAGGTTTAAGAAAGGGAAGAGCTTGAAAGTCTGAGATCATAACCTCTGCGATCCAGCGCCTCCAAGGACTTGGCCCAGGATAGACTACAGCAGCACGTGTGGGTTTCCTGCCTCTGGTGCCCCTGCCCGAGGGCTCCAAACCTGCCTCAAAGTGCCAGCCTGGGGGCTCTATAACTCTCACCTGCCCCACCCTCTCTGTTTCCCTTGCAGTAAGAAATCCCCAAAGCATGCTATGCTATCTTGGGGCAGCCTTCTGACCCTGGAGGTGTATCTTCCTCATCTTGATGCAGTGGGGTAAGCAGGCTTTGGAATTAGAAGCCCTGAGGGTGACCCTGGCTTGGCCATTTACTGACTATGACTCAGCATTTCCCAAAGAAACTCCACTGCATGCTGGGATTCTATGACATAGCAAATCGGAATAGCGTATCAGATAGCTATTGCCACTGATGACGATGCTGTGTAACAAGCAACCCCAAAGCTCAGGGGCATATAAGGATTAGAATGCATTCTTCCCTCACGCCTCTGCCGGTTGGCTAGAGTAGCTCTGCCCCATATGTCTTATTCTGGGGTCCAGCATAGAGGGACAGCTGCCCCCTGGGCCACGTTTCTGTCATGGAGAATGGAAAAGCACAAAAGGCAAATGGAAACATGTGATGTCTCTTCAAGGCTAGGCTTGAAATTGTCACTGTCACCTCCATCCTCATTCTGTTGGCCAAAGCAAGTCACGTGGGCAAGCCTTTCATCAATGGGGACAAGGAAGTTTACACTTTCCACTGACCGTTTAGAAAGAAACAGTAGATTTTGTTGTAGAAGAACTTATTGCAAGTTGCATGGGGAGAATGTTCTATGGTCAAATAAATTGGGGAAGTGTTTCTTTTTTTTTTTTTTTCTTTTTTTTTTTTTTCTTTTTTTTTTCTTTTTTTTTTTTTTCAACGTTTATTTATTTTTGGGACAGAGACAGAGCATGAATGGGGGAGGGGCAGAGAGAGAGGGAGACACAGAATCGGAAACGGGCTCCAGGCTCTGAGCCATCAGCCCAGAGCCCAACGCGGGGCTCGAACTCACGGACCGCGAGATCGTGACCTGGCTGAAGTCGGACGCTTAACCGACTGCTGTTTCTTTTTTTTTTAAGTGAAAAGGGGTTGAGGTTTGGGAGGGTGGGGAGGGGGTATCAATGTCTTGAAGAAAGTCAAACAGTTGTCAGAGCCTTTAATGTCTACGTCTGTTCGGAACCTCCGGTTGGGAGGCATAGACTATGATGCCTTCTGACAGAAGTCGTTTTCGGAAAGTTTGCTATAGATCGTGGGCAAATCACTTAACCTCTCTGAGCCCCAGGCATCCAAGCTGTTTTAACGGGCATTTACGATACCTGCCTCAGAGGATGACCCGGACAGCGGTGAGATAAGGTGTGTGCCGAATGGTAGCACAAGCTTGAGTGCACGTGGATGCCCATTCGCTCGTGAGTTCAGCCCATCAGGAACCCCAGTTTGTCAGAAAGAGGGCTCCATGGCAGGGGACAGGTCAGAGCTGGGCCACTGGTGATCTCTGCGCTGGACTGGACAGGCACTGGCTGGTGGAACCAGCTATAAAAAGGGATAGAACGGTCCCCTGGGCGATGACAGTGACATCCATGATGACAGTGACATCCACGGGGGCCTCACAGATGGGGGTCGGGTGTCAGGGGTTACAAGGTTGTGGTGAGGCAGAGGCTCTGTGCTAGCAAGTTTTGAGAGACTCTAGGCCGAGCTGGTACGGCTACAGATGGGTAGGGATGTTTCAGGGAAGGTTCCAGTGGGACGCTGGCCTAGACTGACTTCTGATCCTGACCCTGAGGAAGGGCTAGGCCTCCGGGTCAGAGGTCGAGAGCCCTGACAGTCAGGATGCAGGAGCCTATGGGGGCAGGAAGCCATGGATGCCATTGTACCCCTGGCCCCGGAGCACGGTCCGATCTCGGAACCCTGCCTCTTCTCCGCATCTTTTTGTACCTGGCTCGTCCTGCCCAAGCCAGTGGGAGGTCTGGTCCTCTTTGCCTTCATGTTTGCAAAGCAGGACTGTCCCTTCCTGTGACCTCCATCCACAATGAAACAGCAGAGTCCTTAGCATAAGGACGTGGAGGCAGGATCAAAGTTCACAGATTTCCATTCCGCTCAGGTATGAGTAAGAAATTCTCCATGGAAGGACATGCGTCCCCTTAGTTACACATGTGGTTTTCATTTCTCTGGAAAAAAAGACTCCAGGTGCCGTTCGAAATCTCGCCCCCCCCCCCCCCCCCGCCCCTAGCCCTTGGCAAGCTCCCAGCTGGCTAGGTTTATAGAAGTGCCAGTGCTGGAACTGACAACTTTTCTAGCATCTTCCACGGCCACCACAACACAAGCGACCATTCTACACCCTGGCGTCTCTTCTACCAAAAACACTCAGGAATTTGTGTTCTGCTCCTCTCCGGGTTGTGTCTCCTTTCTCTGCCTATGGCTCTGATGAGCAATGATTGAAGAATATTTTGGGGTTTCTTCCTCCTTGTAATTCAAGGATCCTCACCCTAAAATCCCAGGAAAGGTGTCTCAGAGGCCTGCAGGGCTGTCCCCTGGGCCCCAGTATCTCTGAGTTACAAAGACAGCACAACATCACTTGGTCAGGGATTTTGTTGTTGTTCTTGTATTTTGCATTTAGACTTGTTTGGTGTTTTTGTTTTTGTTTTTATTTATTTTTTTTTAATTTTTTTTTCAACGTTTATTTATTTTTGGGACAGAGAGAGACAGAGCATGAACGGGGGAGGGGCAGAGAGAGAGGGAGACACAGAATCGGAAACAGGCTCCAGGCTCTGAGCCATCAGCCCAGAGCCCGACGCGGGGCTCGAACTCCCGGACCGCGAGATCGTGACCTGGCTGAAGTCGGACGCTTAACCGACTGCGCCACCCAGGCGCCCCTGTTTTTATTTTTTTAAGGAAACAGATACCACACCATTTTGCTTTGGGAAACTATCTTGGGACGGAAATGAAATCCTGGGAATGTGCCCTGAAGAAAGACATCTCACAGCGGAAGGAAAATTACAGCCACAAGATCGCCCTCCATGTATCTATTTGAAGGCAATGTTGTTTGATGAAAAATCAAGGTGTCTGGGCAGGTAGGATCACCCAGTGATGGGGCCGCAATAACCCGTTACTTTATGGTCACGTAAAAGTTCATACGAGCACAGCCCCTGCCTCAAAGTGGCCGGAGTGGGGATCCCAGTCCTGCCACCTACCAGCCCGTGTGACTTAACAGAGTCACTTAACCTCTCTGTGCCTCGGTTGCCTCCTGTAGCGAATGTTCATACGCATGCGCCCACCTCGTGAGTCAGGTTTTGTCCAGCTCTTGCTAAGGTGCCTGGAGCGTAGTAAGCATCGAATGTTTATGACATAAAACTTCAGGAAGAGAGCTCTCCTGAGGATCTAACGTGTGCCGACACGCACGGCACGCTGGAAATGCGGGAAGTGTTCGGCGTTATTGTTTTCTCCTCACTGACCTCAGCCCACCTCCATGTTCATACCTCTACACTAATGACCTCCCACGCTGTCTTTTATGTATTCTGCTTCCTTCCTTTAAATGGAAAAACGAAAAAAGAATGAAAATTCACTTCTAGGAAAGACAGCGGTGAGGACTTGCATTTTCATGTCAGTGAAAACGTAAAGTCACAGGAATGAATCTCTAATTGTAGAATGTGTGGTTGCTGATGAGGGGCCTGCTTGGTGAGACAGAGGCGGCCGAGCTGAGCGGCTCCCTCGCTGACCTCACAGCCCAGAGCAGAGAGAGTCAGCCGCGTGGTTGCGTGATCGGTGACTCGCGTGAAGATGTAGTGACACAAAGTGACAGAATGCCAAGCCTGACTGCTTGACGTTTGTTTCTCATGTAAATAGGGCCCCGGGCTAAAAGGGTGGCCTCGCAAAGTCAACAGGATCTAGGCTGTCGTTATTATCACACGATCGTTCTATTACTGGATCAATTGCACGTGGCGGAGCACACGAATCGTGATCGTATGGAGTGTGACGAGTTTTGACAAATTTGTACGTCGTGCGATCAACAGAGCACATTTCCATCATCTCGGAAAGCTTCCTCACGCCCGTTTCCGGCTGACTTCCGCCCCTCATAGGCGACCGCTGTTCTGACACCTGTCACCATGGAGGGAGTGCTTTTGCCTGTTCTAGAATTCTCCGTAAATGGAATGATGCCGTTTGTATCCCTGTGGGCCTGCTTTCTTTCACTCAGCATACTATGTTCCCAGTTCATCCTCGTGGCCCTGTGTATCAGTCGTTTGTTTCTTGGTATGTTGCTGCACAGTATTCCATCGTATGGATACATTACAACTTGTGTAATCGCCGGTTGATGGAAATTGGGATTGTTTCCAGTTTGGGGCTATTATGGAAAAAAACTGTCGTGGACATTTCTCTGCAAGTCTTTGTGTGGACATAGGTGTTCATTTCCTTTGGGGAGCTATTTAGGCGTGAGATTGCTGAGGGTGACATCGGTATGTGTTTAATCCTATGAGAAACCGCCAGTTTTCCAAAGGGGTTCTACCGTCTCAGGCTCTTCGAGTCTTGCTCCTTCCTCTACCATTCTCTGTACATGGCTCCTGCCTCGTGGTACAATATGGCTGCCTGAACTCCAGTCATCGTATCCGCATTCCAACCCGAAAGCAAGATGATGGAGGAAGTGCGATGCTTCCCTTGCTTTAATGACGCTCTCTGGAAGCTTCCCACAATACTTCCGCTGACATCCCGTTAGCCAGAACTTTGTACACGGTCACACCTAGCTGCAAGCGGTGCGCTGGGACATATAATGTTTATTCTGGAGATTTCATACATGCAGCTAAAAATCAGGGGCTTTATTATCGCAGAAGAAGGGGATATTGGATGTTGGGGCACAAGAAGCAGCTTCTGTCGACACGGGTAGCTAGAAATTGGGCAGGGACCCTTTCTGTCTTGGTCACTGGGGCTTCTCCAGCACCCATCCTGGGCCTTCGCTCGTGGTATGTGCTCAGTAAATGTTTGTGAACAGGGGGAGGAGGAAGGGAAAGAAGGAGAGAAGAAGGAAGAGAAAAAATAGCCATGGCAGCCAGCCCCACAACTCGAGAAAGTTCCCTAGGATCGTCATGCTCGTCTGAGAAGAGGGTTGTTTTTAAAAGGCTTCCACAATTCTTCAGGTACTGAAGTTGTTTCCAAAGACCTCTTGGATGCAATTAAATGTCATTGTTGAGGGGCGCCTGGGTGGCGTAGTCGGTTGAGCGTCCGACTTCAGCCAGGTCACGATCTCGCGGTCCGGGAGTTCGAGCCCCGCGTCGGGCTCTGGGCTGATGGCTCAGAGCCTGGAGCCTATTTCCGATTCTGTGTCTCCCTCTCTCTCTGCCCCTCCCCCGTTCATGCTCTGTCTCTCACTGTCCCAAAAATAAATAAACGTTGAAAAAAAAAATTAAAAAAAAAAAAATAAATGTCATTGTTGAATTGTCAAGAGGGTCCTGCGGTGGCCCCGTGGGTAGGTAGGGGACCTTTTGACTTCATTATGGGATGGAGAGAGTTCGGGACTTCTGTCACTCGTAGAGGGCGTGTGTGTGTGTGTGTGTGTGTGCGCGCGCGCGCGAGCACGTGCCCGCGTGCACACGGGAAGCCTCCTTCAGACCTTTTCCTGTCGGCTCTCACAATTTGTATCGTGATAGACGTGTTGTCATCCAGGGCTCGCGCCTCGGATATTGAAATGAGAACGGAAATGCCTGAGGGGAGGGCAAAAAAGAGCGAGAGCCAGCGAGGTGGTGGCGGAACGAAGCCGCGGACAGGCAGGCAGCGGGAACTTTTGCAAGCAGGCCTTGGCGTTTCCAGCCTGGTGCCCCTCCAGCAAATGAGGGGGTCATCGGGTTATGTTATTTTATGGTACAAAAGCAGATACGGTCCACTGCCTCCGCTCTACCCTGATAATTTTGTTTTCCTGGCGGGTTTGCCATCAAGGATCTGACATGCCATTAGGTTTTTATCTCTGTTGCCCAAGGAGGGGCAACGGTGAGCGAGGGTCTGCTTTTCATTAAAGCGAGACTCATTGTACGAGCACTTCTTTGAACAAAACAACCACGGTTCACGACAAGGTTAGGGGAAGGCGGGGCGGAGGGAAGGTTATTAGTTATTACCTCTGCTTCCTTAGCTGGAGTGGGGGCTTCCCTCCCGGGGGGGCTGAAAGCTAATTCCGGGCTCAGGCCCTAATCCCCAGGCTGGCCTAAGGAGTGGCGCCTTCCGTCAGGCCCAACCTTCCAGCTGATTCTGGGACATCGACTGGTACCCAGGAGGGAGCGGGCTGACAGCAAGGAAGGCTTTTCGCTTCGTCTGGGCCCCCGCTGGGGCTGCCGTCCTAGAGGTGAGAGACACAAATTTGCCGGAAGGATCTGTACCGGGGAAGCTCGCCCCGTCGCACCAGGGACACGGGCCTCCACCAGCTCGGAGCTCCTGCCAGGGTTTCTCTCCCCCAGAGGGAAAGTGGCATCTGGGAGGGCCTGTTAAGGGGGGGGGGGCAGACAGGGTGGGGAGGGAGGCAGGCTGCCAGCAGGCCACACTGACTCTGCTCCTTCTGGAAATGCCCGGTACGTTCTGGGTCTTTCGTCTGCATTGCTTTCCTCGCAGCAGAGCAAACAAAACAGGCAGAGACATCCACTCAGGAGCAAGTCTGGGGGGGAAAAGAAAATTTTGCAGGTATCTCCCTTTTTTCCGTTCAGATGCAGGAGACGATGTTGCCGTCAGGAGGGGTCACAGCTGTTTGCGGTACTTAACATAAACAGCCCGACGGACTTTAGTCATCTCCGATAAGGCTTGCTTTAGTCAACGCAGGTACCCCAGGCCACCTGCTTTGTGTTCTTCCCATCAGCAGAGTCACACTGGGCTGAGGATCAATGTGGCACGTTGGCTTCCCACGAACTTGACATCGTGGCTTGGGGAGACTCTGAGCCTTCCTCTGAGCCCCCGCGCCCCCCCCCCTTTGCTCCTCCTCCTCCACCCTCTCACCCCACCCACCGCTGGGTGCGATTTATAAGCGCGGAAATCCCCCTAATCCCTGGGATATGTGGTTTACTTCACCCAAGAATTCGGAGAGCTGTGTCCTCTCCCTTGCAAAGTGAATTATAACACGAGCATAGAATATTGATTCCAGGCGTGTGGAATTTTAATCCCCAAGTTCCCACGAAATGCTCCTGCCCAGGGCGAATCGGCCCACCACTTCTGCACGTCCGAGCGGCTAAGACAGATGAGCCCCTCTGGCCACTGTCCTACACAGTCCCCCGGGGGGGGGGGGGGGGAAGGGAGGGGCCTCTGAGCGCCCCGCGTCTCGCTCCCGCGACTTCGCATCTGTCCTCACGTCCTGCCGCAATTCCGGCGTGTGTTTCTGTGGCGCCCAACATCAATCGGGCATTTTAAAATCCCCCTGCTGCCGGCAAAGCCAAAGGCAGGCAGCCGCCTTCAAAATGTCACCAGCCATTAACTGTGAGCAGGGATGAATTATGTTCATCACTGTCGCCAGGTGCGCTGGGAAGAGCGGCCCGTGGAGGCAGCCTGCCGTGCACTGGGCGGTAGTTCCAACCTCATGTTCTACCCCGGGCTGTCCCGGGGCCGCTGGCGGGGTTTCCGGAGCCACTGCAGTCCATTTGCAATTAGCTTGGGTCTTATCGGGTATTAGCCCCTATGAGGGTCCAGGCCCTGCGCCCAGCGCGGTGATCCCAATAATCCCCCTTATTTCCTGGTTGCAGGTGACAACCGAGGGGCTCGGGGCTGTTGGGTGCCCCGCTCAAGGTCACGTGGCTCGGGTGTGGGGCGGAAACGGGTCGGCTACGGGGATCTGTCGACGTTTGAGCGCAACGTCACACGCAAAGACGTTTCGGTCAGTCTTCTGCGTGGTTTTGGCTGCGTGCCCCAGTAATATCACCAGGTGCCCACGTTTTAGTGATGATACAGCTCGAGCCCAGAGAGGTTAAGTGACCTCCCCTGAGACACACAGCCACGTAGTTGGAGGGAGGGCAGGCGCAACACCCTGCAAGGCCACAGACATTTTTATTGAGGGTCCACCACCTGCCAGGTTTGTGCCAGCTTTGGGGACGCCCAGCTGCCCTCAGGAGACTGACAGTCACCTGGGGCTGACTGGACCCCATGCGATGGTATGCCATTCCAAGTGTGGAGCATTGGCTTGTTTGCACACGGTGCGTGGTGAAGGAGCCCGGGGCTGGAGTGACTCATTCACTGAGCAGGTGACATTTGGGTGGTGCAGAGACAATTGGGAACAGCGACCTGGCAGGGAAGAGAATTCTCTGACGGCACACTCCGGGGCTCCACAAGCCTTTCTGCTGGGCGGCCCGTTCGCTGTGGACATCCCTGAGGGAACGTCCAACAGCCCGCCCCAGCCTCTAACTCAGTGCCGTCCCGCAGAACTTTCTACAATCACGGAAGTGTTCGGGAGCGCTGTGCCGTCTCATATGATGGCCCCCAGCCACGCGTCCCTGCCGCACATTTGGTATGTGTCTAGGGAGACTCAGGAAGCGAAGCGTTCATTCTCTTTACCCTCGATTCATATTTCAGTGTAAAAAGCCACCTGTGACCAGTGGCTCCCATATAGGACAGCACGGCTCTGGCTGGCCACCCCCCAGCCAAGACGCGGGAGTATAGAACTGCCTTTGCAAGGGGATGGCAGACCGGCCCCTCGTCACCCTCTCATTGGAGGAATGGGTCCCTGCCACCTGGAGGCAAGGAGGAAGGCTGGCTGTGATGCTTGAACGTCCTCTTATCTGCCCCAGGAGAGGCAAGGCGGGGCGTGCGGAGCCCAGCTCTGGCAGGTAATGGGGCTGCGCACGGTGGCCCGGGACCAGGGTTCCGGGATAGCGCCACCCCCGTGTTGACAACACCCTGCTGTGCACCCCACCCCGCCTGGATAAACGCACCTGGCCATGACTCCTCTCTTGCACGTGTTCGCCAGGGCAACATGGAAAATAGAGAAACGAGAAGGAAACAGGCCCAGAACCTGACCCCCACCACGGCTGGTGCCCTACTCCAGCCATCTGTCTCTACAACAGCCTCCTGATCACTGTCCCCGCCCCTGCCCTTGACCCCCTGTAGCCCGTTCTCAACAGAGCGGCCAGAGGGATTCTTGAAGCCCTAAACCAGATGTGGGCGCTCCTCGCTCGTAGCTCTCGGGTAGTCCTCGTGTGGGCACCAAAGCCGAGGTCCTTACGATAGCCTGCGTGGCCCGTACAGTCTGCCCCGACCTCCCTGGCCTCTCTGACCTCACCTATCACGCTCCTCTTCCCCTGCCACAGTCTGCCCCAGCCACACTGGCCGGGCCTCCATGCTGTTCCTGGAACGTGCCTGGCACAGCCTACCTCAGGGCCTTTGCACTGGCCATCTCCCCTGCCTGGAGCACTCTTCCTTCAGATAGCCACATGGCCCATTCCCAAGTTTTCTTCATGGCTTTATTCAAGTGCCACCTTCTTAGTGAGGTCTTTCCATGGACGCCTATTTAGATTTGCAATGTCACCCCTCTCCCAATTCCCCATCCATTTCCCCTGATCTCTTTTCCTTCCTAGCCTTATCACCATCTGCCACACAAGATTTTATTTACTGGGTTTATTATCTGTCTTCCTCCATCCTAATGTGAGCTCTACGAAGGTGGGGGAGGCGAGGCTTCAGCTTTGTACTCTGTTCAACCTTCAGTGTCTAAAATGGTTCCTGGCACAACGTAGACCATCAATAAATATTTGGAGAATAAAAGAATGAAGGAATAAATGAATGAAAGCCACCTGTATCTCATCCCTGCTAACAGTTGGCTATATTTCCTTCCAGACTTTCTTCTATTGAGCCTCCCTTTGAGTGAGTTTATTGTGGTCACCAAGAGGATGCTGAGGAGAGAGGAGGGAGAGATCTCTGCCAGGATCTGTCTCTGCCTGTGACCGCCTCGGTGGAGGCCTACGCCTTATCGTGGCTGGTCCAGAAATCAATGTTTTTAGTTCTCTCAGGGATAATCAGCCTCTGCAGGACAGACAGACCCACGCTAACAGCCTCACGGGAACCCTGATGAATAAGACCAGAGACCAGTTCATTAATTCCTACCCCTTTCCGGTGATCCTACCATCAAAGAACAAAGAACATTACCCTGGAAATCAGGGATTTGCCTGGAGGAGGTGAGCTTTGTTGAATGCTCACAGGGCTGCATTAAGAATTTTAGGGACCTCCACGCACTGAGAAGACTATGGGCCCAGCACCATCCTTTGGGTTATTTTGAATAAAAGTAATGCATATATATATATATATATATATATATATATATCCTTTTAACAAGAGCTAACACCTCTACAACAATGGTACTGTCTCCCCAGCATGCTTTTTCTCCATGTACAGCAAAAGGGCCCCGAGTTTTGCTTTGGAGACCCCTCCCTCGTTTGCAGCCAACTTGCTCTGTAGGGGTGAACCTCCCCTCCACCTCCAGAGACAGGGTCAACGAGTTAGGGGGAGAAATTTGGTGGGGCTTCTGGGAAATCATCCTTGGGCAGTGCGATGTGAAGGTACTTGAGATCTGGGGAGTCCTGGCACAGGTAGGGGTCATCGTGTGGGGTTGGAGCCAACATGACATCATTCAGAGAAGGCAGAAGAGTTGCTAGGTCAAACTTTGCCTGAAGCCCATCCTTCGGCTCAACTTTTTTTCCCCTCACTCACGTGAGCCAATAAATCCTAGTTTGGTTTAAGTCAGTTTGAGTTGAAGTCTCTGTCACTTGAAACCAAAAGATTTCTAACAGATATACCTTGAAAACAAGAAACATAGCATAGAGAGTTGATTGTGTTACGAGTAATTAGGTCACTTTATTAAACTCCATGAGGGCCCATATGTTTGTCTGTTTTGTTTATTGCACTATCTTCAGCACTTAAAACAATATTGGCTGTCAGAATGAATGAATGAATGAATGAAACTGGAACAGAAGAGACACATGGCCAGTCGTTGAGATAATAAGATCTGGAATTCACCATATAACGTCAGCAACATACTTATAAACATTCTTCATTCATCCAAACGAGGAGAGAGAACCAGCATTGACTGTGGTCCTTCCCTAGGCCAGGCATACTCTGGGTGTGTTCATAGCCAGTGCCTTAATATTATACATGAACTCCCCCGCCACTAGGAAGAGGTGGGTGTTACTCTCATTTTACAAATGGGGAAACCGAGGCACGGGGCTTTAAGTTATGTTCCCAAGATCACAAAGCGACCGTGTGGCAGGAAACAGAGGGGTTTCAGCTGAAGAGGGGTCGCAGCCTGGAAAACACAAGAGCGCCTATCGATGTGGTCAGCTCTCAGGAAATTCTGCAGCCGACAAGCCTCGTGCGTACTAGGCAGGTTTTTATTAGACTCCGTTTCAGAGACCTATATTGTGATCTGGACCCTCAAATGTGAGGCAAGACAAATTGGGGTGGAGGGGGGGGACACACAGCGGCGTGGCGGCTGTGGTGTCACAGTTCACACAAGCTGTGTGTTGGTACGCGTGGGCATCACACTGAAGGGAAGCGATAGGATCTTCTGGTCGCATCCGACCACCCAGATGTGTTCCTGGCATGGCCATAATTTAAGCAGAGCACGCAATACAATCCTACTTCTCTGAACGACAACAACAACAAAAGGCCGGAGAATCTGGGCGCTAATGGCCGGGGGAACTCAACATAAACCAGAACAGAAATTCGACCCCATTTTCCACTCCGAGAAGTGCTAATTCACACACCCGGACCACTCCGGTTGCTTCCACTTACCCCCACCGTGCTCAAAGTGGCTTCGATTAGTAACACTTCAAAGAGCCATAGGGGTGACACCAAGCTCAGTTCTGTGGAAAGGGCCCCCTGAGGGTCAGAAGGATCCCCCCCCGCTGTGACACTTGGCACCCTTGGAAAAGCCTCTCCATTCTCTGGGCCTCGGGACCCTGGTTTGGGGAAAGGGCACCGGAGCAGAAACTTCCAGTCACAGAGATGAGAAAATTCGGTGGCTGTGGCTCTTCCAAGGAGGGGGAGACTGGGATCCGGTTGGAATTATCCTCCAAAGAGCACCCGTCATTCTGACGCGTCTGACGCGGGTGCCTGGTTCCCCCCCGACTTTGCGGGGAGAAACATAAAACTCTGTGTGTGTGTGTGTGTGTGTGTGTGCGCGCGCGCGCGTTGTGTGTACTTTTTCTTAACTCACGCAGGTCACAGGGGAAACTGAGAAAGCAAACATCTAAGAGAAAGAAAAGATTTCTCTCCTTTGTGTTTTTCCTTCGGGGAAGCCAAGGGCCCCAGAATGTATTGGAATGTATTGCCTTTGAAGGTGGCCGGGCCTCTCTGTAAACACAAGTGACTTCTGACTTCTCACGGCTCTAAAAATAATCAGAGTGTGGGGGTTCTAAATCAGGAACAAAGAAGAAACAAAGGGTTAATGAGAGGACACAAGTTTGATGTTTCGTTGGATAAACACAGAGTCAGCTAGGAGCAAAGGCGCCAGGCGCTGGCCTTCACCAGGAGGTAACAGGCACAGCTTTTAGTCCTTGAAATTTCTGTGCGTTGCTATTTCTTCCTCACATTCGGGAAGGGCACCTCACACCCTGCTCTTGGGACCGGCCCCTTTCAAAACTGCACAGTGAGAAGCTGGCCCTTCCCCTCACCCTGATCAAAGCCTTACTGTAAGGTCTAACTCATACTAATGTGTGAAGGATTGATATGGCCTCCGCAGCCCCCAGAGGCAGCAGCTCCCATTCACTACGGGGCTGCCTTTCTCCACACCCTGTGAGTGTTCTCGCTGCAATCTCACACGCTCCTAAAAAGCATCATTACCACACCCACGTTACAGAAGAGGGGATAGAGAATCACCTTAATTTCCCCACCGGCCCAGATCCAGGCAATCCGGTCCTCTGCATTTCAAGCCAGGGGGCTTCCGTAGTGAAGAGTTCCCTAGAAGCTGAGCAACCCACTGACCATGCAGGGCAGTCGTTCCCTGTGCCTCTTAAAAGGCCCATCCTCTCAAAAGGGGACAGCTGTCAGTGCCCGGTGTTAATGAACTTTGGGGGATGTCTCCACAGACTGCACCAGGCTCTTTCAGGAATTCAGCGCACACACCCATCTAGCTATTTGCGGTCGAACGAGTAAGTGCCTGTCGCAGCAAATGTCATGTACTAGCGATCCTGCTGCGTGTGGGACAGACATGTGGTCCTGGGCTGGAGGAGGGGGGGCACGTAAGGAGAGAAACTTCAGAGGAAAAGCCCAGTGGTCAATCACCACTACATGTCTCTTTACTAATTCCATGTAACTAGTAAGTTGCATTTCCTGGTCCAGAGGAGGCACTCAGAGAATATTTGTTGAATGAATGAATGAACAAATGAACAAACGACCAAGTTGACTCATGCACAAACCGATAGCTACCTTCTTTTTTTTGTTGTTTCACTTCTGCTGTGTTCTTTAAGACGCTGGTGGTATTTCCTCAACCATTCATGCACATACCTCACGGATGGGGGTACAGAGTCTGACTCCAGAGGTCCGAGGGGGGACCTGGGATTGTGCCTGTCTGTCCAGCTCCCAGGTGATGTCGAGGCTGCTGGCCTGTGGACCACACGACACTTTGAGTAGGGAGTGCAAGGTCACAAAAGAAGAGGGTCTCACCGTTCCTGTGGACGATTTGATTTAAACGTCCCCATCCATTTCATCAATGTGTGTGTGTGTGTGTGTGTGTGTGTGTGTTGACTGTGCAGTTTGGTCTGGGGTGCACAGTGCTACGTGTCGGGACTCCACCTGTGCTGTCTTTTATCCCTGGCTCGTGCAAGAAGCAGATATCCTGAGAAGTAATGGAGCTGAAGCGTCAGGAACCTTCCTCACTTGCTCAGACCCCTTCCCACGTCCTCAGGCATAGATAGCAATATATTTTCACGGTGGTCCGTTTTTGTATATTTGCAACAGTAAAACCAATACCGCGCGTTTGTACAGACCTCAGGCCCCGCCTAAGCCCGACTTTGCTCCCGAACTTGCCCTATCGAATGTCTTAGAGTCGCTAGATCTTTCTCTATCCAAAAGGAAAATGAAGGAGAACGTGGCCTTGAGTTTTCAGAAAAATGTGGCAGGAGCACGAGTCTTTGAGGAAGGGAAAAATACACCTGCGTATTTACATATGCAAACATCTTGCGCTGATTTATGATTTGTGCTGCCCACCTGGACCCATGCAGGCATCTGCGTCTGCAGCCATGAATCTGGCCTTTAGCAAAGAAGCATTACAAAGAAAAACATTCCATCGGTCTCAGCCCGTTACCCTGTAAAAGTCTGTGGACCCGTCAGCCTCGGGCTCCGGGAGAAAAGAGCTCCTCCTGTTCAGGCAGGGCACCGCGAGTCTGTGACACAGTTGTAGTGTGGACCATCATGTCAGTGAATTGCATCTGCTCTGTTGAATGGATCGTCACAAGCGAGCCAACGTGGGTGACAGACCTCAAAAGAGCTGGTTCCACGTGTGGAGCCGTGTGGAGCCTTCGACCGGCTCTCCTCACCCTTGGCTGCTCCTTGGAGTCACCTGGGGAACTTTAAGAATGACCACTGTTGCCTGGGTCGGACCCCCAAAGATTCAGATTTAATTGGTCTGGGATGTGGTCTGGGTGATGACATTTTTTTAAAGCTCCCCAGGTGATTGCAATGTGCAGCCAAGGGTGACAGTCACGGCCCTAGATGGGCAGATCCGGAAAGGAGCCTCGACCCTGGCCACTCACAGTGTGGTCGGTCCTCAGACCAGCAGCAGCAGTGTCACCTGCCGGGCTGTTAGAAATGCGGAATCCCAGGCCCTACCCCAGACCGACCCATTCAGAATCTACATTTTTAACAAGACCCTGGAGGGGGGGGGGCGTGCATGCCCGCTAAAGTTTGAGAAACCCCGCCTTAGAAATCAGTTTGTGTGGGCGCCTGGGTGGCTCAGTCCGTTGGGTGCCCAACTTCAGCTCAGGTCACGATCTCGCGGTGTGTGAGTTCGAGCCCCACGTGGGGCTCTGTGCCAACAGCTCGGAGCCTGGCACCTGCTTCGGATTCTGTGTCTCCCTCACTCTCTGTCCCACCCCAGCTCATGATCTGTCTCTTTCTCTCTCAAAAAAACAAACATTTTAAAAAATTAAAAAAAAAAAGAAAGAAAAGAAAAGAAATCAGTTTGTGGATCAGCGTCCCCTGTGTCCAGATGCGGAAAGCAGAGCCCAGTCCTTGAAGTATGTGATTTGGCCAAGGTCCCCAGGAGCGCACCAAAGCCCCGATCTCCCATCCCCCAGCTTCAGCCAGACCTCCTCCTCCTCACTTGCAATTCGTGTCATTCTAAAAGGGCACTGAGAGTCCTCAGAGATCCCACGTGTGGCCAGCCCCAAGCCGGAGACACAGCTCTCATCTCAGACTTGGGGAAGCCACACGGTTTACTGGAGACTTCTGGCTTTTCCCTGCTAGGGGAAAAATATGTCTCGGTAAGATCCATTATGCATTCTGGGTATACGCACTGAGTTTGTCTTGAGACATATTTATGCCTGAGAATATTATGTATTCTCTTTATATACCATGCAAGGTTAAATTTTTTGAAAATTTATATTTGCTTTTTATCACCCAGACATATAAGCAATTTATAGCCAGGCCTGATGGATTGGAATCAGATGGCAAAACCCAGATTAACCCCGTGGATCCTGGTGGTCGTTGGTCAGTCCTTGCTATTAATGATATTTTCACCTGAGCGAGTGCATTCCGGACTTTCCCTCGAAGAGAAAAATGCAGGTGGATATCCTTTTTGCAATGCAGGCGACTTCCTCTTGCCGCGTAAGTTCATCCAGGATTTTTTTTTTTTTAAAGACAGACATATTGAAACAGTCATACACTGAATAATTCATGTGGAAAAATTTGGGGGAGAGCTAAATAGAGGTGACTCGTGGTACATTCTTCCTCGCGAGTGCTCAGAAGGTGGAGAGTGTCTGCCTTACATAACCGCCGGCCCCCAGCAACGCCGTGACTGGAGCAGCCGCGGACCCTTCGCACGGTCCCTTTGACACCAGCCCGTCAGCCACTCCGCCAACTCTCTGCAGTCCTCTGTGGGAAATGAAGGACGCTCGGAGGACCCCGGCCCGGCCCAGGGGAGGTTGGGGAGCACGCCGCTGGGAGCTGCCGCCGGCGGGACTCGCGACCTTATCACACCTGCCGCGCGTGGGCGCGCGCGCGCGCGCGGTTTTCCGCCAAACCCAAAGAGGGTCTTTTGTGCAGATCCCTGGCGAAGGGTGGTCCTGCACAACTGCTCAGCCTCCGCCCAGGTGCGAAAGGCAGCCAGAGGATGAATCATTATTATTTTTTTAATCAAGTAACAGACCCAGGTGTGGAAGCCGCCCGGCTTTCTAATATCACTGTGGCTTTGATAAATATGTCCCATTCCTTGATAACTTTTCCAAATCCTTTAATATCCTGCAGCTCAGTCCCCGATGTCTGGCTGTCGCAAAATGTGTGAAGGGAGACCAAATGTCAATAAAATCTCCCTGCCTGCCTCAACCCAGTACATAATCAGCTCCAAGGTAAATAAATGGTAAGTTAGTTATCTGCTCCAGAGAGGGGAGGGCTCTGAGCTTATCTGGCTTTCATTTTGGCCTTACTGTGGAGCTGACCAAAACATCTTATTCCAGGGTCTTCTGGGACGGGGGGTGGGGGAAGGGTGCCGGATGCTTTCTCCCCCTTTCTCTTTTTCTTTTTTTCCTTCCCCTCGGAGGGACAGCGTGCTCTGCTGTTCCGAAACGGCTGCCCGCTTTCTGCTTCGCTCTCCTCAACTCCATTAAATCACCTTTCATCACATTAAATACAGGTCTTCAGGGTGGTCAGAGAGCTTCGCTCTGAGGGATGATGTTATAATGAGGGCGACGTGTATGAAAAATCATTTTTCAGCTCAATTCCAGGCAGGCCACAGGGAAGCCTGAAGGGAAGGGGCAAGGCGCGGAGCGTTTCTCACTTTAGACGGGAGCCCGGTTCCTGAGGAGAGGCTGCGTTCGTCCATTCATTCGTTCATTCATTCGTTCATTCATCAAACACGTACAGAGCACTATTTCGTGTGGGCCTGGGGGAGTGCGCCGGTGAACAAAAGAGACAAAAATAGCCCTTCCCTCATGGAGCTTCCATAAGCAGGAACATTCGAAAGCCTCTTGGGGAACACGCTTGACGTGGGACTCATAGAAAAGCAGAAGGGGGGCCGATTTGAAGAGTCTCTGGAGCCCCTGCCCGTAAATTACTCCCACGCCAGTGCCAAAGAGGGGTATTCTTCTAGGACAAACTCTTTCTTTTGAGCTAAATCGTCCTTTTTCCATGAGCAATTGCCCTTGGAAGGGATTAACCGTTATCACTCTCTGGCACCTTAGTGTGAATTTATTTATTGGCTCGTCTTCCTGCCTAGATAGGAGGGCCTCCAGGGCTGCCAAAGACAGGCAAATCCTGAAAAGGCAGCAGGCAAGAGAGACTGAGGACTACTGGGGCCAGCCTTTCTCCCTGGAGTCCCCTGGGGCCACCTGTTAAAGAGGGACATGCCTCATCCCCATCTGGTCCCACCCAGTAGGGTCCCTGCCCCACAGTCCAGCCTTCCCACTGGACAGGGCCAGGGACACTACAGCTTCTCTCTAGACAACAGGCCAGATGACATTGAGGTCTCCAAGTTCAGATCACTTCTAACCGCCCTTCCTAGCGGTATTAACAGGTCCCCACTGCGACTTGGCCGTAGGCACCGTGCTGTGCTCAGTTGGTGTCTTTAAACCCTGCCCATGCCATTGTAAGCAGTCCCTTTTTTTAAGTGCACACGCTATCTGGGCAACCCATCTGTTTGCGGCCCTGACCCTGATCCACACAGGGGGCAAAAGAAGAAGCCAAGAGATCAGATCGGGTCCAGGACTGGGACCCAGACACGAGCAGGGGAAAAATGTGCCCTGCTCGAGGGTACACAGCTATAAATGGCAGAGGCCGCTTCGCACTCAGACAGACTGACTCCTATGCCGACTGACCCAAGACCAACTATTGACTCCTTGAGAGAAATGGGTGCCCCTAGGTGTCAGTCCTCAAGGCTTTTTAATTTATTTCATAGGGACTTTATTTGTGAAATTCATACAAATGAATTTCATTGCTATTATTTATTGTATAATTCCTTGCGATTTTCACCGTGTCGAAGAATGGACGGAACCAAGATGGGCATTCCTCAATTAGCACAGATGATTTCGTGAGCTGTCGTGGTTCACCTTCCATCGCACCTACCTACTACTCTAGACTGGTGGGCTAGTGTCGGGTAGGGGTAGGAGGGAACGGGCCCCAGTTCCCTTCCTCGTTGTCCTCACCCCCCGGGGCTGCTCACTGTACCCTCCGCAGCGACTTTGCTCATGTTGGCCCTGCCACGGAAGCGGCCCTGACACCTCTTGCTTGAGGCATCACAACGTACTCCCAAACCTAGCAGCTTGCAACAGAAATCGTGTTGTTATGCTCATGGGTTCTGTGGCTCAGGAATCCAGGCAGGTCCCAGCAGGAACGGTTTGTCTCTCCTCCGGGATGTCTGAAGCCCCAGCGGAGAAGGCTCGAAAGCCGGGGGTGACTTCCGCCTACGGGAGGAAGTTCACGGAGCCTGGGCTTCCTCGAGGCATGGCAGCCTCAGAGTCATCAGACTCTGGGCTCCAAGGGCAAGTGATCCAGGGACAAAGCGGAAACTGCGTGGCCTTTCATGACCCAGGCTTGGAAGTCAACACCATTGCTTCTCGGCCTTTTGGCTAAGATCAGGTGTGGAAATCAACACCAGTTGACTGCTTGACTGAAGCAAGCCCCCGACCCCGTGTTCAAGGAGCAGAGACATAGACCCCACCTGTCGATGGAAGGAGTCAGTTAAGGTCACGTTGTAAGAAGAACCTGTGGATTAGGACACACTGGCCACCATCTTTGGAAAATACAGTCTGTCAGCCTGCTGTCTGACCACAGCAATTCATATCTCCTCGCCTGTCCTTCCATGCCTGATCCAGGCCTCCTCCTCCAGGAAGCCTCTGATCACTGCGGTCCACTTTAAGCCCTATGTTCTCTTGTCATTTCTACTTAATATCGCAGAGTGACGTCGTATGGCTAATATTACAAGGCAATGAACATTTCACGTATATTAACTCATCACATCCTCACCCTTTTACAGTCAAAGAAAGTAAGCCCAGAGAAGTCGGGTTACTTGTCAACGCCACACAGTTGCTCTGGCCTCTTCCCTAGACTGTTCTCGCTTCTCACAGTCGAGTGTCCGGCAGCCAGTGTGAAACAGCCACGCTCCTGGGCAGTCCCTCGCACGGCGCCAGGCTCACCCACACTCTTGGGCTAGGGATCTCGAAACAAGTGGCCTTTAATGCCAGCACCCCAAACCCCAGAACTGAACGCGTTTACAAGTGCCAGCGTGCACGTTTGTGCGACTGGCCTGCTGACCCCAGCCTCGAGAGAGAGACAGAGAGAGAGAGAGAAATGATTTAGAACCTCGGGATTTTTATGGGCAGCAGGGCCTTCTTTCAGCCCGAGCAGGCAGATTGAGAAATCCGTAAACAACCAAGGAGCAATCCCGAGATAGAGCGCGGTCTAACAGGCAGAGGGATAATAGCGTTCAAGTCCAGGGAGGTCCTGAGCCACATGGAAATGATTCAGGGCATAAAAGACTGCGCCTGGACGCTTTGTATCTGAACAAAAGCATTCCATGTGCACGCAGAAGTGGCTTCGGAAAAAGAACACGTTTTCCTGACCTGCCATTCTGGCCTATAAATTAATGCTTCAGACCTTTACCTTGAAGCCGCCTTGGCCTTGTAAGAGCCGGTCTCGGAGGTGAAGTGGGGGGCATTCAATATTAGCCAGAATATCAGCGATTCTTGGCTGCCAAGTAAGTGCCTGAAAGCATGTCTTCCGTCAGCCCTGGCCAGCCTGTGTGACCCCGGAGGAGCAGAGGCCAGTGAGGGCAATGGCCTTGACCTTAGGCCATGGAAGCGGGCAGAAATGCGGAGGTGGGCAGATAACTTTATCATCCTTAATGGCCACTTAACTCCTTGGGGAAAGGGTCGAGGAGCCCCCAGTGGCTCGCCTCGGATGGCAGCGTGGGCGGCCGGATACGCTTACCAAGGGAGGGTGTCTGAGTTTGCGTTGCCCCAGAGGCCGACCCAGAGACACAGAAATGAGTGCAAGTGCTTTATCTGGGAAATGCAAGAAACGCTGGTAGGGGAGTGAGGCGGGGAGACAGGGAAGCGAGGTATCTGGGTCAAGGACCAGGTCGTTAGGCGTTATCGTCAATCTATTGTAGGTCCTTTCGTAAAAGACAACACAAATGTCACAGCAATGTCAAATTGCTCTAAAAGTTCCTAACTGCTGGTTCTCTGTCTGAGTGCTTATCTGGAAGGGGATGACTAATGAACGTTTTGCAGCTGGTCACCCATCCAGGGACCACACTTTGAGTAACACTGAGGGAGAAACGCACCTCCCAACTTACCAGTGTAACGCCACCCCCACCGTGGAGACGGGCTATTTTTCTTTTAATGTTTATTCATTTTTCACAGAGAGAGAAACAGAGCGTGAGGCGGGGGAGGGGCAGAGAGAGAGGGGGAGACACGGAAGCCGAAGCAGGCTCCGGGCTCCGAGCCGTCAGCCCAGAGCCCGACGCGGGGCTCGAACCCACGGACCTCGAGATCATGACCTGAGCCGAAGTCGGACGCTCAACCGACTGAGCCACCCAGGCGCCCTGGAGCGGGGCTATTTCTACACCAACTCGGGCTACTCATTGTTTGAGGGTGTGTGTGTTGGGGGGGTGGGGGTGGTTCCTCCGTGCACACAGGCAGAGTGGTGGGGCACGGTTTCTAGAAAGCCACTGAGTAAACAGGTGCTGGCAGACACTGGCGGTTGGGAGCCGGGTGGAACCCGCCAGGGAACAGAGGAGGACATCGGCAGCGTCTGCCATAGACGGGCCCACCCTCTCCCTTTCCCCATCTTGCCCTGGTCGGCAACACTCTGGAGCTTGAGGTGAGAGCAAGGCAGAGGCCGGATGGGAGCGCCCACCAAGCGGGGGGCGCAGGACCCCCAAGTGAGGGCTTCACCACGGCTGGTTGTACACGAAGAGGCAATATCGGGGGGCCCTTTTTTACCCGCTCAGCCTAGCATCGGAATTCAGCTCTCACACGAGCAGTCGAGCCGCTGTCCCGGGACCAACTCTTGGTCTGCGAGTTAGAAGCAGGGGTGACCGCAGTCGTGGCGGGCGGAGTGGGGGGATCGACGAGTCGGCCTGGGCTGCCCTGAGCGGCCCGGCCCCTGTGCGGTCCGCACCACTCGCGGGCCAGCGCATTTCAGGGTACACGGGGAGATGAGAGTTGTGGCGATGGGAAACCAGGGTCAGCAGCGGGGGCGGACCCCTGGGCGTTGACCTCGTGCGGGGCCCTTGACGCACGCTCTCTCACAGTTCCCGGGCCCAGTCCTGGGGCCGGGGTCACAGTGACCGGGAGCGGTGGCCCCGCTGTCACGCTGCCTGGGTCTGGACGCCAGACCTTCCGCCGCCCAGCGGCGTGAGTTAGCGCGCCTCGGTCTCCTCGTCTGTCAGCGGGGTTCATGGAGCTGTTTTTGTGCTGCGTGGGCCGGTAATATCTGTGACGTGCTTTAGGGCAGGCTGGGGCCGACAGTCGGCGCCCGGAACCCAGGAGTCCCGCGCCCGCCCCGGGCAGGCCCCCAGCTCAGCTTGCCGGCAGCTGCCGGCCTCAGCCCCGGGGTCTCTGGGGAAGTCACTAGTAGCACGTCGGCTGGCCCCCTGCAGCACGATTTCACCGTTGTCACACAGATGGCAGCCAAAGAAAGGAGTGTGACTAAAACTTTCCATTTTCCGCTGTCGGCTCTGTCACGGCATGCGGGCCCTCTCAGGCCCAGCGCTCCCGCCAACTGGGGCCGCTGCTCCTATGATTGCCCCCCAGGAAACTTCTTGGGCCCAGTGCCTCGAAGGCCGGTAGGGTTTTCACCCCAGGGGACAGACCCCGGGGTTGTGGTCATCCCCTTAGCCTCTTCGGGGTGCGTGTCTCCCCCACCGTCCTCACATCCGGCTGTGTTGGGCGCCCAAGGGGATGACGGGACGCAAGCCATTCACAGATTAGATAGGTTAAGGTTAAGGGTTCACAGATCTGCCTTATCCAGCCCAGAGTCGCACAAGCCAGACCTCTGTAATCATTTCCAGTTTCCTAATTAGTTCACCCTTATTTCCAGCCACGGTTCAGGTTCCCAGATAAAACGCAGGACACCCGGTTAAATTTGATTTTCAGATAAACAACGAAATTTGTTCCGCATAAATATACCCCTAATAGTGCATACGACATACTTATCCTAAAAACTTATCCAATACTTAGCTGACGTCCAAATGTAACTGGGTATCCCGTATGTATTCGGGAAATTTGACAGCCCTCGTCCAGGGTCCCAGAGGGGTCGCTCGGTATCATCAGTAAACCTGGTCCCCTCCCTCGTCGCTTTGGGTGTGTCTTAGTCCATTCGGGCTGCTAACACAGAATACCGTGGGCTGAGTGACTTATAAACAATAGACAGTGTTATTTCTCACAGTGCCAGAGACTGGGAAGTCCAAGATCAAGGTGCTGGCAGATTCAGTGTCTGATGAGGACCCACTCCTTGATGCATAGATGGCCATCTTTTCACTGTATCCTCACATGCAGGAAGGGGCAAGAGAGCTCTCTGGGATCTCTTTTATACTTTTATTTATCTTATTTTACTTATTTTGAGAGAGAGAGAAAGAAAGAGCATGCAAGCAGGGAGGGGCAGAGAGAGAGAGAGAGAGGGAATCCCGAGCAGGCTCAGCACTGTCAGCACAGAGCCCGACGTGGGGTTCTATCACACGAACATTGAGATCATGACCTGAGCCGAAATCAAGAGTCAGGCGCTTAACTGACTGAGCCACCGAGGTGCCCCTGGGATCTCTTTTATAAAAGCACTAATCCTGTTCCGGAGGGCTCCAGCCTCCTGACCTAATTAGCTCCCAAAGGCCCCACCTCCTAATGCCATCACACTGGGGGTCAGGTTTTAGCATACGAATTTGGGGTGGGGGGGACACAAACGTTCAGTCCATAACAGGTGCTCCCAGAAGGCGATCCTGAGAAAAGACTCAGATGTCGGTGGTTTAAGAGATGAGGCAGGAAGTATAGCGAGGGACGAGGAAAGGGAAAGAAGCCAATAAAATGGTGGAAATGAGAAAATCATTCCCTTCGCAACTGGGATTCAATCCCCGCAGAGAACCTCCCAGAAACCATGCAGAACATGCCTGAGACTCATCCCACCAGAGGACAAGGAGGCTGGGCATTTATCCACTGTCATAGCTTGGGTTGCCATAACGAAATACTATATACTGAGTGGCTTAAACAGCAGACGTTTATTTCTTAGAGCTCCGGAGTCTGGGAAGTTGAAGATCAAGGGGATGGCGGGTTTGGTTCTTGGTGAGGGCCCTCTTCCTGGCTTGTAGCCATCCTTCTTGATATACCTTCACATGGTAGAGCTCCGATCTCTTCTCTTCTTATAAGGACACTAATTCCATCCAGGGGACCCCAACCTCACGACCTCATCTAAACCTGATTACTTCTCAAAGACCCCACCACCAAATACCATCACATTGGAAGTTAGGGCTTCAACATATGAATTTACTCGGGGAAGGGGACACGAATACTTAGTTCATAACATCTCCCAATGCTCATGGCTGAAGGTTGCCCTGAGGGCGTTAACTCCCCTGCACTTCCTGGTTCAACTGTGCTCAAATGAGCATGCCCAGGGCAGAAAAATAGGGAGAGGCAGGTGCCAGAGGGAAAAAGCTGTCAGCCAACTGGAAACGGACCACCACAGCGACAGGTGAACAGCCCTACACCTGAGCCAAGACAATAAGCTGTGGGACATTAGAGCACCTGCTGAATTTTCCTTTGTCCAAGGCCGACCCCTCAGTCATAGGAGGATGGAAGAACTTGCCCAGTGGGCCTCAGAGGGCTGTTGTCAAGGTTAGATGAGATCACATGTGTGAGAGGCTTCTGTAGACTAAAGGCCCCGCCCCCAAGTTGGTGAGTTGAAAGCTAATGCCCAATGGCATGCCCAACGGTCTCAGGAAGGGCCTTTGGGAGGTAATTAGGTCATGAAGGTAGAGCCCTCGTGAATGAGATTAGTCCCTTATGAAAGAGACCCTGGAGAGAACTCCCTCGCCCCTTCCGCTGTGTGAGGACGTAGAACACGGCCGTCTCCGAGGAAGCAGGCGCCCAGCAGAAACCAAATCTGGCGATGCCTTGATCTTGGACTTCCATCCTGCAGAACAGTGAGAAATCAATTTCTGTTGATTAGAAGCCACCCAGTCTGTGGTATTACAGCAGCCCAAATGCTCTAAGACAGAGGATATTAAAAACTGTAAGGCACTATAGGAATTGAGGTAAAGCATTATTTAGTTAAGAAAGAGAGTGAGCAAGAGAGAGCACAGGGGAGGAAGAGGAAGAGGAGGGGGGGAAAGGGAGGGAGGGAGAGAAAAATACACTGATTACTAACAGCAGAGAATAAGACCAAGGAGATAAATTAATTGTGTGCAGTCGATAAGTTTTTATTAAGCATCCTACTGCATTCCAGGCCCTATTCTAGGTACTGAGGATTCAATAGTGAACCAAACCATCCAAATTTTTGCCTTCCTAGGGCCGACAGTCTATGAAGGGGGTAAAAATATAGAGCACGTTGGTAAGGTGCTATGGACAGAAATAGAGCAGGAAGGGGGCGAGGGAGAGTTTTTAGGGTGGACTCTTAGCTAGTATTCCATATTCTCATAAAAAGGGGAGTAATGGCGGGAGTTGCTGTAATGGAGTGGTCCGGGAAGGTGTCACTGAGACGGTGAGTTTTGGGTCAAGTCCTGAAGGGGAGGAAGGAGACTGCTCCAAAGACGGGCAGTGTCTCGCCTGTCGGGGGCAGGCAAGGAGTTCGTGGGGCAGTGTGAGGAGGGGAGATCACGGAGGCCCATGGAGGCCACTTGATGGCTTTGGCTTTACTTGGGGTGAGATTGGGGGCCGATGGAAGGTAGCGAACAGTGAAGTGATGCGGTCTGACGTGTCCTAAAGGAGCATTTAGGTTAAGAACAGGAGCCACGGGCGGTCATTTGGAAGGCTACTGCTAGATGCAGGTGAGGGCAGGCAGCGGCCGGGGCAGGGCAGCAGCCGTGGAAAGGGTGGGAAGTGGCCGGATTCTGGGTCTCCGTTTTAGGATATTGCCAACAACGGGAGTGACAGCGAGGGTGGATGAGAGAAGGGAGTTAGCCATGGATCTGAGCTTTGGGGCCTGAGCAGCTGGGGGTGCTGGGGCTGCCCAGTGGAGATACAGAAGACTGTGGGCAGAAAGGCTTGAGCCTGGGCTGCTGGGGAGGGTGGCTGAGTGTGACATGCTATTCAGGGTCCCAGCGGGGATGCCCACCATGCAGCCAGGAATCAGGCCGTGCCCGGGTAGAGGCTCAGTGCCACGAGACTGGATGAGGTCACCTGGGGAAGAGGCATAGACAGAAAAAAAGTGCTGAGGGAGTCCCAGGCACAGTGAAGGTGAGAGGTTGGGGTGGGGGCAAGCAGGAGCCACCAAAGGAGGCATGAGCCAAACCAGGAGACGGTGATGCCCCTGGGAGTCAGGGGAAAAATGAGATGAACTCGGGATGAAGGCATGTCGGGCTCTCAGGGTAACACAACCGCAAAAGGTCCCCCCAGCAACAACAACAGAAGTCCTTCCAGGGAGGGGTGCCTGGATAGCTCAGTCGGTTAAGCGTCCGACTTTGGCTCGGGTCACCATCTCACGGTTCGTGGGTTCGAGCCCCGTGTTGGGCTCTGTGCTGACGGCTCGGAGCCTGGAGCCTGCTTTGGATTCTGTGTCTCCCTCTCCCTCTTTCCTCCCCCTCTTGCATTCTGTCTCTCTCTCTGTGTCAAAAATGGATAAACTTAAAAAAATTTTAAAAAAGGAAAGAAAAGAAATCCTTTCAGGGAGATCAAACCTCTGGGGGTCTTTCTGCCCGACTCAGTGCTTTTCTGGCCTCCCCTCAAAGACAAAGTTGCACTCAGGCCGCCCATTGCCTGCTCCCTGTTTCTTTCAACATCCCTGCTCCTTGATCACCTTCCTGCTTCCAGAAGTGACTTCTGCCCTGCCCTCTTGTATCATATCTCTTGGCATCTGGCCCCGTCCTCAGCCAAGCCCCCATGAGCCCGTCTGCATGTGTCTGTCCCAGCTCCACTCTGGTTCTCGCCTGGTTCTGAACCTCTCCCACACCGCAACCCCATCCCCAAATCACTACCGGCCAAGGTTTGTACCTGTACTGGCCTCAAACCACCTGGTGCCTTCACAGCGCCCCCTCCTGGCATAAGGCTTGTTTGTGACAGGTGCTTCGTTGGCCAACGTGTCCTGTCCATCTATGGCAGGCCTCAGCGTTCGGGAAGCTCTCCGACCGGCACCCTTTCTTTTCTCCCACTTGGTCAACCCCAAAGTCGCCCAGCATTCACAGTCCAGGTAAGCAGAGCCGACTCAGTTGTGAAGAAACACAGGTGCACCCACACGCATTAGCGCACTCGCGCACGCACACACACACACACACACACACCACTATCACCACTACTGTCCTTTGCAACCAAATTCGTTGCCGAACCACTCAGCTGTCAACAGCTATTGGGAATCATGACTGAAGAGGCCAAAATTGCGTGTGCACATCTCTTCTCTTCTTGCCACTCTGAGGCAGCAAGAGCCCTTAAAAACCTATTAGAACATCCTCCCCTCCTACAGAGTAAATAAATGCTGGTCTCTGAGGAAGGAGTGGGGAAGGGAGGCTGGGAGGCATCGGGTGGGTTTTTCCCTTGTCACAGCAACCTCTTCACTCATCGGAGGCTGGCTCAGAGGTTTTAGAGGGAGGCAGCGCCGTAACTCACGAGATTAAAACATGCCCGCTTCTCCTCAGACATGTATTCTATATGAAAATGTGGTTTATGGGCATCGGGTCCACAAATCTAAAGCCCAAGCAATTCTACCTATGACCATCAGTCATGGAAGTTACACTCACTGAGAATGAAAATTTACACGACCACTGTTAGCCCATAACCAGCGACGGCGCGTGCCCCCCTCCCCGGGAGCCAGGTCTCCCTGACAACAACTATCCGCCCCGTTTTTACTGGCCGGTACCCAGACTAGTGGCAATGACTCTCCAATGTGAGTATTTATCATGAGCTGCTCTCAAGGCCCATCTCTCCTACTTTGTAGAGAGGGGGCTAGATTAGGAATCCGAGAAAAGAGGTCGATTTCCATCTCTGCCACTTACGACCCACGTGAAACTCGACCATTCACCCTCTCTGTCCCAGGCTCCTCGTCCGCCTACCTCTTCCCTGACGGCCTCTTTTGCAACGGTTGTTCCAAGAGTTATCTGAATTCAGCCCTGCGCAGTGGCGAGGCCCTTAGGCTCCGGAGTCAGGCTGCCTTTCAAATTCTGACTCTCTCACTCACTCCACAACCTTGGATGAGTTACTGAACCTTTCTGTGCCTAAATTTCATCCTCTGTAAAATGAGGATCGTAAGAATACTTGCCTCACAGCCGTGTCCTGGGGATGAGAGGAATTTGTATTTGGATAGGGCTTAGAACAGTTCCCGGCGTATGGTAAGTGCTAAGTAAGTTCCCTGAAATTCGTTCATTCGACAAACATTTACTGGGCGCTGTATTCGTTTCCTGGGGCGGCCATCACAAAGTACCATGAATCGAAGGACTTCGGACAGCAGAAATGTGCCGTCTCACAGTTCTCAAGGCTGGAAGTCCAAGATCAAGGTGCCGGCAGGGTTAGGTGGTCTGAGGGCCTCGAGGGGGCGTCTGTTCCAGGCCTCTGTCCTAGCTTCTGGTGGTCTGCTTGGCTAATAGAGGCATCACCCGATCTCTGCCTTCACCTTCATGTGTGCGTGTCTCTGTGTCTAAATTTGGCCTTTTTACAAGGACGTCAGTCATATTGGATTAGGGCCCACCCTCACAACCTCATCTTAATTTGATGGCATCTGCCAGGACCCTACCTCCCAATAAAATCACACCGAGAACAGCACGCTTAATGAAACGCTGGCCATGCTTTAGGGAGCTCACATTTGAATGTGGGAAACAGACTTACATGCGTTAACTCAGTAAGTATTGTAGCAGGGAAATATACAAAATACGGAGACAAAAGGAACGGGGGCAGTGGCACCAGAAGAGGGATTTCAAAAGGCTTCACATGTGTGCTGGGCCTTGAAGGATTAGCTGGATTGACATGGCCCAAAGGGGTAACGCCCGCTCAGAGCCACAGGAGTCTGGAGGCACGTGGTGTTTTCTGGGAACACAAGTCCTTGATGTGGCTGTAGGGTCAAGATGGAACTCAGAGAAAGATGACTCCGGAAACAGTGTGAGGACCAGATTTCAAAGGGCCTTGGTTTCCAGATTTAGGAGTTTTCATTGTATCCCCTGTGGACTCGTCTTGGGTCAGGGTCCCCAGAAGCAGACTCAGAGACGAGGATTCTCGTGAAGATGAATGTATTAGGGGATGCGACCAGGAAGAGCTAGAAGGGGAGTGGGTCAGAAGCCAAGCCAAGGGTCCGGACTAAGCAGATTCCCTCCAAGGGCAATTCCCTTAGCGCAGTGTGGCAGTCACTGGTCCCTGGCTGCCCCCAGGGCACTTTGGGCTGTCACGGGGGACAGGTGAAGTGGCTCTGGCAGCTTGAGGGCAGTCCCTGAGCGAACCACGCCACCGTTTCAATCGGGGAGCTGACTGATCTGATGCCCGTGTCGGAAACCTAACTGGTGATGGTGTGAACACACAGTAGGCCAGGCGGGAGCTCCTGGAGACTAAGCAAGGGCTGGGTGGGGGCCTGGAGAGAGATTAGATGGGAGAGGAGGGAGGGTTTGGAGAACCACTTACAGCTAGGCCTTGAGAGGGATAAGGGATGTGAAGCAGGTCTGCCGATGAAGGTAGAGGGATGGTTCTGGACGTGGCCAATATCTACCGGATTCCCAGTTCCAGATGCCCAGTAGGCTGATAGCAACATGGGCCTGGATACAAGGAGAAAGGTGAAGCTGGAGCTCGCCATCTGGAAGGCAGTGGTATGTAGCTGGGACATGAGGGGAGCGGCCAGACAGAAAGGGTAGAGTCTGGAAAGACATCAAGAAGAGAATACTAGAGAGCCGAAGGCCTTTGAGACGTGAGCAAGGCAAAGAGGAGGAAAGAACACTAAGAGAGGTTCAGAGCTCGAAGGGTTGTGTAGCAGGAGGCAAAGGGGGGAGAAACCGCAGGCAGGCTACAGTGGTCCGTGGCATTGAACGATACCTAGATGTCAAAGGAGGGCAGGGAATGAGCAGAAGTCATTAGATTGGACTGTTCGACAACCACGAGAGAGGGAAAGACCACTCGTTCTAGGCCAAAGAGGAAACAGAAGGGATGGGGTAACAATAGAAACCATCGGGGAGCCCTTTCCAAACCTGAATTCTTGGGCCTCACCCCAGGCATACTGAATCAGAAATTCTGAGAGTGGAGTCCCGGAATCTGTTTTATTTATTTTTTAATGTTTATTTATTTCTGAGACAGAGAGAGACAGAGCATGAGGGGGGGGAGGGGCAGAGAGAGAAGGAGACCCAGAATCCGAAGCAAGCTCCAGGCTCCAAGCTGTCAGCACAGAGCTGACGCGGGGCTCGAACTCACAGACGGCGAGATCATGAACTGAGCCGAAGTCGGACACTCAACCGACTGAGCCACCCAGGCGCCCCCCGGAATCTGTTTTTAACAAGCCCTCCAGGTGGTCCTGATGCGAGCTAAGGTTTGAGACCACTGGTGCATATATGACGTTCAAGAAGTTTGGCTGTGAGCAGAAAGCAAGCTGCCTACAGAGGAGCCAGCGCCCAGGGAAGGATCAAAACTCGCAGCAGGAGGTCGTGACGGAACACACAGACAGCCCATTGGTTTTGTAACTAACAAATGCCATCTGGGTCGTGATTTTCACCTGGATCCGTCACCGCATCTTAACCAGAGCAGTGACCGATTATGGCCGTGGGTGCCCGGTGCACGAGCGACCACCGTCCGCTCACGAGATACAATTAAACTTCTATGTTTTTCGGAGGCAGGTACGTTGAGATGCTAAAGGGAGCCTGTTGTGGCAAATCTTGTCCTAGGACCCAGACTTCTAACTCCTGACGTCCACTTCATTGTGGCTCTCTATCACTGTGAAGCAAGCCGCCCCAAACCTACTGGCAGGGAACCACCATCACCAATGGTTGTCATTATCTCCACTGTTTCTGCAGACCGGCTGGGCTCAGCCGGAAGATTCTAGGTGTGGTGTCAGGCACGCAGTGGCTGAAGCTGGCGTCATCTCAAAAGCTCTCTGGGCTTGCTCACGGCGTGGTGGCTGGGCTCCAAGGATCGCATCCCTAGAGAGAACCAGGAAGAAGCTATACTGTCTCTCCTGACCCAGAGGCCACATAACGTCACTTCTGCTGTGCACTGTTCGTAGAGGTAGCCAGAAGGCCTGCTCAAGTTCAAGAGGAGGGGACACAGACTCCGCCATTGGGGGGGGTGGGGGGGGGAGGCAAAGCAAGTTTCCAGAAAAGCGCATAAGGCAGAAAGTATTGTTTTAGCCATTTGTGCAAAACAGTCTGCCACAGGAAATAAATCCTTAATGGTCAACCCCATTATGACCTTGCTCACTCTGGCAGGTAAGCTCTAGTCCGTCTCTAATTACCCATGACCAGGCTGATTTGTCATTCCGGTGACCTTCCTTCAGAGGAGGGGCATGGACAGTTGGAAGGGCAAATCCTCAGAAGGCCTCCACGGCCATAAATACTGCCCTGAGTCTGGCCCGGAGGCTCTGGAAAAGCCCCACGGAGAGTCCCTTCCTCCTTTAGGAGTTAAGCCCCCGGAAGGGTGTGGCCGCTGGAGGGACAAAAGGAATTGATCAACAGCCCGAATTACATCACCCCCTCTCTTTGTTCATTTTTCATTACTGGTTGTTCTTTTTCCTGTGTTTAATTTCTCTCCTTCCTCACTCTCCCCTAGGGCCTCCCCCCTGAGAGATGGGGTTGGGGGCTTTGATTGATTGGTGCTGAAAGCAAAGGGAGGTTGCAAGTAGAGAGAGATCACCTTACCCCAGATAGTTTCCATGGCAACAGGGACAGGTTGGTGGGAGGGGCGGGCAGATAAGGGCCCCACTTTGGGGTTCAGTGCTTGGTGGAGGCGAAGGCTAGAGTGTTTATGGAAAAACAGCCTGTTCGGCTGGGTCAGGGAGTGGAAACATGATTCGAGACAGCTTTGAGGCTAACCTTCGCTGACCCCTCGCCCTTCCCTCTCCCCTCGTTCATCACCCAACAACCTCAGCGGCGGCATTTGTGTGCCCGCCACCCCTTGTCCTAACTTGCAGCCCTTCTGGTCATTATTTCCTCCAGGAGAAGCTCTCTCCTCCTCCTCCTCCTTCTGCTCTCTGCTCTCACTTCCTAACCTGAGAGAAGCAACAAAGCCCAGTTCCCATCCCACCGGGTCTTGGGTGTGGGAGACAGCCCAGCTTCGTGCTGCAGCCTGGGTGCGGGGTGGCTCCTGGCCCACCCTCCCGCCTCCTACAGGGGCCTTCACCTGGCGTTGTTCCTCGGGGGGGCCGGAGGTCACTGGGAAAGGAACTGGAGGATCACCGAAGACCATCCATTAGCCCGGAATGCACAGGAAGCCCCTGAATGGTGGCCACGCAGACATAGAGCACCCTGTCGCGCCCTCCCGTGCCTGGGACTCCAGCAGGGCCGGTCCTGGCCTGCCGCAGCGAGGTGTGGCCCAGCGATTTCTCTCGAAAGCAAAGAGTGACCCCTCTGCTTTGAGGCTACTTCTCCTTCCCCAAGGGTGGATCCACAACTGACTCTCCTCCCCTCCTCCGTCTCTTTGCTCGGGGCGCTGATGTCCCCACACTCAAGGACTGTACCACCCACCAGTGCTTCTCAACTCAGTTTCTTTAGCCCCCCTTCTTGCTTTCCTTCCGTGCTCCTTCAGGGGAACTGAGGAACAGAAGTCTCTCGGGCTGGCACATCCAGTTCCCCAAAAGAGGGTGCAGAATGCAGAAAAGCAAAATGGTGGCCCTCCAGCCTGGGCTGACCACCAAGGGGTACTTTGTGCCTCAACGGGCAGGCCCCGTCTGACTCACCCCTAGCCTGGGGTCCACAAACACAGGGTCCAGGGAGCATTTCCCTCAGGTTCTCAGGTTCTTAAGGGTCTTCAGCGCCTGGCACATAGAAGGGCTTAAAAACACATGTTGTTCCTCAACAAGCTGAACGTAGAACTACTGTGTGACCCAGCAATTCCACTCCTAGGTGCAGGGACTCGAGCAGAGACATGAACACGAATGTTCAGAGCAGCATTATTCATAAGAAGCAAAATGTGGAAACAGCCCAAGTGTCCATAAACGGATGAATGGGTAAACAAAACGTGGGCTATCCATACAACAGAATATTATTTAGCCATAAAAAGGAATGGGATTCTGACATAGGCTACAACATGGATGAATCTTGAGAGCATTCTTTTTTTTTTTTTTAACGTTTATTTATTTTTTTGAGAGACAGAGAGACAGAGCACGAGGGGGGCAGGGGCAGAGAGAGAGGGAGACACAGAATCTGAAGCAGGCTCCAGGCTCCCAGCCGTCAGCACAGAGCCCGACGCGAGGCTCGAACTCGCAGACGGCGAGATCAGAACCTGAGCTGAAGTCGGACGTTTAACCGAACGAGCCACCCAGGCACCCCGAGAGCATTGTTAAGTGAAAGAAGCCAGACACAAAAGACCACACATTGTCTCATTGCGCTGATATGAAATGTCCGGAAAAGATCTTAGAGGCAGAAAGTAGATTCGTGGTTGCCAAGGGCTGGGGAGGGGGTGGGATGGGGAAAGACTGCTAATGGATACAGAGTTTCTATTCAGGGGCATGGAAAAGTTCTGGAACTAGAAAGTGGTGATGGTTACAGAACACTGTGAATGTACTTAATGCCACTGAATTGTACACTTTAAGTGGCAAGGTTTCTGACATTTATATCGAACCATGATTTTTTTTTTAATTTTTTTTTCAACGTTTATTTATTTTTGGGACAGAGAGAGACAGAGCATGAACGGGGGAGGGGCAGAGAGAGAGGGAGACACAGAATCGGAAACAGGCTCCAGGCTCTGAGCCATCAGCCCAGAGCCCGACGCGGGGCTCGAACTCACGGACCGCGAGATCGTGACCTGGCTGAAGTCGGACGCTTAACCGACTGCGCCACCCAGGCGCCCCCGAACCATGATTTTTAAAATGCATGTGGTGGGGCTCCCGAGTGGCTCAGTGCGTTAAAGTGTCCAACTCTCGGTTTTGGCTCAGGTCATGATCCCAGGGTTTTGAGATCGGGCCCCCTTTGGGAGCCTGCTTGACATTCTCTCTCCCTCTCCCTCTGCCCCTCTCCCCCTTCTAAGAAAATGCATATTGTAGTGATGCGGTGTCCCGTGGCAGCCAGGGCCCCAGGGACCTGGAGTTACCCGCCGTTAAGGTGAATAACCAGAACCACGCCTGTTTTCCCGGGCCATCCTGACTTTGGGACTGAAAGGCCCTCAGTCGGGGCACAGCAGCCCCGCTCGCTGACTCTCCCTGCACTGGAATCCTGCCTCCTCCTTTCTGTGGGCGCTCGGGCAGCATGCTCATGTCGTCTGCGTCTCGGTTTCCTGCCCTGTGGGTGTGCTGCGGGATTAGATGGGATAATAAATAATAACACTAATCTCAGCCAACAGCTACAGAGCACTTACTATGCTCCAGGCATTCTTCCCAGCCAGGGCTTCTAGCACGCACGTGAACCCCTAGGGGTCAGCAGGTCTGGGACAAGGCCTGAGACCGCGCGTTTCTAATGAGCCCTTGGCGATGCAGAAGGTTCTGGTCCACAGACCACACTCTGGGTTCCAAACTCTGTACGTATGTTAGTCCATTTAACCCGCACGACACTGGAGGGAAGATCTCTGGGGTCCCCACTCCACATACGGAACCGGGGGAGAAAGGAGGTTCAGTGACACCCAAGGTCACATAGCCGGGATGTGGTGGTGGGGCCGGGACTGGAACCCAGGGCAGTCTGGCCACAGGCCGCAGCACACTTTTCTACAGCAGAGATCATGTGGGGGAAGGATTCGGCATCAGGCCTGCCAAGGAGCGACGCCTCACCAAACGGTAGCTAGTGTTGTTCGCCAGTTATGAGAAGCACCTTGTCCTTGAGAAAACCAGTCATCTTTTCAGACTCTATTGTCCTTCCCTCTCTCATCGCGTCTACAGGCTGGGGACCGCCCTTCCAGCCAGGGTTTCAGTGTCTTCTTCTCCTTGTCTTTGCTTTTCAGTAAGTTGCATGGGACTCCCCTGGAGCTGGGCCCCAGGGACAGGCTTTTCTGCAACTCCCGCGGTGGCATCTATAGCACATAAGGTGACAGAGTGGAGACCCCCACCCTCTCATTCAACGGGAAGCCCGCCACCGTCCCCAGGGGCGGGGCTGGGAGGGGGCGGGCAGAGATGATGGCTTCCTCGTATCTGTAATCCCCGGTGCCCAATCCAGAGCCTGGCACAGGGCTTAACAAACACCGAGTACCTGTTAGCTAGCTGTGCCTGCGCAGCGTCACTTTCCCACTCTGTAAAATGGAGCCATTGATCCCTACCTAGAATTCTAGACGATTGAAGAACAAAACTCTCTCCCAGGAAATCAAACAACTGAAGAATAATCATTTCCCACTGAATGGACGATCTATAATGAAATACCTAGTGTATGTTTAGTACTATGGTAGAGGGAGAGAGAGAGAGAGAGAGAGAGAGAGAGATCGGGCACAGAAACCTCTCTGTCCCCCATCTGGCACTTTTGTGATTTGTCACAGCAGATGGTTCTAAGGGAACGAGGAATTGAGAGGCGGACTGCGTAACGCAATTGAGTGCTTCTCGGCGTTCTGACCAGGGTGTGGGAGGGAGCCCAGGACGGCTCTGTGAGAAAAGGGGAGGACAGGCTTGATCTGGGTGTTGATCAAAGTCCAAGAAAATATTTGGATTTACAGAATGGAGGAGATTTCCCAAGCCAGAGAAATACCAGGAGCTGACAGCTGTCACCCCGTCCCCCGTAGGCCCTGTTCAGTCTCCTGGTCCGGGAGGGCGTGCGAGGCAGAGCGAGGGCAGACGGGAGGGCGTCCCCAGGCTGGGCTCCTTGGAATGGGTTTTTTTTTCCAGAGGGGGCTGTCCTGAAGGGGTCCCCTCCCGCCCAGGCAGAGCCAGGGCCCCTGGAGCCTTTCCAGCCCTCGCTACCCCCCTTCCAGCCTGGGCCCTCCACGGGGACAGCTTCCAGAGATCTCCCTGAATCCATATGTGGGTTTTGGCTCTTCCTGTTTTTGGCTCTGCTCGGCGGCAGGGGATTTGAGGGGCGGTTGTGTGATTTGTACAGCTGTCATTAGGGTAATTGCATGATATTTTCCCAAATTTCTCCTGCAGCTTCGGGCTGGGTTTCCAAACTTCCTGCCCTAACAGGGGCTCTGGTGAGAGGGGGCTGGCTCTGAGCCTTCCCAGCAGCTGCCGATGGCGCCCAGGGGCAGCCCTCCCCACGATTCCCCATGGGACCAGGCACCAGGCCACTGCTAATTGTACCCAGTGTCACCTCCCCCTCTCAAAATGGAAACAGATACAAATCAACCCATGTCTTTTCTGAAACAGCAAAGATGCCTTCTCATGATGCCAGGATCTGGAACGTTCCCTCACTGTCCCCAAAGAAGGATGGCAGACCAGAAGCCTGCATCCCATTTCTCAGCAACTTATCGACCCAGCCCTAACTAAGGGTCTCGAGCTGGCTTCGGTTAGTGCCCAGATAGCTGGCCTTGAAAGGAAGTAGACGGTTGTGTGGGCCTGGCCCAGGTGGGGAACCCGAGCACTTTCAGCAAGGCCAATTAATGGGTGACAGGGTGACTCAACGCTGGGGACACGTTTGAACGTGACTGCCGAAGGATTACCTCCCTCCCTTGTCAAGTGGATTTGCCCACCCGCTTCTCACTCAGCCTGACAGGTTAATGCTCTGGACTGGCTCCTGCAGCCTTCCCGAACACACACGGGTGCACGCGTGCCTGTGCACGTGCGCGCGCACGCGCGCACACACACACACGCTGTGAGAAGGAAAACAGCCCCTTTTTTCTGCTCGTGTGTGGCGGCTGGGGGTGAGAAGAAGTGGGTCCTAGCTCCACACCTTTTCAGAAAGGGGAAAGGGAAACAGCGTGGGGGATGCAGCTCCCCAGACCCATCTTCCTGGACTACCCAGGAAAGAGTCTCCACCGCGGGTCCCCTGAGGCCGGAACAGCCAGGGAGATCCTGGGGCATATCTGCCGGCTTTAGGCCCTGGGGGCTCATGTTCCTTCTGACCTGCTGGCTGGGGAGTGGGACACACCGTGGAGAGCCTCGTCACTTAGCATCGCGTCTGCTCCAACATGATGCCTCCGAGTAATGTAATTTATATTTCATGCACAATTGAAGCAGCTAATGGTGTAATTCTCCAAGGGGGAAACAAGTTGTTATAGTGTTAATTACATTGCAGGCGTGTTCCCTCCCCTTTGCCCCCCAAGTGCTCCAAGGGAAGATACCAGGTAGCAATTGAATGGGTCTCCAAGACAGTGGCTTTGGTGGGTTCCGCCGACGTCAGGGCTGGGCAGTGGCAGGACGGCCAAGGGTGTCTTCTTCTTCCCTGCTGGGGACGGGACGGGGTTCCGGGGGAGGGGGGGGGGTGGACTTGGCTTAAACTGCCTGGTGGTCTGGGTTTCCTTGTCCAGCCTGATAGTGGAATCTTGCCAGGCTGGGGTACTTCTTTCCGTTCGCAGGGACACTGCTGGGGAGGGGAAAGCACAGATGACCCACTTGGGAAACAAGGGAAGACGGTTAAAATAGACCAAATCCAGCCTTGAGGTTGGAAGAGGACACCGCGGGGTGTGGTGGTTGAGCACGTGGCCTCTGCGGGCAGACGGCTGGGAACGGAATCCCAGCTCTGTCGCTTGTAAGCTGGGAAACCCCCAGGGAGATTGCTCGGCCTCTGTGTGCGTGCCTCAGTGTACTCTACTGTAAAATGGGGATAAGAAGTCACCACGGAGTTGCAGTGAGGAGTCAGCGCATCAATACGTAGGCGGAACGCAGAACGCTGGCACGAAGCACGCGCAAGGCGATTGGAGGCAGGATCACAGGGCGGGAGGGAGGAAATGGAGTTAAACTGTAAGACAGTTCTGTTAGTCTCTGTGAAGTGGTCCCGGTACATATTTTTTTCTAGGTTCATGGAAGCTACATCTACCGAAAAAGAACAAATGTCTTGCTTTTCAAAAATAAAGGGGAAATGTAGATTTGAGGAATTGTAGAACCATACAATTGAAGACGATTACTAGAAAAAAAAAATGTTAAGTCGACTATTAAAGAGGTGGTTTTTGAATTCCTGGCAAAAGAAAGAAAGAAAGGCAGGGGCAGAAGAAGGAAGGGAGAGAGAGAGGGAGGGAGGGAGGGAGGGAGGGAGGGAAGGAAGGGGGGAGGGAGGGCCATTGCGACTCAGCATGGATGCATTATGTACAAGTGAGGCCAAACTGACTCTGTATCTTTTTATAGATAAATCAGACTAAGTCACCCAGTAGATCAGGGAGAAGTAATACACACAGTGATTCTTAATTTATGCAAAGCATTTTACAAAATCTCGCAGCTTATCCTTATGGAAAATATGGACAGAAATGGGCTGGCTGGTAGTATAGTTTGCTGCATTGTAGCTGACTGAATAACCTTATGCCTCTGTGGACTTGAACCCCACTCTGGTACCCATTCCCGTGTCATCCAGGGTAGGCTAACTGCTGTAACAAACATCCCCCAAATCTCAGTGGCTCAGGCAACAAAATCACTTGTTCCCATCATAGCACAATGTCAGCAGCAAGAGGGGCTCCCCCCCCCAACCAGAGTCATTCGGACACGCAGGTTCTTCTGTCTTATGAGGCCACCATCTTTAATTTCTGGCCTCCAAGGCTTCCGGGGAAAGGGGAAGACAGGAGAATCTTGTGTGGGAGATGTTTACAAGCCAGGACTGGAAATGGTCTATCTCATCTCCACCCACATCCACTGGCCAGGATTCAGTCACATGGGACCATCTGACAGCCAGGGGCTGGGAGATGGGGTTTAGCCACGTGGCCAGGAAGGAGAGGACAAGATGGGTGATGGTGATTGCTAGCTGGGTCTTCCACGGGTATGGATGTCAGTCCGTTGATGTCAGTCTTCAGGAAGGCCTCTGGGGGCAGGCCAAACTCCCTCTCTTGCCCTGCCCTAAGCAACGTTACTGTTGTTAGTGACTGGGGTGAAGTCATAGAACGGGCCTTTTTACCCTTTTGTATGTAACTCTCCCAGGCGACGTTATGTAAAGGCAGCTTGCCGGGGGTGCCCAGTAAGAGAGAGCCACGTGGCCAGATCTCACACTGACTGGATTATTGCAGAAATGGAAGAATTCAACGTATCTGTAGGGACTGGCTTATCGCAGAGACCATCTTCCTCTCCTGCAGGGGGCAGGAGTTCACGGATCTCCACTCGATGCCGTCTTACGTGGGACTCGACCACTTTCCTGGACTCCCCTCTCTCTGTGTGTCCTTCTCCTTCTCCTTCCTCCTAGCAGGCCAGCTGACTCTGGACAGGAAATCGGGCTTGTGTAGCAAGTTTCCAGGTAAAACAGAGCTGGACATAAAAACTGTTATGGTGGATGAAAAACTAAGCCTCGGAAAGATTTCGCAGGACTGGAGTGAGGAGCTAAAGTCAGGGAAATTCAACTACATCTGTCAGGGCCCCAGCGGGAACAAATCGCGCACTCGGGAGGTTTAATTGAAGACGGCGTGACCAAGGGGCTACGTACAGAGGCGGAGGCAGGGTTAAGGGAGCGCCTGTTGAATGGTGACACATCCAGGGGCTGCCGAGAACAGGGTGCTGTGACCGCTCCTAAGGCTGTGCCCTAGACTACATGTTGGTGTCCCTTGAAACGCATATGCTGATGCGTGATATGAGGAGGCAGGGCCTTCGGGAGGTGATCAGGCCATGAGAGAGGAGCCCTCACGGATCAGGGTTCGTGCCCTGATAAAAAGACACACGAGGGCTCGCTTCCTCCTGCTGTACTTTCCGCCCTATGAGGATTCAAGAAGACAGGTGTCTGTAGACCAGGAAGCCGGCCTCACCAGACACGAGATCTGCCATCACCTTGATCTTGCACTCCCCGCCCTCTACAACTGTGAAAACTCAATGGCGTGCCGCTTCACCAGCCCGAACTGACAGCCTCAGAGGGCAAGAGGAACGAAGGGTTTGCCGCAGTTCAGCGTGGCAGCCACGGAAGAAGGGCCACAAGACAGGAGCTGTGGCTATAGGTAGAAAAATGCAGCCAATGCCAACAGGACAACCTGGAAGAGAGACTTGGGGGGTGGGACAAATAAATACCCAACATCGCCCCCTCCCTCACCTGAAACTCCCACGGGTGCCTCCAATGGACCATAACCAAGAGGGAGCCAGAGGACCAGGGAGCCCAGTGAAGCCATCTACAGTGGTCAGCTGCTGAGAGAATAGAACAGAGCAGAGATCAAAGAATAGATATGAAGGGGGCGGAGAATAACGAGCACAAAGAGGAACAGAAGTCCGTGTAGAATGTTGCATTCAGTTTAGAAGATCGGTTGCATAAAGAGGAGACGGGGCATATTTCGATGTGAAATGAGACACATTTCATTCATGTAAAAAGTCTCGGCGGTGTGAGTAGCTCTAGGTTCTGTGGGAAGCACCTGTGGATGCATTCATAGGATCAGGGGGTCTCATTCATGGGAGGTGATGGTGCATGTGCCTACTGCTTTCTGCCTTGATCAGACCACTTGGGGGTTCTGAGCGAGGCTGAGTCTCATACTTTAGGAGGAATATTTACGAACCTGTATTCAGAGAGGCAACCAACACACTGAGGGAGTCTGAAAACTAAGTCTAGTGAGGAAAGGCTGAAGGGGATGGGGAGCAACACTTCGGCTAAAGAGAAGATGCCTTAGGGGAAAAGACTGTAACTTTCTCCAAGGATTAGAAGGGCAGACGGGAGGCCTCCCTTTCAGGACATGCCCCCCCAACCCCTTCCATGCCCCCAGATGGTATCGTACCACTTCTGTGAATTCCCGCAGCAAACTGTGGTTTGTCGCAGACTTCTCCCACCCAGGTTGTCCATTTGGTTGTCTGTCCTTCCTACTAACTGAGGACAGAGACTTTGTCGTCACCGCACCCCACCACCTACTGCTTGGCTCCTGGGTGGCGCCCAGAGTCTTTGTTCGAGGAGTTGGGTGCTCCCACAGGAGCTAGGGGATCCCCTGCAGGAAGGCAGAGAAGGGCGTGCATGTGGTGGACGGCAGTGAGGAGGATCCCTTCAAGGGTGAAAGCCCGCAACTGTCGACCTGCGAGTCTGGACCGTTACGTGCTCGCCAAACGTAATGAAAGTTACGAAACCTCAGTTTTCTCACTGCCTGTGCAGGTGCTTTGAAGACTGCAGGGGCTGGTATGTTTGTAAAGAGCTCAGAACACGGCAGGTGTTCTGAAAATGGCCATCGTCGCTATCACTCTTTGAACAAGTCAGGCCGGTGTTCAACTCAGGCCCTCAGACTAACTTGTCTTAGGGCAAATCCTCCAGAAGCAGAGCCCGAGACAAGGATCCACGTCAGGCGACTTCTTAGGAAATGTTCTCAGTAAAACCCAGGAGGGAGTGAGGAAGTGGAATGTGGGTCTAGAGAAGGAGCCCCACAAAGGTGTGATGTCGAGTGAAATCCCCCGGAGGGTGACGTTGGAGACAGCAGAGGTCACACTTCATCCCAGCCAGGAGCACGGGTGCTGGAGGACTTACCCCACCCTCGTACACACCCATCAGTTCCTGGGCGAGGGCTGTCCCCGGGGGAAGTCAATTCCTTCGCACTTTTGCTCTCCTCGCCCCCAGGGGCCTGCGGCAGCTTCTGAGAGCACATTGGGCTCTTGTCCGCAATGCTCCCCAAGCCGGTTTTTCTTTTTTTTTTTTTTTTTTTTTAATTTTTTTTTCAACGTTTATTTATTTTTGGGACAGAGAGAGACAGAGCATGAACGGGCGAGGGTCAGAGAGAGAGGGAGACACAGAATCGGAAACAGGCTCCAGGCTCTGACCATCAGCCCAGAGCCCGACGCGGGGCTCGAACTCCCGGACCGCGAGATCGTGACCTGGCTGAAGTCGGACGCTTAACCGACTGCGCCACCCAGGCGCCCCGAAGCCCAAGCCGGTTTTTCTGAAGCCATTTCCTGCTTTTTCTCATCCTAAATTTCTGACACGCTGCCTTCGGATCCAGTCCTATCCCTTCTTTGCCTCCCTGTGACAAGTTCCTCTGGACCCTGGGGCCATGTTTGCGGTTCCTGGGGGCAATCAGGGGGTCATCAGGACACTGCCACGCCCACTTAGTCACTTGGCTAAGGTTTTTTAATTTAGGAGGGCCACACAGCTTTTCTCTGGAGCCCCCTACCCTGCAGAGGTGGGGAGGGGAGGAAAAGGCCCAGCATGCCCAAAATTCAGGTGCCCTACATCCCAGGGGGCGTGGAGCCAGACCCTTGAGCTGCCTCCAATGATCTCAGGGGACCTGAAGGATGTGTGTTTTGGACTAAATGTGTGTCCCCAAAATTCATATGTTGAACCCCAACATGATGATATTTGGAGATGGGCCTTTGGTGGGGGGGGGTCACTGGGTTTAGATGAGGTCATGAGGGCTCGACCCCCAGACGTAGAGGCTGAGTCTGAAGATGTCCACAGGGGCCGGGTCATACGGTGCAACTGCCCCACGTTCAGTGTTCAGCGCAAGAGAGATGCGAGGCCACTGGAGGTTTAAAAGCAGGGGCACCTGGGTGGCTCAGTCGGTTGGGCGGCTGACTTCAGCTCAGGTCATGATCTCACAGCTCTTGGGTTCGAGCCCCGAGTCGGGCTCTGTGCTGACAGCTCAGAGCCCAGAGCCTGCTTCCGATTCTGTGTCTCCCTCTCTCTCTCTCTCTCCCTCCCACACTCATGCTCTCTCTCTCTCTCTAAAATAAATAAACATTAAAAAAAATTTTTTTTAAACAGGGGCACCTGGGTGGCTCAGTTGGTTGAGCGTCCAAGTTCAGTTCAGGTCATGATCTCGTGGTCCCTGAGTTTGAGCCCAGCATCGGGCTCTGTGCTGACAGCTCAGAGCCTGGAGCCCGGTTCGGATTGTGTGTCTCCCTCTCTCTCTGCCCCTCCTCCGCCCTCACTCTGTCTCTCTCTCTCTCGCTCAAAAATGAATAAACACTAAAAATTTTAAAAATAAATAAATAAATAAATAAATAAATAAAAGCACATCAGTGCGGGGCGCCTGGGCAGTTTGGTCGGTTAAGCGTCCGCCTACAGCTCAGGTCACGACCTCGTGGTTTGTGGGTTCAAGCCCCGTGTCGGGCTCTGTGCTGACAGCTCGGAGCCTGGAGCCTGCTTCTCATTCTGTGTCTTCCTCTCTCTCTGCCCCTCCACTGCACGTGCTCTCTCTCTGTCTCAAAAATAAACATTAAAACAAATTTTAAAACGTGTCAGTGCTATGACCTTCTTTGCATGGTTTTGGCTGCTTTGCAAAGAAGGGGTGTGAGTGGACTCCGGGAGGCCAGTTAGGCAGTCCAGGCTTACAAACGCCCTGATGAGTTTTTTGTCCACTGTCTGGTCGTCACCAAGCGTGTTGACTATGTCCCACATCCCTACCCTTTGCCCGCCGAGGCAAAAGCTTTCATTGCTGTGGTTGGCTAGAGGGTGAAGGTTTTTCTCAGGGCTGGGCTGACAGAGAAGGCACGGCCTCTCTCCTTTTTAAGGGTCTCTTTTTGTGCTGTGCCATTTGGCACTTATCCCAAAAAGTAGCAAATTTAAGACCAGAGGCTGCGAAACGTGGGCTTTGGAAAACATGAAAACCGCTGCGAAAATCAGTACAAGTTGACATTCAGAGTTTATTTCTAAAAATGGAGTGTTTGGGGAGGGATGAAAGTCAGTGTTTCTAATGCTGGGGGAGGGGGATCACTTCTGTGTGTTCCAGACCACATGTTGGAGGCTATTGGGCGTAGCATAATGGCTATGAACGGGAGATCCAGAGCCAGCGCTCCTGGGTTCAAATCCAAGCTCTGCCACTTACTCACACAGTCCCGTGGGGACACAACCTCTCTGCGCCTCAGTTTCTCCCGGTGTGTAAAACGGGGGACAGTTAGAGTAACTATTTCATGGGGTTGTTGTGGGGAGCTGTTGAGTTAATAAACCAAAGGCCCATAGACTCATGCCTGGTATACGTAAGAGAGCTCAGTGAGGGTGCTGCCTTCGCCTTCCTCAGGGATTCCGGGAGGGTGGCTGGGCTCACCGTGTGACGAGCGGACCGATGGCTCCCATGTCATACCTGGTGTGCTTTGCTTCTGGTTTGTCTTTTAAGAACAGCGGGAGCGAGGGGGCGCCTGGGGGGCTCGGTCGGGTAAGCGTGCCACTTCGGCTCAGGTCACGATCTCGCGGTTCGTGGGTTCAGGTCGTCGGGCTCCGTGCTGACAGTGAAGGTGTAGCAGACGGTGTCGTGCTCTGTCCAGAACCCCTGGGATGCCTTTTGTACCGCCTGTGCGCCCCCACTCGAGAGCATGCTTTTGGTGCCCTACGCCTACAGCCTGTCTTCCAAGGACTACCCTCAGGCTGCCGGGCCTCTGCCTACAAGTGTGGGAACTGAAAATGCCTGGGACCTTATGTCTCCCCTCCTCTGCCCCCCCACAACTGCTGACGAACCACTGTCCCATGGTCCCTGACCTGGGGTGGGACAACACAGAGGCATAGTGTGCCCTCCTCGGTTCCCCTGTACAAGAGGCTGAGGCTGCCCTCCAACGACCTTGCCCGAAATCACCCCTTGGCCTGTGTCCCCTCCTTCCTGGTGCTGTCCCCACTCCCTTCCCAAATTCCCGTGGCACCTCCTGCATAAATCCCTTACACGTGAATCCTCATTTCATGGTTGGTCTGGGGTGTGTGTGTGTGTGTGTGTGTGTGTAACCTCACCCTGAACAGCCCGCTTTTTAGTAAGGGAACCAGTACGAGAATTCCGTGGCATCCAAATCTGGATCGGGGGGGGTCACGTCTGCATTACGTGGGTAGACACCAGTGCCCTCAAGTCAAATACCTAAAGGAGGCGGGAGGAAGGAACAGAGTCCCCGCAGCAGAGACGAGGAGGGGGCAGTGCCGGGAGGTGCACCCATACGTGTTTCTCCAACCTGCTCAGAGAGCTAACACCTCACTGGCTGGCTGGGAGGACCGGGCGGGCAGGGACACTGCTGAAGAACAGAGAATACAGGGCTGGAGTTGCCGGTTCCACGGTCCGCTCCGGACGCTGTGCCTTCTCAGGCCGTGCACCGCCACAGGGTCCGGGACAGAGACAGAGAAAAGGCGAGAGGCGCAGAGACAGAGAAATTGAGGGAAAGAGAGATAGGCAAGGAGACTCACAGACAGGCAGAGAGACAGAAATGTTGAGAGAGATAGGGAAAGACAGAGACAGGGGCGGAGAGACAAGAGAGGGAAAGGGAGACAGCAAGAGAAAGATAGGAAGGGATAGAAGCAGAGAGACAGAGACAGGAAGTAAGAGACACAGAGAGACACTCAGAGGCTAAGAGATTCAAGTGCACACAGATGGAAGCTGAGACACACAGAGACAAAGGGAGGAACGGAGAGACAGAGGAAAACAGGAAGACACGTAAAGGGAAAGAGACTCAGAGAGAGGTGGAAAGCGAGGGGTGCAGAAACAGAAAAAAGGAGGGCAATTCAGAGAAACCGAACGAAGCAGAGGGGCAGACAGGAGAGGGGAGCGGGCTGCCAAGGAGATAGCCAGAAGGGCGTAGAAGGATGCCCGGGCGTGCTGTCAGGGGCTCAGATGGGAGCCAGCCGCCCCCGAGCGGGTGTGGCGACAGCCCCCAGCCCCTCCAGCCAAGGGACGAGACTACACCACCGTGGCTCACTTTGAATCAAAGCGGAGGGTCCCAGCGTCCAAGAGAATCCTCGGGGCCCTGAGGACCAACCCTCGTCAGGGGCTCCGAGACGCCCAGCATCAGGGCCCACGCGTGGCACAAAAGCGCACAGAGCGTCCAATCTCCCTCTCAGCCAAACCCTCCTTAGCGGCGGGGTTAGCGGCGGGGAGAGGCCAGTGGGCCGCGCCTTGTCAGGAAGCATGTTTTCCCAGGAGCCGCCGCTGTTCAGATGTGCCGTGAGCAATTGCCACTCTGCGCGCCTTCCCCTGGCAAATTATTCTGCTGGAGTTTCTTCCAGCATTCGGAGCTGCGCTGCTGTAAATGCCAGAAATCATGTACATTAAGCCCAGAGTGACGGCAGGCTTATGGATGGATTTACCTTCAAACAGAGGCCGCGGAGGCGCCCGGTGTGGGGGGCAGCACTTTATGGATGTCGCTCTTCGCTTGCCGAGGCCTTAAGCGGTCAAGTTGGCCACGTAATCAATTTCTCATGTCGGCCTGGCTGCGGGCCACAAGGTCCCAGGCAGGGATTTGGGATGCAGCCCCTCTACCCACAGCCCCCTCCCCGAGACCTCGGCCTCTCCTCTGAGGGGGACGTGTTTCCGCCTGCCCGGGGTGCTGGTGGCCAGGGACCACACCGGCCGGGTAACACCGAGCCAAGTCAAGCGAGTGTCAAACTCCAGGACCTGCCCTCCCTCCTCAGAGCCCTTTCCCCAGCGCCCCTTGCAAAGGCCCTGGCCCCCGCTCTTTCCCCTCCCCTGCTCCAAAGCTGGGTCCGGGGTCTCCGTAGGGCAGTCTGAGCTCAGCCACTCTCGCCCCATCATCCACCGTTTGGCCTCTCTGATCCGTGAGGCTTGGGTCACTGGTTTTGCCTTCTCATCTGCATGGCTGTCACTCAGCTCATGCAGCCTCTTGGGACCCCTCCCCTCACTGTCTTCCTTCAGCCTTGACCTCTCAGGGCTCCTGCTCTAGGCAAGTCCCCATTCAGCACCCAGTTAGCACCGCTGAGCAGTCCCGTCAGGCAGCTCGGTGGCAGAGGTGTAATTCTCGGGGACACAATCTGGGTCGAGAGACCCCTGTAGGCCCGTCACACAGACCCAGAGCCCCTGCCATACCCCGCCTGTGGCAGATGGTACTTTCCAAGGATGGCTCTTCTTGGTGACCTGGATATTCCTTCCGTGGAGAGGTGAGGTCTGCGTTCCCTTAACTGAAACCTAAGCGTGGTGGACATGGCCCCGCGTGACTCCTGAGTCCAGGTCATAAAAGACGACGCAGCCTCTGACGGGCTCAGCAGAGCACTTAGGCTCGGAGCCCTGAGCCACCGCGTCTCGCTAGCCTGAGGCCGCCACGATGTAAGGGAGGTCAAAGCGGCCCATGCTAAGTGACCACGTGGAGAGGCCGTGAGACCGCAGGCTGGGACAGAAGTGCCTGCCCCCCCCCCCCCGGCCCCCGGCTGCGTCTGACTGCAACCACATCAGAGGCCCCGGGGCAGAACCACCTGGCCGAGCCCTTCCTGAAATCTTGACCCGTAGAAACCATCAGAGATCATAAAATGGCTATTTTTACTGTAGCCCACTAAGCTTCTGTGAACCCCAAACCAGTTCTCCAAGGCCAACAGGCCTAAATAGGGTAAAAAGAGAAGGCATGCGGTGATCACCAAACCAAGAGTAACCGATCTAATCTTTGTTCGATCTTCAGAAGGGCCCTCAGAGAGCTGCAGAGCCCAGGGTATCGCATCTATCCTCATGGCCCGGTGCCCGCGTTTCGGAGAGGCGTCTACACGGCCGCGACTCCCTAACCCTGCCTTGGTGTATTCACGATCCAGCAACGTGGAAGCACGTGTGACCAGGATTGTTTGGCCACTTAATCCCCGGGAAATAATGAACAAGCAGGCGACATAGAGGCAGGAATCGTTCTCAGAAGCGATGCCTATGGTCCACATATATCCAGTTCAGCATGTGAGGCATAGATTTTTTCATGTGAGGCATAGATTTCCCCAGGGTCGGTGCTCCGCAATGCTGCCTTTACAGAACGCCACTCCTACATGGGGATGAGCTTTCCGTTTTCTTCTCCTACTCAGGCCGAAGGCCACGCTGAAGGACTGTAAGGCAATCAGATCCTGGAGGCGAGTGGTGGAGTATCATCAATGCCGCCACTTCCAGCATGAGTTACCCGAAGCAAGCGACCTAGCCTCTCTGTGCCTCGGTTTGCCCATCTGTAAAGTGGGGAACGTAGTGGGACTTTCCTCATCAGGCACTGTCAGGGTTAAATGAGTTCATTCAGGTAAAGAGCTCCGACCAGGACCTGCCCGTAGCAAGGGCTGTGTGAGCGCTATCCGTTATTGTTATTGCTGGTGGTGTTTGGGGATTGTAGGTTACGGGCGCTAACAGATTCTGTTCAATTTATTCTCAGCGACATAACTGTCATGTGAGAAATTTAGCATCGCTCACACGTCCCCCTCTTCGGCATCAAGCCCCCTCCCTAACACACGTGCGGACACACGCATGCACGCACGCCCGTGCACGTACCCACACTCGGTAATCAGTGCCGGCTTGCCACAGGCCACACCGCGGCAATGTAGTCGAGCCAGAAGAACAAGCCGCTTTATCTTCCTCTCCAGGCAGAAGCCCGTGCGTAGACGACGGATGCAGAGCGTCCTGCCTGCACCAGCGGAGGAAACCACTTCCCGGCCGGCTCGGCAGCCTCCAGACAAGCAGGGCTGAGGCTGCCCCTGGGCGCCAGACCCCAGGACCCTCGGGGGCGACGGAGGCCGTTCCCGTGGGTCGCCGCCACTTGTCTCCTAATGAGAAGCCCCGTTTCCCGGCTTCCAAAGCCCCCTCCCTCATCTGGCTGCTGTGTCTGCTGCAGGCTTTCTGCACAGAGTCCCCAAGACCACGACGTGCTGCCTGGGGGGCAGAGGGGCAGGGAATGGCGTGAGCCACATACAGGGCTTTTCCTTCTAGGAGCAGGGGAGCCACTACGTGGATTCCTGTCTTGCGGCGGATCTGACCCCCAGGTGGCTCTCCCAGACCAAGGCTCTCCCAGGGGATTAATCCAGCAGGGCCCAGTTGGCCACAACCCACGGAAAAGGCCCCAGCCTCTCACCCTGCAGGACTTTGACACTGGGCCGCACCAGGCCCCGGCGATTTTTGCAAAAATGGCTTAATGTCACAAAAGGGAAGAGTTTCAGAAATAAAGGAATCGGTCTCGTTTTGAGGGCACATTTAGTAAAAGGCAAGCGGGCACTTCAGGACGGCAGGATTTGGCTTCTGGTCTCGCAATCAGTTAACAAATGTTTATAGAGGGGCAACCACACGGGAGGCACTGCAGTTGGCTTGGGGCCCCTGTGCCAAGAGAGTTCAAGGGCTTTCCCTTCCGGTAGGCAGCTTATTGGAAAGCGACAGTTCTGGAAGCTCGGCCTCACAGCCCTCCAACTCCAGGGAACAAAACCGCACGAGGGTCCCAGCCGCCGAGCTCTGAGATCTAACCAGCCCTCGGGCCAAGACAGCGCTTCCCACTGGCCACCCCGGCCACTGACCGAGCAAGGCTTGGTGCTACGGGGGTCATGTGCCTTCGGGAAACAGGACTCCCCTGGTGGCTGGCTCGTTTGAGGACAGTCTGCCGGCTTTGTTGAACCTTCCGGAGACTTCGGGAAAGTCTAGGCTGCTCCTGCCCACCTCCCTGCCCTCTCTCAGGTCAGAGGGCATCACAGCCTTTCGGGGGCTCTCTCAGCCTTGCCCAGCTCCTCCCTGTTTCTCTCACAGAAACGTCCCCCAGTAAAATCCTTGCATGTTTCGTCCTCTCCTGGCATCAACCTTCTCGGAGAGCCCATGTCGTTTTTCTCCTCCTCCCTCCGCACCGTCTTCCCAGAGGGTCCACCCCACCTCTAGCCAATATGGGCCCCTCGCGGACCCCTGAATTCGCTCATTCCTTAGGGGTCTGTTTGTAATTTGGCATCTCCCTGGTGAATTCTCAGTTCTGTAAGAACTGACAACATCCGTAAGGCTCCTCACTGGTGGTTCTCAGAGGTGTTGCTGACCCATGGCAGGGAGGTCCTTGCCACTAAGCCCTTCCATCAGACTTCAAGATGCCTGTCTGATTTATTAAGATAACTCACAATGACGGTTGCACAGTGAGCCCACAGCACAATACTAAGCTTTTTGCATGCATTACCTCATTTACCGCCTCTCTCGGCGCACACCCCCCACCCCCTACCCAGAGGATGCCCTTCCTCGAGACATTTACAGGGGCGCTTGACTGGCTCAGTCGGTTAAGCGTCCGACTTTAGCTCAGGTCATGACCTCACAGTTCGTGGGTTCGAGCCCCACGTCGGGCTCTGTGCTGATGGCTCAGAGCCTGGAGCCTGCTTCCTATTCTGTGTATCTCTCTCTCTCTCTCTCTCTCTCTGCCCCTTTCCTGCTTGTGCTCTGTCTCTCTCTCAAGGATCTGATCTTATGAAGTGTGAATATTTTGCAAGAAACAACCAATACTCGGGTTGAGCAATGCCTGGCAAACGGCTGGGTAACCAAGTCCAGCTTGGCCCAGGCTAACAGATCATAGTCTGCTCCTCTGTTTAATCCTATCCTGCGTTAAGCACCCCCAGCCATTTCTTTCCTGTGTGCGCCTTGGCTTCTTCGTGTTCCAGAACAAGACCTCTGGGCTCCCATGTAGGACACATGCCAGGCATTCTCTGACCCCCTGAGCTGGACCTGTCCTCCCCAGCCCCCGACATTCACAAGTGTCGTCCAGCTCACCCGGAGACACGGCTCCACATACTAAACAGAAAGCCACGGGCTGGCTGGCTGGGGACCTCCCACAAGGCACTTGGCACCCGTGAGCCTCAATTCCCTCGGCTGTAAAACAGGGTCACGGTGAGGATCAAAGAAGAGAATGGATTTGAAAATTACTGTGAACCCTTCCTACTCAAAGTGTGGTCCTCGGACCGGCGGCGGCAGCGGCATCCGGAAGTGAGGTAGAAATGCAGGTTCTCAGACCCCACCCGGACCCACTGAATCAGAACCGCTGGGCTCAGTGCACCCTTTTTACGCCCAGGTGATTGGTGTGCACACGGAGGTTGGCGGGCCTTGCTCTCCAGCTATAGACGTTCCCCATTGTTTTCCCTTGCGGGTAAGTACCCTAAGGAAGGCGTTCTGGACCCATCCCTCTGCCTTTGCGCACGCCTCCTTCCGTTAGTCCTTGTCTTTCTCCTCCCTCCCCTTCCCCTCCCCAGCCCCTTCCTCTCCACCCTGTTCCGTGGCTTCCTCTCCTCTGGTCAATGGCACAGCCCTCCCCAAACCCACTGTTTCTACTGCCTCAGCGAAACGGGGAACGCGGGGGTAGACTCGGCTATATACACACGAGCCCAGAGAGGGCCACTCATCACAGCTTCGTGGCCTACAAGGCGTGGAGAGAGGCTTGGCAATGCACAAAGGGGCCCAGCCAGGGATGGGGATAAAACCCAGGGCCAGCTGATACATCCATTCACCTCTGATTCTAGGCCCCACTGGCTGGTGAACTGCCCCCATTCCGTGTACCCAATGTGTAATGTATTTTCTGTAATTACGGTGATGCCGTCTGTGTATATGTTAAATGACTATGGCAGTTAATTATTTGTGGGTAAACAAGGGATGCCTCTTTGCCCCAGGAGGGACTGAAAGACGCTCACTTAAGGAGCCATAAGATCAAAGCGACAGGGAGGGGGCAGGTGAGAGGAGAAGTCATTCTTCCCCTGGGAGCTTCTGGGAGGGAGGGAGTGAAGTGATTTGGCCCTTCAGGGAGGCCCCAAGCAAGGCCGAAGGGCCCGTGGAGCAAAAGCAGACGGTCCTGGTCCTCGGGGATCGAAACCAAGGTGTAGAGTTGAGGGGGTGATCTCCAAAGACCGGCAGGAGTGCTCCCCCAGTGCCAGGCAGTCCACACACAGCCTCTGCCCTCCCTGGTGCTCCAAACAGCCCCAGGTAGCTTTGCAGGGGGGCACACATCCAGAACCTGGTACTTGTTGCAAATATCCATCCTCCCCTTCTCCCTGAGACATAAAACCCCCAGTTTTTCACCAGATATGTGCCCCACTCCCCCAGTAAAGGCTGCATGTCCCAGCCTCGGCTTGCAGCCATGTGTGGCCATGTGAGCAAGTCTGATTTATGGGATCCGAGCCAAAGCAACTTCCGGAGTGTGATCTGGAGAAACGAGTGCCTCCCTCTTCGCTCTCTCCTCCGTGCACGCTGGAAAAGGGACTCGATGGGCGGCTCGAGCAGCCATCTTGAACCCTGAGGCAACTTTGGGTCTGGCAGCCATTTGTGCCAGCAACGACGTCGAAGCAACCTGAGTTACTTACAGCTAGATCTTACAATCCCCATCCCAGTTACCTTACCAGCCTGGGACTCGAGGCCCTTACGTGAGAAATTGATTTCTGACATATTTAGGTCACTGTTAATTTGGATGTTTTGTTATTCACAGGCTACCAAAGTCAGACGAGAAAGATATGTAACATGGTGTCTTAGATCAGGTTCTCTAGGATGCAGACTTTTTTGAGATGGAAACTGGCATGGAGGAGGTTTACTAGGTTGTGGTTTCCAGGTCAACTCTTGAGTCAGAGTGAGGGGAGAAGATCGAGCAGGGGAAAAGCTGAGTGGCCTTGATGGGTCCCACAAGGAGCTCTAGAGTGAAGAAGGCTCTTCAAAGTTCAGAACGGCGACAAAAGGGCCAAGTCTGGATCCCTTTGCACTTTGGTTTTCTTGTCTCTAAAATGGATGTTATTGATCTTGCGTCTGTATGGAAGATAAGAAAAAATATGGGTGCGTGGCCAAGCTTACAGGGGAACAACCGTGAGAGCCAGCCTGGAGAAGACCTAAGAAGTTTGCGTATGTCCTCTGGGGGCCCATGTCTGTGTCTTGACCAACTGACCAGCAGGGCAGTGTCACTTCTCCAGAACCTTCCCCAACACGGTCACCTTCTCCAGTTGGGAGAATGCACAGTCACCTATGCTTAATAGCATCATGTCTCTTACCACGTTGGACGTGGCTGTTCACCTGGGACTCTTGAGCTCCGCCGGTGATGTGTGATTTGTTCGATCGATGAACTTCACCGAAGGGGCCAAATCCTGGTGATGTCAACAAGACAGAGACTATTCCCCTGACGCCAGGAGATTTACTTAGAGCGTCCCCGAGCCCCAATTTTCTCGTCCATATCTGGGGAATAATAAGAAGAACAAACTGGGCTGTCCTGTTATGCAACTGGAGATACAGTGGAGGAGGTTTTCGTCAGTTGAGTCTAAGGGACTCCGAGGGATTGTTTTCAGTGCATAAACTCTGTCTACATGGCTCTGCAAAATTAGGCAGCCACCAAAGTGTAGAATCAGGGACAATTGGCCACCTCCCAAGGGTAGCCCTAACGCCAGCCTCTCTTGCCTGGAATAGCAACCTGTTTGGCCACACAGGCCACTGGGTGAAGGCTGTCTGGTGGGGTCCAACCCCGGACGTACAGATTCAAAGGGGCAGCTAAGACCGAGCAGTTAGACGTGGGATCAAGGCCACTTCACACCCTGCCCGTGATGGTGCGGGGGGGGGGGGGGGCGGCATAATGCACACAGGACTAGGGTGCTTGGAACAGCTAGAGAGCTCAGCCTAGTACTGCGCCATCCTCCAAGGAAGCCTTGGCCGTGTTCTATAGCTGCTCCGCGCCTCAGTTTCCTGATTGGCAGAATGGGGGACCATCATCGCTCCCGTGTCAGGTGATGGTAAGGGCTGAGCTAGCATAGGGAAAGCAATTAGGCGCTGTGTCCAGGGGCTGGGAAGGGAGAGGTGGCTTTGGGGGTCATCTGCACTCCATCAGTAATGATCACCCACAGGCCGCTGGCTGGCACGCAGGGGACAGGCACCCTGCCCCCAGCGCCTGCAAAGGTGAATGTGGTCAGAGCCCGATGAAGGGGAAGGGAAGCAAGGATCTAGAGCTCCAAACAGAGGGAGGTCAGGTCCCTCAGGGCTATGCCAGGCAGGACTCTTGATTGTAAGGCAGAGAACCGCCACTCAAACTTGCTCAGTTAAAAAAGAAAAAAATACTGGCTCAGGAAACCAACATGTTAAAAGGTAGTTGGCTTCAGGCATGGCTGATTCCAGGTACTTACGCCAAGTGATGACAAGATGGCCACCAGCAGTTTCCGGCTTACAGTTTATTAGCAGAGCGACCATGATAGAACGGGCGCCCTGTCCCCACAGTTCCAGAAAAATCCCCAGGGCTGCCGCTGTCTGGCTGGAATTGGCCGGCTTGGGCCATGGCCCACCCCGGGCCCCCGGGAGCATGGCTGTCTTCACTTGAACTGCAGGGACTGGGGAGACGATGGAGAATGGATACTGACTGGTGAGGCAAATCACCAGATCTCCCCCTCAGCAGGCTTCGCTAGAGAGGTGAGGCATGACCCCCCCACCCCGCCCCTCCTGCTCTCGTTGAAATAGTAACCAGCGTTTGTTCAAAGCCACAAATTGCAAAAGCTTGGCACCCACGCTGTTGAATCTCTTAACTCAGTGGAATCAATTCTACGCCCAGAAGTGGGACTGGGCCCGCGGCAGGGGAAGATTCATCTAGCAGCCGCGTGTAGGAGGGATCAAAGGTCGAGAACCTGGTGGAGGTGGGGGGCATCGTCTCTAGCCCCGGGGAAAGGGCCCATCCCTGTCGCTTTCCGGTTCATCAGTAAAGTCCCAAGGTGGCCAGGCTGGAGGCACGAGGACAGGGGGGGACACAGGGAGAGACGTAGAAACTGGATAAGGACCTGCCGGGATTTGGAAGCAGGCTTTGGAGGAGGGACGGGCAAATCGAACACGATTCTCAAGTGTGGGCCGACGGAATAGTGACAGATGTCTCTGGCAGAAATGGGGAACACTGTTAGGGGACAGAATTTAGGGGATTTGCTTTGACGCATTTGAATCCAAAGCGCTACAAGAGCATCCAGGTGAGAGTGACGGACAGCTGAGGCCAGAGCTGTGGATTTCAGGGTCCCAACGTCACCACTGCTCCTGGGGGGGGCTTGGCCCTGCTGCGGTGAGGGAGGGAGGGTGTTGGAGCAGAGCAGGGAGAGCAGGCTGAGAACCAGACCCGGGGAGATGCTCACATTCGGGGAATCAGGGAAGGACGCGCTGCACAGAGGTCATGAAAGCCGGCCAGCAAGGGGGCAGGTGCTCCGCGGGGCCGGGGCAGGGCCACGCATGGAAAGGGCCGGTGGTGCAGATGAGCGGTTTCCCAGCCCCTGTGGTCCCGGGTCGTTGGAATGAGGCAGCTGGCGGGCTTCCTGCTTTCACAAGCACTGGCGGGACCATGGCGCATGTACCTACAACTGGTACAGCTGGGGTGGCCGGGATTCATACAGGCCTAGAGAAAGGGGCAGAAGGGTGTTTCGTCGACGCTTCGGTGATAATGAGGGAAAGGAAGGGAAAGCGGGCACATAATGTAAGGGAGATATTGGCGGAAGAGAGAAGCTGTGGCAACCCTCACATACACACTCACATACTCACCCGTACAAGCTTGCAGACACACATACACACACTCACATACTCACCCGTACATACACACATACACACATACACACACTCATATACTCACACACTCACATACACACCCGTACAAGCTTGCAGACACACATACACACACGCTCATACACAAACAGGTGTGCGCCCACGTGCACACACACACACACACACACACACACAGGCTTGAGAAGGGGAGGGAAGTCATTTCTGTTCTCAGAGAATTCCTTGGAGAATCCTCCCCGGATGCCATCTTCTCCTGGAACGAGGTTTTCCCACACGGACGTGCGTGCCCACACACACAATCACAGAGAGGCACGCGTGTCACGGGGCGGGGGGGGGGGGGCCGCCGGGGCCGTTTGGCCCACGCTCAGCTGGGGAGGGAATGACACGGCGGCGGTGGGCAGGCACCGGGAAGAAGCCGGCCTCGCAGGGGCCCACCCTTGGTTGAGGCCGGGGCCCTGGTGCGAGCGTGGGTGGCTGGGCGCTCCGTCCTCCCTGCTGGCAGGCCTGGGCAGGCGCCGTCCCCAGATGTCAGTGCTAATGCCTTGATAAACAGGGAGCTTGCTGGAATGTGGCTGTTAATTGGGGATAGAGCCACAGCCTTTAGCTCGGGGAGCAATGGTTAATGACGGGCCCGCTGGGGGAAGCCGCACGCTGTTGCCACTGTTCGTGTTCTGTCCTCTCCGCGTTTTAAACAGCAGTTTATCTAAAATTGAAAACACTTTCCTGGGAATAATTATTTCTTGGAAGCTACAGGACTGCTATCAGATTTCACAGCCTTTGCGGGGACAGCTTTGCTCCTGCCCTTCCCTTCTCCCGTGTCTTTCCTGGGTGCCCAGTGCACAGCCGCTGTGGGCGTGTGTGAGGGGGCTTTGTGGCCAATTTGGGGCCGAGTGGGAGGTTCACTGAGTAAAGGTGAGCCTGAGAAGGAAGAACAACAGGAGGGCGGGAGATGCTTCTAGCATTGCCAAAACCCACCTGAAAGCCTCAGGGTCTCCGTGTTGGCTCCCGGCTTCGGCTGAGCTCTGCCTGGTCTGCTGGAGCAGCCCGTCAGGGACAGGGGGCTGTGGTCGAGCAAAAGATCTTCCGCGAGCCCGTTCCCTCCTTGGAAGCCGTTTCCAAAGCAGCGAGCCCACGGCCGCAGGGGCAGGGCAGAGGGAGGAGGGGACCTGAGGCCCTGTTCAGACGTGCAGGGGCGCCCGTGGAGGGGTGCCCCGGAGCCGGGGCTGGCCTCTCCTTCCACACCCGGGTCCGGGCGCAGCTGCCCGGGCTGTGATGTGATGTGATGGAGGGGTGGGAACCCGCGCCAAGAGCTGACCCCACGTGTGCCCTCCCAGGGTCGGCCCAGGCCAGACCGCGACAGGGCCCTCAGCCCGGAATCATGGCCGCAGGCAGCATTCTCCTTGAACGTGGAGGGCAGTGACACAGACGGTTAAACTCGATGCGCTGGCCACAGGCCAGCCTTCCGGCTTGGCAATTACACACTGTCTACCTCCGCCTCTCCCTGCTGCCCCATCACCTCCCCGTCAGGCGGCTTTAATGCCGCTCGCCTCTTCCCGGCAGCGAATGTTTGTGTGTGGCGTTGCCGGGCGACAGTGGAGCAGGGCCTGCATTTTCCTGGCCCCCGGGCCCCTGGCGGAGCCTGCCCTCCGAGGGCTTTGTAGGCCTTAAGTGTCAACGCGGGCGTGAGCCACGGCCTGGAGAAGCACAGGTCTGGCTCCTGGAGAACAGCTGGGGATGACGGGAAGGTGGGGCAGGCCTTTCTCAGGCGCCCAGCCCCCCTGGGCAGTTGTTCCCTTCGTCCCCCTCCGCAGACACATGGCAAGAGATTGGAATTCGTTTTGCCAAACGCTGATAAAGACAGGGGCCACGGCTCCACCCCTCGGTGAGGTCACACGTGGCTCCCCGCCCACGGGAATCTGGACAGCAAGATGGACCGCCCGACGCCCCGTAAGCACCTTGTGCTCAGGGACACACTGGCGTTTAGAAGCACACCTAGATTCCCAGGCAGGCCACCAGCTGTGTGGCCTCAGCACGTCACGCTGCCTCTCTGGGCCCCCGCTTGCTGATCTGCGGCAGGGGGTGGCAATGGAGACCCCTACTCCGTTCGAAACCCGTGGGACTTCTTTCTTGCTGGGTGTCCTGAGAAGCCACCGTGGGGGATGTCGGGGTGGGAAAGAACTCTGTACGCATATAGGGGAAATGCAGGGAAATACGTGAGCCAGGGTTCTGGAAAGGGACCAACGGGGGCAGGGAAAAGGAAACCAAGTAATACAAAATGATTTGATTTGGTCGGGGTGGGACCTCAGAGACAGACACCTAATGGGAGTAGGTGCTGAAAGTTAAACTGAGAGCTGACGCGCTGGGGTCAAGGGCGGCCGGCCTGGAGCAGGAAAGGCCTCAAGACATGCGGGTCTTCAGGTCCCCCAGACCTTGAGCCCCAGTTTTTGCTGCATCCTGCCCTAGCTGTGTGACCTTGGGCAACTCGCTTACTCTCCCTGAGCCTCATCCATCAAATGCCCTCCAAGCACTGACCTCATAGGGTTGCTGTGGTTTGGCATGTGGTAGGCACAGCACACAGTAAGTCAGGCCCTCAGGTTGCCTGGGGACGGGGGACATGCAGGGGAAAAACCAAGTAATCCCTTGAGGCCAAACGCAGTCAGCGCCAGAGGCAAGGCTCAAGAAACAAGCTCACAAGAGTCTCAAGCAGCGGGCCAGGGCCCGGGGCTGGGGGCAGCAAGGGAAGTGCGTTAGTGAGTAACCACAAAGGGAACTGAATGGCACAGGTTCAATACAGACAGGAATGCTGAAATGGGTGTCAAGGCCCTGCCCACGTCCCCTCCCCGCCCCTGCGCACAGAGGTGGCCGGGGAACACCAGGGCTTGTCGTCGGGCCAGAGGAGCCCCCTTGGCCCGTGTACAAGGCCAGCCGGAAGTGTTAAGGAGGGAACGCCCCCAGAAGCAGCCCTGACCCGTGGTGCTCAGGCAGTCGATGGATGATTGCCCCCAGCTCTCTCATTCTCTGGTGGGCACCTTAAAAGTATGTTTCGCACTATCTCCCAGAGATCCCCAACCGGAGTCAGCCTCAGTTGCCCCAAGGGCAATTGACTGAGTAGTAGAGCCGTTGTTGGATTCTTTCTCGTCCCTGCCTCGCTTCCCCCACTTCCCTACATGGCCTCCCTGTAATCATTTTACAATAAACTGACTACAGTCAAATCCTCGTCTCAGGATCTGCTTCTAGGGACACAAACCAAGACAAATACTGAGGTTTCAGGTCTGGCTGGTTCTAGGTGCTTAAGCAATAGCCTCAGGAATCTGTTCTTCTCCATCTCTCAGCTCGGCTCTTCCTCTCACCCCCATCTCCGATGAGGATAAGATGCATTCAGAGTATTTACAGGGGCGCCTGGGTGGCTCAGTTGGCTAAGTGCCCGACTCTTGATTTGGGCTCAGGTCATGATCTCGCGGTTCATGAGATCGAGCCCCACTTCGGGCTCCGTGCTGGATGTGGAGCCTGCTTGGGATTCTCTCTCTCCTTTTCCCTCTGTCCCTCCCCTGCTCATGCTTTCTCTCTCTCCAGAAAAATAAATAAATAAATAAATAAATAAATAAATGATAAAGTATTTACCGAAAGACCGATATAAATCTATTTCAGCCCAGGGGTAGAGACTGGAAAGGGAAGACAGAGAGCCATGAAGGAGACAAAAATGAATGGGTTAGGAAGAGGGCTAGGGTGGCTGAATTCGCCTCCCCCGACACGTGGCTTGCGGAAACACACTGGACCCCTAGACGGCACCAGGCAGGGGCAGGAGCGTTTGTGCTCAGAAGGAACGAGTGATAGGAGGGCAACAGAATCAGAGCCTGGGGGACAACTGTGAAAATGCAGGCGCACGCGCGTGTGTGTGTGTGTGTGCGTGTGTTTAACTAATGGGAGCAGAAGGTACTCTGCAAGCCGGGAGGGGAGACCCCGAGGCAGCTGGAGTCAGGAGATCCCGGACGTAGAGGCTCGAGGCAGGGGAATAAAAAGCAGAGGCTCTGGAATCTGAGAGCCCAGTCGAAAGAGCAGAGATCGGTGCCCAACCATTCCGCCTTGCTGGGGACGGTCTCAGTTGCAGCACTGAAAGCCCTCCGTCCCGGGCAATGCCTCCTTGCCAGGTGAACGGGGACAACTGGTCACCCTACCTGAGATGCTCTGGCACACGCTCCCAGAAGAATGCAGATTCTGAGCAGAGGAGCGGGGAGAGCCAGCCTGCCTAGGTGGAGTGGACAAACTGAAAAAGAAAAACAATGCGAAGTCGACCATATTTTTAGAGAAATGCCTGCATGGCTATCAAAATTTTAAATCTCCATACCTTTTGACCCAGAAACCACCTCTAAGGGCCTTTCTTTCAGAAATACTCACGCTCGCACCCAAAAACACATGCACAAGGAGGTCTCCCACAGTCTCATGCGCCACACTGAAAAATCAACAGCCCCATAATTATCCAATAATAGGACTGTAACAGGGAAATGGCTAAGGAAGTCATGGTATACCCATACTGGGGCATACTCCGCAGTTAATAAAGAGCAGAAGGTATTTCTAGACCGTCATCGTCTGGGTTTCTGAAGAAACTGACCCTGAGACAAGCATTAGAGGGCAAATTATTTATTCAGGAGGTGGCGGAAACGCGGGAGAGGCGTGGGCGCGCGGTAGAAGAAGGTGGGGAAGGGAGACAGGGAAGGGAAGGAAGGCAATGGAAGGTGGGGCTCCTGGAGGGGCGTCTAGAAATGCCTCCAAGTGGTCGCTGAAGAGCATGGGAGCTGGCAAATTATTCACCAACTCCTGAGATTCCTTGGTTGTGGGCTGCTTCCTGAGCTGTTAATTCCCCGGCCCTCCGTGCTTTTGACATTGGAGAAAGCCCTCAAGCCCAAGGACGTGGACACTGGCCGTTAGGAAGCACAGGCTCCAGGGATACAGGGGGGCACCAACAGCATCTGCCAAACATAAGTGTTGCCGTGGGGCTGTCCCCCGATACGTTAAGTGGCGGTGGGGAAGGGGCAGCAGGCTACGCAAAGTGTGATTGCATTTTGATTGTTAAAATGTGTGTGTCCACATGTGTTTCAGGGCGCACCTATACACGTGTGTAAAAGAAAAGAAAAAGGAAATACAGACCCAAGCCGTGACAAACAGCAGAGACAGGGTCCTCTATTTCCATAGCATAAAACTTTCCAAACAAGTTTTACCTTTGTAATTAAGAATAATAACTATTATCATCGGAAACGAAGGGGGGGGACTTTTTTAAGTTTATTTATTTTGAGAGAGAGAGAAAGCGTGGACTAGCGGGGGAGGGGCAGAGAGCGAGGCAGAGAGAGAATCCCAAGCAGGCTCCGCACCGTCGGCCACGAACCGCGGGATCACGACCTGAGCTGAAATCGAGAGTCGGAGGCCTCACGAACGGAGCCACCCAGGCGCCCCTGAAGGGGGAAATTTTTAAAAATGGAATGCGTCATCTATGAGGGGAAAGGGGATAAAGGTTCATAACCCCTCCTAGACCCTTCGGGCCAGATGAGTTTCAGACACGTTAATGTTGCTGTGCCAAAACGTACAAATAGTCTTACGAAGTGGGATAAACAACGACTATATAAAGGCTCACCGACCAGGCTTCGCTGCCCAGGGCATTTGTGCCAAACTCAACATAAAACCTTTGGGTTTCTGTTACAGAGAAGGGATCGTGCGTTAGTAGTAAGGAAAGGACAGTTTCTAAAACCAGAGGGGACGGTGATGGGGCCAAGAAGGCTGGGTAACTGACCCCTCACAGAATCATATGGTGGTGGGGTCCTTCAGTCCAGCTGCTACCCAGGGCAAAGCAACCAGAAGGGGCCACCCAGATCCAGGTGCTTCTGGGGGCCCCTGCTTCCTCATAAAATACCCGTGCCACCTCAGAGTGCCTCTTAGTGTCGCAGTCTAAACATTACGGACAGCTGAACCCTCTGGGGATCTGGTGAAAACGTAGGTTCCAATCCAGTGGGTCTGGGATGGGGCCCAAGCATCTGCATTTCTAACACGTTCCCAGATGGGACAACATCACTGGTCTCAGGACGTCACTTTGAGTATCTGCACCGTAAAGTCCGTTTGATTGAACCGAAGCGGGTCTCTGTGTCCCTTGCACACATCAGTCATGTCACATTGTTGTATCAATTGTCAGGCTCCTTTGACGGGGTGCCAGTAGGGAGAACACGACCCCTGTGTACAGCAGATTCGCAAACTTCACTGTGAGACTGTCATCTCCTAGTTAAACTTAGGGAAAAATGGAAGTGAACCTCAACCCTGGGGTGAGGTAGGGGAGCCAGTCCTGGGCCCCCTCAGAGCATTGCCCATGAGGCTGCTGGGCCACAGGGAATGACAGATAGCCTAGGGCACTACAATAGGGGACTGTGTGCCTTTACCTGAGCTGAACTAATGAGATGACACGACTCTACCCCAGGTGCGATAATTAAGCAAATGAGACATTTGCCACGATGTCTTATGATTTCACAGCCACCCAACATGTTGGTGAAAGACCTCATCTGGCAAAGACCCAACATCCATGCCGATCCTCCTCCTTAATCAGACAATTTATCGGAATGTCAATGTGCCTGGCTTTTCCTGAGCTGCCCTTGCAGGTAGGTGTGCCCTGTACCCAAAAGTATGGCTGATTTCAGACCAGTGAGATGTCAGTGGGAATGAGTGAGACTATCGGAAGGCTTCCTCTGAGGGAAAGATATGTCCTTCTTCTCCTTTTCATCCATACTGCTGCCCGCAGGTGTGATGGGTGGAGCTTCAGCAGCCTTCCTAGACCATGAGGACAAGGGAAGTTGTCTGAGGGCGGTGGACATCGGTGAGCTAGAAGAAGCCTTGGTCTCTGACGACTTCATCAAGGCTCCTTGACTGCCTTTTAACCTGAGAGAAGCATTTTCTATCTTGTTTAAACCCACTGTTATGGGATTAGTTGTTGCTGTCATAAAGTCCCCAAAGATAGTCCCTTTGCCTGTGGGATACTCTCGTGCCCCAAACGTCTCACCGCGTAGTCCACCTTGGCCCCATGCTGACTGTGTGGCCCAGATCGTGGGGCAGAGAGGAAGGGCATTGGGGAAACATACACCAGAGAATAAGTGCAGTGGAAAGGCTGGAATTCGGGACTGGTAGGATTGGCCATGTGACTGACTTCGGCCAGTGAGATAGTAACAAAAGTGACCTAAGATCTGAAAAGCACTCGAGCCTCGGGACTTGCCCTCTTGTTGCTCTTGGAGCCCAGGGATGGGCGTGTGAATAAGCCCGGTCAGACCCGCAGAGCCCAGCCCAGAAGAAGCACCCGGCCAAGCCACAGACTAGTGAGGAATCATAAGTGGTCCTTATTTTAGGCCACTAAAGCGTGGGGCAGTTTGTTAAACAGCAACAGCTCACTGGCACGGGGGCCACAGCCCTCGAAAGGCGGCATTCTCACCACCTTAGCCCGGGGTGATGGCAGTGAAGAAGAAACCGTAATGAATCTGGAAACTACAAGGCACCCCAGCCCTGTGTCACCCCCCACCCCGGGATCCCTCCCCTTGCCCCTGACTTCTCCCAACTCTCAGGCACATACCTCCTCCGGGAGCAGAGAGACAAATCCTGGCTGACCTCTCCATTTCTCGGCCGTGGGCAGTGAGCGGGGGTAGCTGGCAGTCACAGGAGGACAGCCAGAGAAGCCTCGCTTTCCTAGGGCAAAAGGAAACCTCAGCTCTGGGAGCCAGGAAAGGAGTGGGGGTGGAGGAAGACGCAGCCCTTGGGGCTAGTTTATGCCTTTAAAACATGCGGACGTACAGAGAGAACGAACGAGTCTTTTCTATTATAAAAGATGTGCTTAGCATATTTATGTAATAGTTTCACCACGTGCACTGAATCAAGTTACTGCATTAAGGAAAGAGGTTTTCCTTGCTGCTCTTGACACTTTGGTATCTCTGCAGCCTTCGTGCAGGTGGTCTTCAAACACAAAAGGAACCCCGGTGGCTGGAGGTGGTTGTTGGGGGGGGGGGGAAGGTGACCAGGGACGGGAAAGCAGCCCGCTAACCATGTCCAGATTTTAGCTCCATTCTGATGGCCGCTTGTACCTTGCACCTATGAAATGCACATGCAATGCACATGCAAGGGTGTTTCCGGCCAGGAGCTCCACGTGGGCACTGGGGGGCAGCTCCCAGAAAGATGGGGTGCTGGGAAAAACTGGAAGGCGCTGGGGCCGAGATGTGGGGCTCAGTCAGCAGACACAACCCGCCTTGCTGAGGCCTTTGGTCCTGCGCCCCCCTTTCTCCCCGCGAAAGCCCGTTCCATTTTTTCTTCCTGTTTCCCCTCTTCTCCCACTTTCCTTCCCTCTCTCTCTTTCAATCTCTTCGAAGACCCCTTAACTTTTTCTATCTTAATTGGCCATAACATGGAAGTGAAATTTGTTTTATTATCTACTATATTTATTGAATACAGTTTTATGTTCCTTGCTCTTAATTTTTAAAGTGGATGAGCTGAACACTTTATGGTTTTCTTTCAAAAAATTTTATATCGCGGCGGCAGTCATTAGGGGCTGTTCACAAATATTCCACTCTCTCTTTTCGGGCACGTGGCTGGACCACATGTTCTCCCCGCCCCCACTCCCCCCATCCTGGCTTGGCCATGTGACTCGTTTTAGCCAATGAAACGCAAGCTCTCCTGGGTGGAGGCTTGACGGCTCTCGAGCTTTGGGGCCACCTTGTTTTCCTGCTGCTATGGTGACAAGGTGCGCTTACGCGGAGATGAAGACTTTCTCAGCCCGGGCGTGTCAGTGACTGTCGTGGGCATACTCCCGGGCCGGCCTGTGTCGGGTTTAGGTTGGGAGTACAGAATAAGCTTTTTTATAGTAACCCACCGAATTCGTTAGCAGGGCATCGTCTTACCCACGCTGACTGATGAGGTCCTTTTACCACACATCTTCCTCCACTGGGCGTCTTCTCTAATAAGAAAGCATTTGCTGTGATGGTAAGATCATGACCGGTGCCAGTAGTTTCTCTGTCTTTGAGGGGGGTGTCAGGATCCCTCGGAGAATCTGATGAGACAAGGAACTCCCTTGTCCCCCAAATATACACATGCCGTTTTGCCTACAAGTGTAGGTGTTTGCAGGTTCCACGTCTGGTCCCTCCTCTGGGCTCGGAACTGACGCTTAGCCATCACTGGTCCCGCCGGGCGGGGTGAAGTCTTCCTCCCTCCTTGTCCACGCTTCTGCCTGCAGTCCTGAAACCATCCCAGGCTCGGAAGCCTGACGGTTCTGGCGGCGTCCTGATGACAAGAAGCCATGCATCATTGCGATCACGGGAGCCATGGCAATCACTGCAATATGGAAAACTAGGTTTCCACAGACGTTCCCTATGGTGGGAATGAACATCTACAGGCAACAGAGAGGGATTTGGGCACTTCCGGTGCCATACTTCAGAAACCCCCGTGAGGGCAGAACTGAAAATAAAGGGTGGCAGGGAGTGGGGAGGGGGCGGCAGGGTTCAGTGACAGAGCACTTGACCAGGACCCCGCAGGCTTGTCCCCATGATTTTTTTGTTCAGAGAGCCCTTCCTTGATCTGTGACACTCTGTGCCCCACATCTAGAAGAACGACTGTTTTTCACCGTGACACACGTGACACCTTTTGCCTTCCCGAATGGCAGTTTTGTCATTTGTACGACCTCAATTACGGACTTTAAAAAAAAATTTCACTTTCGGGCCGATTGCTCACAATTGGGACCAAATGTCCCCCATGAATACGGTGCTTAAAATGGTGGTCAGTCTCCTTAAGCAAATTACCAAAGTCAATCAGATGCATCCGAACAGTAGAAAATGTTGGAAACCAAGTGCAGGCGTCTCCAAAATGTGATAACAGAGAGGAAATCTGCCTTTGGGGCATTCTCTTCTCCATTTGCCATCTCTCTTCTCCCTCCCACTGTCCCTTCCTTCAGGTCCTCCGGCTCTGCAAGCCTCTTCCCACCCTCAGGGCACACTGTTGCTAAAACCAACCCTCTTTCTTGCTGCAAATCTGTCTCAGTGTAGCTGAACTCACAAAGATGTTCAGAGGAAAGCGGCCGTATGGGACTAATTCTCACTAAACTGTGAGTGTCTGGGAACCCCTTCATCCTCTCAGAAGTGTTCGTATTTTTAAACGACAAATCTCGTGGGGCTCCTGGGTGGCTCAGTCGGTGAAGCGTCCAACTTCGGCTCAGGTCATGATCTCACGGTTCGTGAGTTCCAGCCCCGTGTCAGGCTCTGTGCTGACAGCTCGGAGCCCGGAGTCTGCTTCGGATTCTGTGTCTTCCTCTCTCTCTGCTCTTCCCCCGCTCGTGCTCGCTCTCGCACTTTCTCTCTCTCAAAAATAAATAAACATTAAAAAAAATTTAAAGAAAGAGACACATCCCAGAAACCCAATCATCGGATGCCTAATTGGTAGACCACGCATCAGATAAGCAAATGAAAAACTGTCAAGAGCCGCGAAGGGATGTTTTCTGGGAGCTTGCCTCCTGGGATCGAATCCCCAAGCTTCCTTCCATCTTGCTACGAGCCCACGCAGTGGCTAAGACAAAAGTATTCTTCGAACTGGCTCTTAAGGTCACCATATTGAGGCCGTGCGTACGTGTGCGTGTGTGCACGGGTGTGGGGTGGGGGCGGAGGGCACGTCGCAGGCAGGAGAGCAGCAGCGGAACCTCCCCTAACAAAACCTCACACAGAATATGAAATTAGTCACACAGCCCCTCGATACCGGGAACAGAAATCGAATTCACATGGCGGCTAGTTTTGCCTCAAAGCACCGCTCTCTGAGCCACCGGGGGTCCGTCCAGAGGCCTGGGAGATGAGGCAGTTTCTGTTCCCTTCCATGGGGGTGGGGACAGGGTCACCCCTTCATTCAACAGCCTTGTCTGCAAGATCGGGGAAGGGCTAGTTGATATATTTCGAGGGAGCAAATAATTAGTTCTCTTGGAATCTCGTTTTAGATTTTAATTCTTAGTCTTGGAGCCAAACTATAGGAGCAGAAATTTCTATCTGTGGCAGGAGGGATTCAGTTTCGGCGCACTAAAAAAAGGCCCTGCTTCGGAGGCATTTTTCCATGCATGAATCAAATTATTCCAGCTGGGTTTTACCAACACGTAGGCAATCAAAACCTACTTTAACTTGCTATTTTATTCTTTATTTACTAGTTCTATAAATACTATGATGGGTGTGCTTTTATATCGGGCCGGGGGGTGTGAGCGGGACGAACGGCAGCTGTTTGCAGGCGCGGGTCACGTGTAGGTCTGGGGTGCGCAGGGAGACAGGCCTGCCACCAGCCCCACCCCCACCCCCCGCCGTCTGTCATGAACACATCCCCTGCCCGCTCCGATCCCGGGCTCGCGAACGCGGCCATGAGCCCTCCACCTGTCGGGCCTGCACAGAACACCTTTGCCACCGTCCTTTCCTCCCTGGGACGACAAGGCACCCGAGCCTGGCGAGGAACTAAGAATACAACGCTCTTCGGATCCAGCAAGAAGCAGGCAAATACCGGCAGCGGCCAATTCTGGCCAGGGCTGGCGCATCTGGAAGTGGCATCGGGAGCAGGAGAGGAAACTGAAGGCGAGGGGTTGGCCTCGGTGGCCTCCAGCTCTGATAGCTGATGATTTGATGAATTATACTTGCACGCCGGGCCCCAGTGGATAAACCGGGATTAAGGGGTGAAGTGCCAGGGAGGCAGATTCTGACTCAGCATCAGGACGAGTCTGATAAAGATTAGAGTTGTCTAAAATGAATTGGGCTGCCTTGGGGGCAGCATGCGCCCTGTGTCTGCAGTTTTTTCAAAGCTCTGAGGAAGGCTCGATTTGGGGGCAGTTTGTGCCACTTCTGACTCAGGCTGCACACGCTCCTCGGGCTCTCTGCCAGGTTGGGGCCAGCGCACGGGCACATGGGCAAGGGAAGGCCACGGAGTCGCGGTGAGGGCGAACACAAGGTCCTAAGGGCAGAAGAGCTCTCCCCAAAGGACGGAAACGTGGAAGGGCACGGGGTATCCACGCATCGCATCTGAGACACAGGCGCTCCGGGCCCCTGGGGAGAAGCCTCAACACAGTCAGAGCCTCATCATGCAAATGATTCGTTCTCAAGCCGCTGGAGGTCTGCAGGAGCGTTGCTGTGTAGCAGCTGTTTTTTACCTTGTGGGGACAGATCTCCAACGCCCGCCCCCTCCACATCAGCCTCTCGGGACGAGCCAGACCCCCACTCCACCCTGGCCTTCTTGTGACAGACCCCCACCCGCGACACACACACACGCAGCTCCGTCAGCCCCTGGAGAGCTCTGGGCTCCCACCTGCCCCGCAGGGCGGGCCATCGGTGACTTTGGAGGTGGGCCTCCGCACAGCCTGATGGGACCGTGGCCCGGCCATCCTGGACACTCACCTGATGAATGAGGCAGGAATTCAGATCCTCCAGAGGGAACGGGGCCCTGTGACACGTTCATTGCAGGCTTCTGGCCTCCAGAACCGCCAACAGCAAGAAGAGCTGCCTAGTCTGTTCTACTTTGTCACAGCGGCCCCAGCAAACTAATACGGCCGGCCTGGCTGCCCCCAGCTCGGGTGGCTTCTGGCCGGGCATCGGGGCCTCTGTCTGCCTGGACCCCCACGGCCCCCCCAGGCCTCCGGCCCTCTCGTACAGCGCTGCCCCCTGGACCGTGTCTATCTGTCTTGAAGGGGTGGGCCTTGGGGAAAGCTGGCAATCCCACATGGAAGGACACCGTCCCCGGTGAAAATGTGGAGAAGCAGGTGCAAACCAGGAGGTCCACGTGCCACATCTGGCCCGCGCAGCGTTAGTGAAAAATGTGAATTAGCAGCCCGTGCTTCAGAATGGAAAGCTTCTATATGAAAATACTGTTTTTCCCATTCCTTTTGCCAAGTTAGAAAATCTGGCCTGAGAAGCTGAAGTAGAGAAGCCGATGGCCCCTTTTTTAGATCCGGACATGTCTATCCAGCTTTCCACACTCCCCAGCAGGCCCCCATCAGTCTCTGACACGGAGGCCAGGTATCAGTCACCATAAATCGCTTCTTCTCATTTTGTGGGGCTGGTGTGGTGTCATTAAAAGGCGAATGAAATATTCCTTACGCCCGTGTCTCTGTCGAGAGCACGGGAAGGAAAGGGCTGTGTCTTTAAGGGAAAGTGGGAGCGAACATATATCTTGGCGGAAGTGGAGATTCTCCTTATGTAATTACTATGCAAAGTGTTTCTGCGCCCAACACAACAAAGCCCAAGACGCCATTATGGGGAAAGGAAAAAAAACAAAACAAGCCAGCCTGCTCATTCCCTTACATCACCTGCTCCGTCCCTGTAGGGAGGTGACTGCCATTCGCGCTGGAAAGGTTGCGGAGTGCACTGTCCCCTCCCCAGCTTCCAACCACATGGTCACCTCCGCTGCCCCGGCTCACCTCACCGAGCCCGTTCTCCCAACGCCATGGCCACGCTCACCCGCTTTGGGCGATCTTTTCCTTCCATCCCAAATGCCCTTTCGTGTGGCCTCGAGGTCCTGCTGGCCTCATCGGCTCCTCCAACTCAGAAGCTTGGGGATGGTCGTGGCTGACTCCCCAGAAGCCTCATTTCCATGTGGGCCTCTAGATCCCCAGAAAGATGACTTCCAGAACTTGGTGTGTTTAATTATGTCACCCTGGGGGGGTTACTGCGCTCCTCCGAAAACAGAAGCCCGCCGAAACTCGATCCACCCTCTGGGAGCAGCGCAAGGACTCCCAGGAGGCACGGCTCTCCCCTCCACCTCCTCAGCAAGAGCTGAGTCCTCGACAGATCTTAGGTTTGAACCCAGCACTGGGGTTCCGGGCCCCAGTCCCTGGAAAACTGTTATACCCTTTCGGAGTCTCAGAGTTTTATAACCGCTCAAAGATCAAACCACATAATTTCGGTGGTAACTACTTAGAAGGGGGAAAAAAAAAATCCTTAAACTTCAGTGGCAATAAAACTTCAGTGACCCGTGAAATACCGAGATCGCTGTGGGCAGCAGGGCGGTCTGGAGCACCAAGCAGAGCGCTGGCTTGTAGGGGGACTGGGTCAGAGATGACAACTGTGGGAAGTTTATGGAACTTTTTGTGTTCCCCTGGAATGATCACCCAAACCCTTAACACTCCACCGTCTGATCTCTGTCTGCCAGCAGACTCCTACTCACCAGCTATACCCCACTTGGAATGCCCTTTCTTCTGGAAGCCTGCCCAGACCCACTTCCCTTTTCCTGTACTCCAACTTGATGACTTTCATAGTGCTTTCCCTGTCCCCAACTCCGTGTAATAGACCTCCCATCACACAGTCCTTACTCTCAAACTTCGTGCCTCCACGAAAAAAAAAAAAAGCTAGTTCTCCTCAGTCGTTCTCTGCTTTCAACTAGGTACTTTGGACTTTCTGGAAGAAACTTGCCCCAGCCCAGGCACAGACTCAACTCCTTTTGCTCCATGCCCCGCGGCTGTGGGCCAGCTGGGTTACTCCCACACACGATCCTGGCTCCCAGAACTGTAGCCTGGGCACAGCTCCAAGGACCTTGGTTGCACAGTGTGGGAGGATAGACATCCCAGCAATGAGACGCATTCCCACCCCTGTCTCCGACACTGTATATAGTGTGAACAGAGTGTATCTCCCCATCCTCTAACTTGGAGCTTGGCCATGCGAATTGCTTTGGCCAATGAAATGTCACTGAGAGGGCCAGTTACAGGCTAAAGCTTTAAGCTTTGGCCAGCCCTCCTGAAGCTTCTGTCCTCCGTGATGAAAAAAATCATGTCCCGGGTAGCCATTGCTTCTTTGTCCCGGGCCGCGGAATGAATCCTTGTGGGGCAGTCACGACCCAAACTGACGCCTGGACTCAAATCGAGCCCACTTTTAACCATGACCAACCTCCAGATCTGCAAGCGTGAAGTAAATATTTGTGACTAAGTCACTGAGATTTGGGGGATTGTTTGTTACAGAGCATGATCACACACACACACACACACACACACACACAACTAATACACGGTCCCCAAGGACACATTTGAGGGGATAAACCAGTGGGGAATGAATGAGTGAAGGCAAAACTCATTCTCAAGAGAGTCAGCCCAGCTCCAGATGCAGTTCACAATAGTTCAGTGATTCTCCGGGTGTCCTGCCCAGACCAGCAGCATCTGTGTCACCTGGGTACTTTCTAGAAATGCAGATTCTTGGGGCTATCCCTGGACTTCCTGAATCAGAAACTCTGGGGGTGGGAGCCCAACAACTTGTGTTTTCACAAGCCCTGCGGGAGACCCTGATGCATAGTTGGGTTTGAGAACCACTTCAGTAAACTGCTGAAATAGAACAGCTTCCTTCGGTCTAAGAACCATTTATCTCCTTAAATGCAGACACTCCAGAATTTTAAATGATGAAGCCCAATTAACCAAACACCTTGACCGGCACGAACACCAGTCATCCCTTTTAATCTAAGGGGCCCTGAGGCATTTCATCCAGGCATAGAACTTTCTAGTACGGGGGCTCTCAACTCCAGCTGTATAATAGAATCTCTCAGGAAGCTTTTGAAAATCCCGATGCCCAGGCCACACCCAGACCAATTAAAACAGAATCCCTGGCGGTGAGATCCAAGCATTCCCCAGATTATTTCAATGTGCAGCCGAGGTAGAGAATAAACTTTCCTTTTCTAAGGGACCAGGGCTGGCCCGGCTCTGCTCGTCCTCACCACCGTGCAAAGCATTGCACACGGCCTCCCCGTGTCAGCTCTTAAGAACCTAAAGGTTTGTTAAATGTCCTGTGTCTTGCTGCATTTGCAGCAAATGTGAGAGACTGGGTCCGACCAGGCGGGCCCGTCACTCATTCTCGCAGCCTGCCCGGGTACCTTCTGCACACCAGGCAGGGTGCTAAACGCTTGCGGGTCTTACCAGCGGCCAAACCGAGCCAGGCAGCCGCAGAGGGTGAGGGCCCGTCTGGCTAAGAGGCCCTCAAACACGAGCTTATGCTTTGGAGCACCGTTGGCGGTGGGGGGGGGGGGGCTCCCTGGAAGGGCACAGGTGCCCAGGCCCCTCTCAGGAGGCCCACTGGCTGGCAACCCTCCGTATCCAGCCAGACCGGGAAGGAGTCCGAGTTGCTTAATTTCACTGCCTCCCTCCTGCATGAGCTACAGTGGGCCAGGGCCTTTCTCCCTGGAAGCTTCCCCATTCGCTTGGCCCTGCCTCTTCACAGCTCACTCACTGTAAGTCTCCTGCCCACGCCCCGAAGACCTCCTCCCGTGCTTAGCTGTCTTAGGCAGAGTTCCCCAGAAGCAGACCTTGTGCCGAGGATTGCAGCGCCAGCGATTTGTGAAGGAAGAGCTCCGGGCGGAAACTGGCAAGGGAGTGGGGGAAGCAGGACGGGCAAGGGCACGAAGCCAGTTGCGTGTGCGGTGTCGGGCCCCGCTCCGCGGAGGGAACCTTCTGCCTGGCCCTGCCAGACCCAAGGCAGGAGAGCTGGGCCTTGGCACCCCTGGGCCCAACGATCATTGGCAGTCGGCTCTGGACCACGCTGGGGCAGGGCGGGCGAAGTAAACTCCTGGGCACTTCCACTCTCTACCTGTGCAGGCGAAGCGGCTTCAGCAGCCCGAGAGCGGGCCTTCAGAAAGGAGTCCCAGGTACAGCCCATTGGGAGCAAAACTACCAGAGCTATGGGAAGGCTGTGCAGCACCGCAGCAAGGATCCAAGGTAAAATTGCCAGGTCTAGCAAATATAAATACGGGATGACCAGTTAACATTCGAATTTCAAATAAACAGTTCATCTTTTTTAGGGTAAGTATACCCCCATGCAATATTTAGGATATACTTACACTAAATATATTGTGTATCTGAAATTCAAAAGGTACCAGGCCATCATGGACCTGTGTTTTCTTGGGCACCTCTAGTCCAAAGGTGACAAGGTAAGCCCATTTCCTAATGATGCTGCTGTGTGCGTGTGCCCTGTAGAACCATAGGCGTCACCCTGGGACGCTGCTTGTAACATTTGGAGCTGTCTTGGCTAGGGACAGAGGTCTGGACTGAGAAGGCAGTGGGGAAACCAGTACTAAATGTCTCGTTGGCCCCTTAGGCACCTCTTCTGCATTAGACCACAGCTGTGAGGCTTCCCCAGAGCCACCCTACCCCAACGACAGGGATAAAATGATTGCCTGGGTGCCTAGCCTGCCTGCCGTGCCTTGGAGATCAAAGTGCTATGGGCCTGACCCAGTCTCTCCCTTGGTCAGCCTGACCCTTTCATTAAGTATTTTTGCATCCTTCCACCAGTCTTTAAATAATGAAAAGAGGGCTCCGATAGTTCTGGAAGTTGTCCCGATGGCTGGCAGGTCCTGAAAATAGGTTGGGATTGATTGATTGTAGTTATAACCAGCAGGCCCCGCCGTGGGCGCCCCCGGCCCATGCATAATATAAAATATACAAACAGCAGACAGGGAACAAAGCCAAGACTGTGGCTCTTTACTTTGATTTGCGATCAGCTCCTTTGAAATCCCCTGTATTTAGAAGACTCGGTGAATGAATACAGCCCTGCTTCATAGCCCCGATCTCTCCCAGGGTCCCGAGACCTCTGGAGCCAAGGAAATAGATGCATGCAAAGTATATGCCACGCTTGAGCCTTTTGTGGGGGCCAAGCAGAGGGAAGGGCGGGGAAGGCAGGGGGCAGCTGGATGCTTTCGTGAAGTCAAGGTGTGGATCGGTATAGAGGACCACGTCCCGGGGAACTCTCACTCATAATAATTTTCTCAGATGAATTAAGGCACAGAAGGGATAGAAAATGCCTCTTGTTGGGAAACCTGGGTCCCTGATGAAACTGTTGAGCCACCAAATTACCCAACCCTGAGTACCTACTGTGCTTCTCCAAATGCAAGAGAACACATTTTTCTTATTATTTAAAAAAAGAGAGCGAGAAGAAAATGCGTTCTGAAGCATTCTAAGTGCTCTTCAGGTCTTGAGGTATTTTGAAAAGGTATTTCTCTGTAGAAACTTGAAGCATTTCATTTCGAAAGTACAACCACTTGAAAATGACAGGATGTAGCAAGATAATTAGAAAGGACTAGAAGGCATTGTCTTAGGCTGGGTCCCCCCCCTCACCCCAGAAGCAGACCCCGAGACAAGAATTCGCGTGTAAATCGGTTATTTAGGAGAATATCTCGGGAAGCACTGTAGGGTGTGTGGGGGGGGGGATCACAACAGGGAAGGGCAGGCAGGCACTACTCTTCCTTTTCAATTTCCCAATCATCACGGACCTGTACTGTTTGATCCCTAATAACTTGGGTAGGCAATAAAAATGAATTTGTAGAAAAATCAAAAAAAAAAAAAAAAGACACACAAAGCACAAGCCCACTTCTTTTTTTAGTATTAGGTGCAAGAGACCTGTAACCACCTGCAAAATTACTACAGAAGTTCCTAACTGCGTACTTTCAGTTTCCACACTTATCACAAACCAGCAATAAACGCTTCCCAGACCGGGACACCTGACACCTCGGTCATGATCTCACGGTTCAGGAGTTCAAGCCCCACATCGGGCTCTCTGCGTGGAGCCCATTTCGGATCCTCTGCCCTGACCTCCCCCCCCCCCCGCCCCCCACTCTCATTTCCTTTCTCAAAAATAAACGTTAAAAAAAAAAAAATGGTTCCCAGACTGGTACCAGTCCCAGGACCAGACTCTCCCCTCGTGTCTTAGAGTCTGCGCCTCTCAGAGGCGCGGAGCTGGGATGTTTATCTGAATCATCGTTTTAAGTTTGTTTATTTTGAGAGAGAGAGGGGCAGAGTGGAGCAGCGAGAGAAGGAGAGAGACAGAATCCCAAGCAGGCTCCACGCGGTCAGCACAGAGCCCGCCAAGCGGCTCCGTGTCAGGAAACCGTGAGATCGTGACCTGAGCCGGAGTCAAGAATCGGACCCTTAACCGACTCCGCCACCCAGGCGTCCCTGGGGTATTTACGGTTAAACGCATGGGTTGAGGCTTGCCTCACGGGAAGGCAGCAGGGGTGGGAGATCGGCACCAGTTCTCTCGCGGTGTGTGCAGGCACAACAGAAGCCCTTTGACAAAGAGATGCGGAGGTACGGGTGGGGGGGTAGTGCACTGAATCAGTAAGGGCCACGTGGGGCAGGCGTGGGGCAGCCACGGCATTCTAGATTCATGCCGCAAGAAGGGACCGCAAAAGCCGTCGGCCCAGCCTCCTGTCCCGCAGGAGGTGGAGAAACTGGGGCCTGCGCCAGTTATCGTCCCACTGCGGTGCTCAGATGGTACCGAGAAACACGGCAGCCAGGACTAAGGTAGAGGAAAGGGCTCTCCCCACCTGCCCGCCTCTCGCCCACATCGGGATTCTTCTAGACCTCCGCTTGCCTCATCCCCGGCACCCTCCAGCGACAACCGCCAACTGGGACGCGGGTGGCGTCCTCCGCAGCGCGGCCAACCCCCACAGGGGTGAGGCTGGCGAAACTCTCATCCGCCCGTTAATCGGCTGGGAGTGGAGGAAAGGTCCGCGGACTGAGCGCGAAGCCGGGGCCACACCACAGGTCTCCCGGCTTGAACCCACTGCGTGACCCTCCGAGGCTCCGTGTCCTCATCCGTAAAATGGAAATGCTAACCTGTGCCCTCCTGACCTCACGGGGCTGTTGTAAGGATCAAGTGAGATAAATAAGTGAATGAAGTTCTTGAAAAGTTTTAAGTCCTCTAGAGCTGGCAACCGCGAGAGGCCCACGTTACCCAGCCCCTCAGGTCTCAGAGCACAGACCCCCACTCAATAGTGACTTTAAAACGTCTCTGATTAAATTCAACACAGGATCTTGGTGTGGACCCCAGATCACTATTTGAATGGTGCCTGTATAGTAAATAATAGTTGTATCAAGGACAGATTTCTGAATCTCTGTATTTGTATCAGTGTTAAGTTTCCTGGACTCGATCACTGTACTGTGGTCACAGAGGAGAATGTCCGTGTTCCTAAGAGGTACATCCAGAGGTATTTAGGATTAAAATATCATCGTAGACACGTTATCCTCAAGTGATTCTGCCGTAAGAGTCATAACACCAACAATAGTAACAAAAGAGCAGTAATAATGTGTGTACGTGACACGCACACACATAGAAAGAAAGAAAATGTGATAAAAAGTTAAGAATTATTGAACACCAATGATGTGTTCCTACTGTCCTACTGTTTTTAAAACTTTCCTGTGAGCTTGGTTTTTTTTTTCAAAATGGAAAGGTTTTAAATAAATAAGGAAATAAATAAATTGGTCGTTTCCTTCCTCAAAAAAAGTCTCTGAGCCTCTGAGCCACTCTAGACGCTGTATTCATGCCGGAAACTTCCTGGTCCCTTATTCAGGATTCACTGACTCGTATTCAATGCAGATTTCTAAGAAACTTGGTTATCTGATTTCTCAGCCCAGGATAGAATTGGAAAGGAGAATGAGGATAGGATCTATCAAAGACCCCATGGCCGGTTAGCGGTGGAGAGCAAATCCACTCATATTTTGGGTGATCTCCTTTCTCTACTCCATGTTGAGCCTACACGAAAGGTAGAGCGGTCCAGGATCTCTGCTCAGGAAGATGGGGAAACACCACCATCAAAAACAGTTGGAAACTCTTTGCTACTCAAAGACATCACTATGGCAGATGCTTGTTGATTGCCTCCGCAACACCCCCTTTGCCACTTCTTTCTTCTTGTCATTCCTACCCACCTGAAAAGATTAAGACAAGCTGATGCTCGCTTTCCCAAGCTCCCTTGTGGCGAGACCAGGAGGGGTCTGAGGAGGAGGCTTCTGTATAGCTTCTGGGAAAGGTGCTCCTCCCTGATTGAAAAGGGTATGTAATGAGGAACTCCTCTTTACGCTCTGCCTCACGCATGATAAGATAAAAATATGATGCCTGGAGCTGTGGCAGTCGTTTTGTGATCATGAGGAGACAAGCTGAAGATGAAAAAGCAATATTCTGAGGATGGTGGAGAAGGATGGGAAGATCTTCAGTTTTTAATGACCTTTCTAAAAAGTTGAATTAACCAACCCTGCAACCAGACTTCTTGTTAAATGTTCCCATTACTTAAACCACACTTAGTTTGCAAACCAATTACTTGCAGCCCCCAAAGTGTTATACTCGGAAAGCATCTGTTTTCTGGAAACATCTATTTCTTTTTTTTTTTTTTTTAATGTTTGCTTTGAGAGGGAGGGGCAGAGGGAGAAGAGAGAGAATCCCAAGCAAGCTCCACACTCAGTGTGGAGCCCGACACGGGACTCAATCACGTGAACTAAGAGACCATGACCTGAGCTGAAATCAAGAATCAGGTGCTTAATTGACTGAGCCACCCAGGCGCCCCTGGAAACATCTGTCTCTGCACAGCCCTCCATTCTCTGTAACGTCTTACTGTAGGGAGGAAGGTTGGAAAGACCTGAACAAAATGTGGAAGGTGAGTGCCTGTTGAAAAACTGCTTGGAAGGGAGGTCAATCATATTTGGAATGATCTTAGAAGCATGCCAGCCTAACAGGGATTTTTTTTTAATGTTTATTCGTTGTTTTGAGAGAGAGAGAGCGAGCAGGGGAGGGGCAGAGAGAGAGGGAGACACAGAATCCGAAGCAGGCTCCAGGCTCTGAGCTGTCAGCACAGAGCCCAACGCAGGGCTCGAACCCACGGACCGAGAGATCATGACCGGAGCCGAAGTCGGACAGTCAACCGACTGAGCCACCCAGGGAACGGGGATTCTAACATCGTTGATACTGTTTATAAGACCTCCTTGCCACTAGCTCCCCAAACCAAGTGCATCACGATAACCAAGGGGGTTTGTTAAAAATACACAAGCCTTCATTTCTTCAGAACCAGAATCCTGGAGTCCGCAGGCTATTCATTCTCCCCGGCGACCTCATGAGTTTCGGAAAGTTCGCGATGACTTTGCATCACGCAGCCTCTGGCCTGTTCCATCCGATTGGCTCTCTCCACGCTTCCTTATTCCTTAAGCCAGCTCCCCCTCAGACGCAAATAGATTCTCCTCGTCTTCTTTGGACGAGCAGCTTTCCCGGCCCAATTCAGCTTCTGCCCCAAAAGGCTTCTCATGCTCCCACACAAACACAGTCCACTCCCTGAGGAACAGGTTGATGAATATAAATGTATACAACTTACTGTATTAGCAAAAATCAGCTGCAACGGTCAAACATGGTTTCCAAGTCAAGAGGCTCGGAATGTTTCAGAAAACAAGGGAAGGGCAGAAGAGAAATTCCCCTGAGGTGTCCTGGGAGTTATTCTTATTTCTCTCTTGTGGGTGAAATTTGGCCTGTGGTTCTACTGCGTTTTCCAAATCAGTGACTTTGGGTGGAGCCAAGCAAGGCCTACTTCAGGGCATGGGAGAATTGAGCAGGGCTAAATGTGGACCAGACTCACGGAAAAAAGGGCACCCAGCCTCCCCACCAGGGACAGGGGCTTTGCCATGCCACTTCCCTAAGTTCTGACTTCCCAGTTCCCCGTGAAAAAGAAAAGAGCAAAAGGGAGGCGTGGTTGGCCCACTTTATGCCCGTTCCAATGCCCTTAGCTTGTCTTCCTCCATCATAGGGCCCCAAAGCTTAAAAACTACAATTCCCAGGATCCTCTATAGTCAGGGTCAGGCACGTGATCTGAGTACCTCCAATATGCCACAGCTGTGTGCAGTGTAAGGCGTCAGACCCATGCAAGGACATCAGATCTTCCAGCAGGGACTGTGGCAGACGCATCTGCTCTGGGACAGCTGGTGGGAGTTTCTGGCACCCAGTGCCGAGGGTCAAAGGGGCTGAGCTGTAGGTGTAGGGGTCATGGATGTTTCAGCCAGAGCACGCGCTTTCTGAGGTTGTGTGTTTCTGGCTAAGTTGTCCTGGCTGCATTGCCCTGACTCTGAGGCGTCCAAAGCCAGGTGTTTGGCCTTCCGAGGGATCCATTAACTACCTAAGATCTTTTAACAAATCCCTATTTGCTGAGACAATTGAGAGGGGACACTGTTGTTTGCAAGTGAGAACCTTGAGCTACTGGGGAGACGATTTCAATATTCCCCCAGATGAAAAATAGATAAAACTGATGTCTTTTTTAAACACAAGGATTAAAAGATGCAACACTGCAGGGCGCCTGGGTGGCTCCGTCGGTTAAGTGTCCGACTTCGGCTCACGTCATGATCTCACAGTTGGTGGGTTCGGGCCCCGCGTCGGGCTCTGGGCTGACGGCTCGGAGCCTGGAGCCTGCTTCCTATGGTGTCTCGCTCTCTCTGTGCCCCTCCCCCGTTTGTGCTCGTGCTCTCTCTCTCTCTCCCTCTCAAAAATAAATAAACATTAAAAATTTTGTTGAAAAAAGGATAAAACATTGCAAGTATCCCAGCAAGCATCCTTGCACCCATCCCCAACCAAATCCGCCCCCCCAGCCAATAACCTTCCAAAGGTAACCACTGTTATAATTCCTACCACCATAGATTGGTTTCGCCTGGTTTTTAACTTCATATAAATGGAATTAATCATACATTCTATACTCTTTTGTGTCTGGCTTCTTTGCTCAGCCTTTTTTTCCTGTGAGATTCATCCATGGTCCTTCTTTTTCAATGCCGTGAAGTATTCCAGTTTACCTCTCCATCCTCATATTGACGGACATCTGGGTTGTTTCCAGTTTGGGGCCATTATGAATAAAGCTTCTCTGTGAACGTTCTGTGCACCCCTGCGAATGGAATTGTTCGGCTATAGGCTTAGGGTTCACTTTAGCAGATATTGTGAAATAGGCTCCCTTCCAGAGGGAGGTTGGGCCAATTTCCATTCCCACCAGCAATGTATAGGGCAAAAAAACGTGGCAAAGGTCTTTGTCTAATTTTAAAAATAGCCTCAAGGAGTAGGGAAGTCCCCATCTACCAGGACCAGTCATAGTGCAAATGATATTGATTATCAAAGGTTTGGGGGATGCCTGGGTGGCTTAGTTCGTTGTGTCCAACTCTTGGTTCCGGCTCAGATCATGATCTCACGGTTTGTGGGTTCAATCCCCACATCGGGCTTTGTGCTGGTGGTGTGGAGCCTGCTTGGGATTCTCTCTCTCTCTCTCTCTCTCTCTCTCTCTCTCCCCTCTCTTTGCCCCTCCCCAGTACCCAGATTCATGGGACAGATAAAGTGCAACTGCAGAGAGAGGACAGAGCCCTACAATCAAAACTATAGTCTGAGGGACGCCTGGGTGGCTCAGTCGGTTAAGTGTCCTACTTTGGCTCAGGTCACAATCTCGTGGTTCGTGAGTTTGAGTCCCTGCATCGGGCTCTGTGTTGAGCCTGGAGACTGCTTTGGACTCTGTGTCTCCTTCTTTCTGCCTCTCTCTCTCTCTCTCAAAATACATAAACATTAAAAAAAAAAAAACTATAGTCTTAAAATATCAAGTTCGGGGATGATCCTGTCGCGAGGGAGTCCGAAGGGATCATTTTCCACTCCTTCTTTTTTATGCCACCAATTCCACTCAGTTCTTTCTCCCTTCATCATGACTCCCCACCTAACCCCATCCAATCAGCTCCCTCCTAAGAAGGAAAAGCCCTGGGCACTCAGGAGTGCGGATGCTGAGGTTGTACCGACCTGGGTTTGAATCCTGACCCTGGCCAGAGTTCCCGGGTGCAAACGGGATTCCCGGATTTTGTGCCCTTTACGGTTACTATTTGCATATCTTGGACAAGCTGCTTAAGTTTTTTTTCTCTAAGCCACAGTTTCTTCCTCTGGAAAATGGGGATCATATCAATATCTACCTCAGAGACACTAATAAGATAAAGTGGTAGCACCACACTGGGCAGTAAAGGCTCAGTAAAGTTTAGCTGTTGTTATAATTAAACCTGAGCCAGGTTGATTTTGCTAATGGTGTGCCCGTTGGAAAGGGCCAAAAGTTACTGGGCAAAAAAATACCTCTTCCCCCTCCCCCAGTTCTGTTCCACCTCGTCACGTGAATGATCCCTTTCCTCACCATTCCCTGGACAGCTCAGTTTGAGACCAAATAAGAATTTTGCCCTTGGATTGCTTTGGTTATGATGGACACGGTGCAGCCCACCTTCCCAGCTCAGAATCTCACCTCTAACGCTCTCAAGGTCAGGCTCACGGTCTGCTTGGGGCAGCTGATCTACCAGCCTCGGGTGGGGATAAGGGTCAAACAAATCAGTAAGACGGCCCCAAAGGTCCTATTCACCTGTAAAGGCAAACGGAGATCTACAGAGACATATGGATGAAATCATTCAGTGCTTTGGAGACATAGTCCAGAACAGACTATGTTTTCTCCCCAGACACAGTAAAACACTAAGCCCCCACATCCTCTTCGAAAGGGAAATCTCCTTCATTTCCTTTGCAGTACATCACCAAGGTGTGGTTAAATCGGCTCATCGTGTTCTGATCGTTTTTGTCCCCTTTTCTGGCCCAAAGGGTAGAGGAGACAGGGCAATGTCCTTCACGCAATCTTGGAGATCTCTCTCTCTCTGTCTCTTCTCTCTCTCTCTCTCTCTTTCTCTCCCTCCATCGTGTTCTAGTGGAATTAATGTGGTATTAGCAAAACGAAAAATGTGATCTAGAATTTTTTTTCACTTTTTAGTATGGAAATTTTGAATTACACAAAAATAGAAGTATATAATAACTCCCCACATACCCATCGCACAGCTCAAATAATTACCTATTCACGGGGCGCCTGGGCGGCTCAGTCGGTTGAGCATCTGACTTCGGCTCAGGTCATGATCTCACAGTTTGTGGGTTCGAACCCCACGTCGGGCTCTGGGCTGACAGCTCGGAGCCTGGAGCCTGCTTCGGATTCTGTGTCTCCCTCTCTCTCTTCCCCGCCCCTACTCTCACTTTGTCTCACTCTACCTCTCAAAAATAAGTAAATGTAATAAAAAAATTACCTATTCATGATCAATCTCCTTTCATCCACTTCTCCTATCCCTATGTTATTTTAAAGCGAATCCCAGGCATCGTATCATTTTATCCATAAATATTTCAGCACACATCACTAAAGATAAGGACCCTCTGTTTAACATGGCCGTATTCCATTATCGCACCCCGAAATTAACACAAACTCCCTAATGCCATCAAATATACCGTGTCCAGATTTCCGAAAGTCTCAAAAATGTCATAAAAATAGTCATGACACAGAGTGTGTTTGTTTTGAGTTCGCATTCGAATAGGCTTGGGACTTTTAATTCGTCTTCACTGTTATTCCTTTCTCCTCTCATGGCCACCTCTCTGGGGATGATTACATCATAGTTCTAAAATTCCTGCCCCAAATGTGCACATGGCTCACTTTGCTGATACCACATAAATTCCATGAATACATGATGGAGGAATCGGGAGGGGCTTAGCACACACTCCTAATTGTAGCCCATCAGACTGCTATGTGCTGGGGCTCAAACTGTCGACACATCATAAATTCACAGAATTCTCAGCAGGGGGTGGGGGGCTGGGACCCTTTTGATTGCAACCTCTCAGGGAACATTGTGTTCCCGGGTTCTCTCTGCTTTGCTAATTCAGCATCCATTCTGCCAGCGCAGGGAGGGCTGGGGGACAGATTTGTTTCCAGAATGGACTCTCTCTGCCTCCAAAGTGGTTTTCTGGCTCCGTCAAGCCCCACAAAGCCCCCGACCTCCCCCAGGCACCCCTGCTCAAGGGGCACCACCATCAGCCTTTCGCACACATGGTCGCCTGCTCCATAATGGTCAGCCGAGGCCACCAAAGTTGCCTTGAGCAAGGCTCAGGCAACCACCTTGATGGAGCACGTGTTGCGGGGGGGCCACGGCGCGTCAGGGAGGGTGGGAGGAGTCTCTGATGCTGCACCACCCCCAAGGGGACCCTGCCACTGCCGCGTGTTAACAACGTCTCCAGGGACGTCGTGCACACATTAAACTTTGAGAAGCGTGGGGGCAAGGACAGGTGTCCGAGGAAAGGGTGGCGGGGCCGAGGGCTCTAGAGCTGGGATCGGTTTCCTATGTGCCCACGCGGTTCACAGACGCTTCCCACAGGGGCCGCCACCTCTTAAAGATGTGAAGGCAGAGCCCCCCAGAGAACTGGCAACCTTATAATCAGGACTAATGGGTCTCAAAATGGAAAATGCGGTTTTTCTCCGCCGGTGCCCAAGGGCACAGTCGCGGGCCCCCACTCCTGACGCCCACCGTTGCCCTCGGAGATCTCTGTTCAGGGAGAACTCGCTTTTAAATGAGAGTCAATGGACCGGGTCGCGAAGCTGTCAGACGCAGGAATTTCTGGTGTTCGTGACTGTGGTAATTAAAATCATCCGGAGTTGACTAAATTGGCCGAAAAGGAACCAGGCCCACATGACTGCCGTTCAAAGGGGAGCAAAATAGCTCCGAATTTGTTAATTGAAAATAGGAACGCACTCCACACGGAATGGCTGCGCGTTCAATTCCATTCAGATTCCGTTTGAAAACAAGTAAGCACTGCGCCCCGATGAGAGGGACCGGGTTCCCCCAAATCTGTGTGGGATTTGGCCGGGCCTTCTTCAGAGAACAAATCTAGCGCTCCAGGGAGCGGGGTGAGGCATTTCCTGCCTGCTCCGAAATTCACCCGTGGCAACTGAAGGCGTGGAGGCCGGAGAGAAGGAAGGGACAGGCCAAAGAGAGCCGGGTCATGGACGGCGCGATGGGGGCGCGAGCCACCCCGGGTCCCTGCCCTGCTGCTCTTCTCGGCCACTGGTTTCCAGTTCCCAGCCCGGCCCCTAAGCAGCCGTGGGGCGGGCAGCTGAGAAGAAAAGATAAAAGCTGGGCCGCATGCTCTCCGTGGGCCCCACCAGCACTGGGGTCCCGCGGCTCCTGGGCCCCCCGAGTGGCCCCGAGGCTGCCTCTGTCAAACCCTCCACCCCTGAGCGGCGGAGGCTTCATTCTCAAGCCCGGCCCACGGGGACCCCAGGGCTCTGAGGCAGTTTGGGGATCGCTTATAGCCTGAGGCCGGATTTGAAAGGTTCTCTCCAGAGGAGCGGGGTTAATCTCCTCTGCATCCTTGGGGTTTGTGCTTTCCCGAGGCCCAAGGTTTTCTCCAGCTGCCCCGCTGGCACATTCTCCTCTCCATCACCCGCCCTGCCTCCTCCCCCTCCTTCTTCCACCGCTGGGCTCCGCTCTTCGTGCGTCTTGGGGGCGTGGAGGCCACGTTGAGGGCCCGATCCACAGTGGAAATCCGGGCTGACCAGAGGCGGCGTCCTGGCACAACAGATGTACCGCGCTGTGTCCGGGCCTTTGGTTTGCAGCGGCCCACGGAGGGCATTGACGATGGCACGGCTCACCCAGCGCTCCAGTGGGAAAGTGCACAGGGCCTTCGATCTCCCTCCCTGGCCCTGGACGGGGGCCAGTCCCAGCCTCTGGGGGCAGGGCGGGGGGGCGGAGGGGGGACAGGCAGCTGACCCAGGGCAGCGGCAACGTCTGCCTCCGAGGGCCTCCCCGGCGGCAGGTCAGTGTCTGCGGGGAGCGTTTTTCTAAAACAGCAGCAGCTCGGAGCTGTGTCAGGATGTATTTATTTTACAGACTCGCTGGTGTTCTTTCCAGGTGCGGAAGCCAGGGCTCTGCCTTTATTAGAATGAATTACCTTAACACCCTTTCAAACGGGTCGTCAGAAAAGGCGCCGTGTGTGTGTGTGTGTGTGTGTGTGTGTGCTCTTTTCCACCAAGAGGGAAGGTGGGGAACAGAGGGATCAAGGGCACACACTTGGAGTCAGGCAAACTGGGTTCAAACAGCACCTTCCCCAACGCCGTGACCCTGGGCAAGTAGTTAATATGACAGATGCCACCCGTGTCCCGCTCGTGTGCGCTCGGCACTCACCGTTCCCTTCTAAGCTGGCAGCTCCCGGCTGCAAAGAACCCACGAGGGGCCTGAGGTCTTTCTCCAACTGTGGGAGCCAAAGCCACCTTCTACAGGGCAGGACCGAGGTGCCAAGAAAAGCTGAGACTCCCAGGAGCAGACTGGCCCCTGCCCTCGCTCCCCGAGAGTTCCGCAGGAGGACTGGGTCACAGTCACCCCGCAGCAGTAATCAGCCCGTTACGGCTTTCTTCCTCCTGGTGCTGTCTGGAGTTGCCACGATTCATCGCCCGCTTGCGTTCCAGTCTCGGCTCCGCATCTGATTCGGGGAAAAAGCTAACTGAAATCACCTCGTTTGTGAGTTTACTTACCAGTAAAATTGGGGCAATGACAGTACCTGGCTCACAGGAATCGTAGTGAGGATCGAATGGGACACGCGCCGTGCAGAGCACTTGGCACCGTGCTTGGCACGTAGGAAGCCCTCGGTACGCTTGAGAAATGAATATTATTGGCTAATCACCTAAGGATGTCTCTTTCCTGTTGTCAGAGCCCTCCCCGTCACAGCCCTCCCCGGTGCGATTGTTCACTCGTTCATCTACACTTCACACGCAAAACACAAAAATAGATTTTAGATGACTTCGAAAATGTCATCGTGTCCAGCCCCTTCTATTGGCTTGGCCTTTGAGGGGTCATTTGTCTAGACCAAATAATGAGACGGGAGGCCCCTGGAGGCCGCATGCTTCCCTGTAGTCGCCAGCACCCAGAGCCTGCACCTCTAGGTATGGGTATGCGAGCCACCATTGCATACTTCCTTGCTAGAAGATCAGAGAACCCCTGTTGCTGAAACCCTGAGACGGCCAGCCTTGCCTCTTAATGCTTCTGTGTCCTAGAAGCCCCAGAAGCCGGCGGAGTCCTGGGCAGCACAGAAAGCCCCGAAGGGTACTTCCAAGTTCTGTGGAGCCTCACCAGCTTTCTAGAACTTCGCTGCCCCCTCACTACACGGCCCAAGATAGCCTTCGCGTGTACACAACCCACACTCCCAGAGCTCTATTTCTCCCAAACATTGACTCCTTAGTGTGAGGCACGGGTCACCACCCCCAGCAGGGCTCTTGGGCACGTGTCCTCCTTCGTGCTCGTGCTAACACCCAGTTTGGAGGGGTGTTTAGTTAGATATTGTTGCATAACAAAGCATCCCAAAACTTAGTGGCTTAAAACCACCACAACGGCAGATTTCTATAAGGGGTCTTAGGGCTGACTGGGCAAATCTTCCGGCAGCGGAGGTCGCCCATGCAGCTGCAGACATCGGGAGGCTCAAGTGGGGCTGGAATGTCCAAGATGGACAGAATCATCCTCATGTTGGTTGTCACCGGCTGATAGTAAGGACACAGACACGGCATCCACCTCCCAGGATATACGGTCAAAGCAACCGGGGATATTCCATCACCAGGTTCCTTTACCCTGATGGGGCTGACGCACTCAGCCGCGCACGTTGGGCCGAAAGAAAGCCTCGGAGCTACTGAAGCATTTGGGATGCTTTTGGTTGACAGTCGCAGAAACTCAATTCAAATTATCTCGAGACAGTGAATTTATCGGTTCACGAAACTCAAAAGTCCAGAGGTAGATAGTTTCAGGCATGGCTTGATCTAGGCATTCAAAGGACATCACTACTAGTCATGCTGTCTGTCTGTTGCCATGTATCGGTTCTGCCCTCCCTTGTATTGACTTCATGTCAGCAGAGCTTGTCCGGAGTGGTAGGAAGATGTCCCGTTGGCAACTCTGGGCTTATATCCTGCTACCTGAGAAAGTTAGGCTTTATTCAGAGTCCCCCAACTGAAAATGGTTAACATCACCCAAAGACACCTTCACAGAAACACCCAGAATAATGTTTCACCACCTATCGGGGCACTGTGACCCGGCCAATTTGACACCTACAATTAAATCTTCACGGTTCGTTTCTCCAATGACAAGATACCGTTACCAGGTAAAGGGGAGGCAAGACCAAAAACATCCACTAGAGTTACAAAGTAAATGGGGTTGCTCGACAAAACCCGCTGCCCGGAGTCTGACGGATGACTGCTGGGGCCTCCCCTCGGCTCCCCCCTCGGTGCGCTCTCTGCTGCTGTATGTTTTTGACCATTTCAGTGTTCAGAAGGTCTTATCACAGGGCGAGATCTTAAAGGCAAAGCTCAAGCCAGTAAATCTTCCTATTTGCTAATAACCCTGATACCAAGTTCTATAAAAAGGAAGGTAAACAACGATTTTTTTGTAACGTTTATGTATTTTTGAGACGGAGACAGAGCACAAGCAGGGGAGGGGCAGAGAGAGAGGGAGACACAGGGTGCGAAGCAGGCTCCAGGCTCCGAGCTGTCAGCACAGAGCCCGACGTGGGGCCTGAACTCATGGACCGCGAGATCGTGACCTGAGCCGAAGTTGGACGCTCAACCGACTGAGCCACCCAGATGCCTTTTTTTTTAAGTTTATTTATTTATTTTGAGAGAGAGAGAGAGAGAGAGAGAGAGAATAGGGGAGGAGCAGAGAGAGAGGGAGAGAGAGAGAATCCCAAGCAAGCTCCACACTGTCAGCACAGGGCCCGATGTGGGTTTCTGATCTCGCGGTTCATGACCTGAGCCAAAACCAAGAGTGGGATGCTAAACCGACTGAGCCACCCAGGCACCCCGTGGCCCCTTTCTTCAGGGGACACTGAACCAATAGCCCCTTGGAGCAAGACAGGAGATGAGAAGTAGAATCAAAAGGGATGTGAGTCTACCACAAAGTCGTCAAAAAGTGAGGGGCCCAGGACACTGTTAGCAAAAGAGAGCTCAGACGTCGGCTCCGCGGCAAGCTCTGGAACTGGAGTGACCCTTCAGAGTTGTTCTCACTGGGCTGAGGTGGCCAAGCCGTCACACTGTCACACTGATTAATCATTGGATATGAGCTGGCCCAGGAAGGGGTCTGACCTCGGGTCCCTACCGCCGAGGCAACACCATTCCCAGCAGCTGAATCAACCAGTCCCTCACTGAAGGGGACCTGGGAGGTGACCACTGTGCCCACCCTGAGTGCTGTCATTCACACCACCCCTCACAGGGATGAGTGATGCAAACAGAGCCTGTTATGACACCTTATACGCCACAGGTGTCTCGTGTAACACCTTAACCTTCAAGAGAAGAGGTCATGGCAGAATGTCCTGTTGGAGACTGAACTCGTACGTTCACCTCTACCGCATGTAGGGACGTACGAGGACAGCTCTCGGGGTTCCCTTTGGGAGTGTGAATCACCACTGAGGCATGACGCCCCACCAGGCTGGATAGAATCGGCCTTTTGTGTTTGAGGATGAAAAAAATGGGGAGGCGCCAGGCCAACGTGGGCTTCCCCGAAGCCAGAATATAAGAGGGTTTTTGTGATGGAAAGGTCTGGGCCCAGTCATAGATAATCAAGCTCAATGGTCAGAAAAAGAGGGTAAGATCAGCCCTTTGGGGTTGGGTTGTGGCCCAGGAGACTGGGAGGCCCGTGGCCATGAGAAGCAGGCCTCTGACTTGCATTCCCCCTTGACACGGGGGAGACTCACACAGGCCGGCCGCCAACAAGTTGGATCCTGCCCATTGCCGTGCATTGGAAACAAGTCCTATAAATTCCCTGCAAGTCACGGGCCCGTTGCTCCCGTCTCCGCGCCTGACACCCCCCGCCCTCACCATTCCATCCCGTCCCTCCCTGCCTCCAGTAGAAGGTCTGATTTCCTGCTTTCGGAGGGAACAAAACACTCTTGCTGCCCCCAAAACACTCTGCTGTTCTGCTCGGTTTTACCCACAGATCTTTTAACAGGAAAGGAGTCTTTTATTCCACAATTCAGAGATGAAGCTTGAACTGCAAATAATCCCAGGGGAAGCAACTCCTTTATCTGAATTCACACGAAGGCATAAAGGACAGTGAAAAGAAGGGTCTAAAGGCGAGGACACTGACGGCGGAGAGGGACAGTGGTAATAAGGCAGAAGGACCACTAAAACAAGAGGCTGTGTATTAAAGACTTCATCGATTTGTGTAGGCCCACCCCTGAGAGATACATACAGGTATAGGCCGCTATGACTCAGTTGGCCTAGATTCGTGGTTCTGAACCCTGGCCACACCTCAGAATCTCTGTGGGTAAAGCCTGAGAAATGGAGATATTTTTTTAACTCCTTATTTGAAAGGACAACTGGGGTTAATGTATTAGTCAGCTATTAGCATGATACTCCTGCATAACAAGCAAACCCCAAATTCCCAGTAGCTTACAAGAGGAGGAACATTGGTTTTCTCACAAATCTGCAGGTCAGCTGCAATTTTGCTGGTTTCAGGCGAGCTCGGTTGGACTCAAGTCCAGATTAAAAATTGGATTCAGGTCTGCTGGAGTCATCTCATCCTGAGACAAATGGCTGTGCGGGATAAGTTCCCCCCCCCCCCCCCGCCACCGCCGTGGCAATGGTCGGGACGCGAGAGGGTAAGCCAAAGCATGCAAACGCAAATAAGACCTCAGCTCACATTACAGCCACTATCATTCCATTGGCCAAAACAAGTCCCATGGCCAAGTCCAGCAGGAATGGGGTGGGGAAATATAGCTGACTCTAGCAGGAAGTACCACAAAGCTACACGGCCAAGGCTACGGTGTATCATTCCCTAACAGTGAGGGAGTGTAGAGAATTAGAAACAGTAATCTAATCTACCACAGTTGGGAATCATTAGCCTATAGGCCAAGAGATCGTTCTTCTCCCATGTGAGTTTTATTAAGGGATCCTACTGTTTATGGGGTTCAGCTCTGCCACTTATTAGCTGTTATACCGTGGGCAAGTCACATAAACTCCCTTGTCCTCAGTCTGCCCCTGCGAAAAATGGGGTTGGTAACTCCTGACCTGCTTCTCTCAAAGGGCGAGGGGGAGAGCACAAGTCACATGAGCATGTGTGAGAACACACTGCTTTCCGTCTGCCTCGCCTCTGTAAGAAAGGTCACTGTGGCATGTAAAAACAAAACGTGACGATGCCAAGTGTCGGTGGTCATGTGGGGCCACAGGAACTCTCATGCACTGCTGGTGAGAACGCAAAATGGTACAGCCACTTTGGAAGACAGCTTGGCTGTTTCTTACAAAACCGGAGATACACTTGCCCATCATACTCCTCGGTATTTACCCAAAGGAGTTGAAAATCCATGTCTACACAAAAGCCTGCATGCGGTGTCGAGAGCAGCTTTATTCGTAATCGCCCAAACTTGGAAGCCACCAAGATGTGATTCTGCAGGTGAGCGGATAAGTCATCTGTGCTCCATCCAGACAATGGAATCCTATTTAGCACTAAAAAGAAATGAGTTAATGCGTAGAGGCTATATACTGTCTGATTCCACTTATGTGGTATTCTGGAAAAAGCAAATCCATGGAGACCAGAAAAATATCAGTGGTTGCCAGGGGTCAGGGAGAGGGAGGGATGGATTGATAGGCAGAGCGCAGAGGATGATTGAGGCTGTGAAGATACTGTGTATGATACTATAATGATGGATAGATGCCGTAGTACGTTTGTCCAAGCCCACGGAGCGTCCAATGCTAAGAATGGACTCTAATGTTCTTCGGGTGATAACGAACTTTGAACTTTGGGTGATACTGATCTGTTGGTTCATCGGTTGTAACAACGTACTACTCTGGTGGGGGCGGGTGCTGATTATGGAGGGGCTGCGGGCGTGAGGGGGAAGAAAGTATATGGGAAATCTCTGTATCTTCGTCTTGAGTTTGCTGTGAGCATGAAAGTCTTCGAAGAACTAAAACCTACTGGGGCGCCGGGGTGGCTCAGTCGCTGAAGTGTCAAACTCTTGATTTCGGCTCGGGTCACGATCTCGCGGTTCGTGAGACGGAGGCCCGCGCCGGGCTCTGCGCTGTTGGCTCAGAGCCTGTTTGCGATTCTCTCTCTCTCCTCTGCCCCTCCCCTTGCTCGAAGACCTCAGCCAAGTAGTCTTAACTGCACAGGCCAGCGGAGATGGGTTCACGCAAGGTCACGTCCATCCCCACGGGCAGCCAGCTACCGATAACTCGTCAATGCTAGTCCTAAGGCCCCGCCTCCTCGCTTCAACTTCAGGACAACTCTGCAGGGCCACTCAGGTCCCAAAGCTCCCCACGGGACCAGCTGAGCCTCTGGTGAAACCACATTCCCCCATTCAGCTTCTCTGCCCGCTCCTGCCTCCTGGAGAGCGTCCGTCCATACGCTCTCTGACCGAAGATCTCTAGACCCAGCCTGCTTCCTGAGGAGCCCGACCTGGACAGCACCCGGGGAGGAATCGTCACCAGGTTTTCACAGGACCGGACAGTGGGCGCCTTTACGTACATCAAAGACCTGGGAAGCCTTGAGGGCTGTCTCTTGGCCACAGAACACAGGTCTCTGGACTGTGGGGTGTAGCAGCCTAAGGTCCGGCGGGTACTAGACGTCAGAAAACGCGGCGTCCTCTTCAACAGGGAGGCTCCAGCCGCAGCTGACAGTCGGGCCCCCAGGACCCCCCTTCCTGCTGTTTGTGCTGCGAGTGTGAGTGCACGTGTGTATTTGTGTGGTTGGAGTGAATAAATGTTTAAATCAGTGTGTCAGTTATAATTAGAGCGACTCTCCCTTCTTCATCGCGGAACGATTCCTTCATGCTTAACGCCTGGAATGTCATTTTCTACTGTGAAATCCTTATTCTTCAAGGCCTAGCGCCAAAGTCGGCTTCGTGATGCACTCCCCCCCCCATCCCCCAGTCGGCATCCGTCTCTCACTCGGCTGCGGACCCCGGGCACTTGACCCTCCTTAGCATCTACTCCCCCATCTTGTCCTCCTTGAAGGCAGGGACCATGCCCCATTCATCTTCCCCAGCACCTGGGAAAAGGCTGGAGCACAGCTGCCCCCACCCCACCCCAGCGTGGACGAGGGGCGCCCCAGACCCCCCTCGGCCCCCCTCACCCTTCTTGGCATAGGGCCCACCTGCACGGCTAGCCTGAGCACTTTCGGGACACGGCCGCCTTGGACTGGCCGAGAAGCACGCTATTTCGACTGATCAACTTACCAGTGCGCAGTTTCATGTGTGTTTGGGGCAGGTGTTAACCCAGGGGGAAAGCCACGGATTTCCACTTGAAATAAATCCAAGCAGAAAGGCTCCCCTTGCTGAAGGAGCCTTCTCTTCACCCACCCCCCGCCCCGCACCCTTCCCACCCACCCCCATCCTTGGGGAGGGTCTCAATAGGTGGGGGGTGGGGGGGAGATGAGCCGGGGCCAGATTCTTCCTAATCCTCTCTCTCAAAACCACAGCTGAGGCCCCCAAAGCACCTGCCCTTTGGAAGGGCCTTTCAGGCAGCTGGTGTTTGGGGAGCCTTATTTTTCTCCCGTCCTCCCCAATGACTTCCCCCAGAGAATGAAAGAACATGGACTCCTAGCCTAGGCTCGGCAGGCACCAGACTAGGGAGACCCTATGGGAAGACGGGCTCCCGGCCGGACCAATCTTCCTCCTACACAACGCTCTGCCGGAGAGCGGGGCGGGGGGCTCAGGCCCCCATCCTTCTGGGGCCTGCATTCCTCAGGGGAGAAATAATTGGCCTGTCTATAGAGCATCAGGATTCAAATAAAGCTTGAAAACGCACGCAGCCCTGCGAATTCTATAAATGTGGAATTATAAATGATGGCCTGCCACCAACCACATACGCACACGTGTGCGTGGCGCTGAAGGCTGCCTCTGCTCCCCTCTCCGATTGTTGCCCGGATCCACCCGATTCAAATAAGCCCACTCTCATTTGAACTCGAGGCAATCAGGGTGGAAAATACCCCGTTCCGTTGGTGCAGGTCCAAACTGTCACCATTTGGCATCCTGACACGCCGATGTCCCCATCAGCTGTTCAACGTCAGCCAAAGGGGGCCTCCCCCAGCCAACAAATCAGAGATTTCATTAACCAGCAAAACCTCCCGGAAGGATGAGCGACCTCACGTGGGCCTCCCCCCACCCCTTCCCCCTCACCTCCCCCCTCCCTTCTGCTACACAAACAGGCTCGCAGCAACTAGATTGGATTCAGATCTTGTAGATGAAAAAATTCAGATACGACAGCGGCGCCTCGCCAGACCCCGAGTGAGGGCCGAGCCCTGCACGGCAGCTAGGCTGCCTCGGTAATAACCACTCGTAATATCTGACAGAAAGAACCCACGCTGGTCATATCCGATCCTGCCACATGAAAAGAAGCATTACGCCGGCCTCTCGGGGGCCGGGGCTAGGGGAGAGCCTCCCCGCACAAATCAGAAACGTTTTCCACGAAGCTGCTATTCAAGGGCTGCAAAATCAACAGGGGCTGTTTTCCTGACATCCCGGGAGCCTCTATTATTCTCCCGGCAGCGTAGCTCACAGAACGAAGCAAGGCCAGCTTAACCTGAATTCGCTGGGCGTTTGGCACTCCCGAGCTCGCAGGCCTTGGCCGGATGGGAGCAAACACCCATGCTGGCCGTGGGAGCGAGCTGTGGGTGTCACGGGGTGGCATTCAAAATATCTAAGGGCCGGGACGGCCTGGGCCTCGGCCACTTGGAATGGGCACTAGCCTCCACCGGCCCGAGGTCGGGAGCCTGGGCTTTGAGCTGTGCCCAGGCGGCCATGGTGGAAAGCGCACGTGGGACGACTGACCTAGAAGCATCTCGATACCGTGATAACTAAGAGGGCCAGGCTTGGTGGCACCGTAACGCCTCATCCCATCCTTCGGTGCCCAGGACAGCCCTGAGTCACCGGCCTGATCCAAAAGCTTCCAGATTTGGGGCCGTGCCCTTGTAGACAGAGTTGGACCATGGGGTCTTCCAAGAACCATGCCCACCGGAAGCAGAAACGTACAACTTGGGGGCTCCCAGCGTGTTTCTCCAAGGCTGGGTTTTAAATTTGGAATGACTCTAGATGCTTCCAAACTACCTGGGACATAGCCAAGGGATGGTCCTGTCAATGCTCCCCTTGCCCCACCCCCAATTCCTGTTCTGCTCGTCTCCTCATTGCCACAAGCATTGTCCTAGCCAGGAAGAAAGGGCTACATTCTAGATGTATCTAGGTGGAGACAGATATGTCTACAACCCCTCCCCCCACCTGCTCTGAGCTCCAGCTTCCTCCTGGCCCAGCCTCAGACAACTCTAGGGGTCTTGGGGGCCACAGTCACTTGGGCACATTAGGTCCGTACGTCCTTGGCATTTTTGTGTAAGGCAGCTTTGCCCTGGGAGACCTTGTGACATCTCAGTAAGGTGAGGTGACCTCCACCCTGCGGTCACCTTGGTTTTAAAGCAACAGATGTTGAGCTTGTCAATACAAGGGCGCAGGTAGCGTATCCCGAAATCTCGTGGACTGGGGCGGAAGCCAATGAGGTGAATGCAATTTACCTCACTTTGACCCGACTCAGCTTCCCCACTGGTGAAATCCGGCCGGCGGGGCCTTTCAGTGCCTCTTTTTACTCATCCAGGAAATGGGCCAGATCTACACCCTGGAAATGGGATAACCCGACCTCACAGGCTCATTGTGAGGACCGAGCAGTGTTGCGTGTGATAGCCAGCCCTATATATAAGCTGTAAAAACGGACGCCCCAAACGCGCCCCCGAAAAGCCCCAGCCCCGGCGCAGCCGAAAGGCTCTGTGTGTCACGTCTGCTCGTGTCGGGGGCACAGTGTGCCCGAGTTTCGTCCGCTGGCACTGCCGGAGTGCAATTTTTCCGAGGACAAAACAGCCCCAGCGCTCAGGCAAGGACCCGCCACAAGACAGCACGTCACCTCAGCATTTCTATAAAAAGATTTCTCGGGCTCCGGAGCCTGGCTGACAGGCAGGGCTGGGAGGGTGTGTGCATGTGTGCGAACGTGTGCAATGAGACGGTCTCCTAACAGCTGGCCTCGGCCAACAAGCCACGCTCGCCCTAAAGCCCCCAGCCCTGCTGGCAGCGGGGGATGGATGCAAGGAAGGGAAGAGAGACAGAGAGAGAGAGAGAGAGAGAGAGAGAGAGAGAATGAGAGGGAGGGAGGGAGGGAGGGAGGGCTGTAAGCTGAAGAATGGAGCCGAGCAAAGAGATGTCTGCGGTGCTGATCTGTCGCTCTCTGCCGCCGACACAATGGACCTCTGGGTGGGCTCAGAGAGCCCCCCCCCCCGCCAGCCCCCCGACCTCCTGCCCGTGACACAGATAAGGACCTAGAGGACTGCTCCGAGCTGCTGCGTGTGCCCTGGGCCAGCCAGCAGCGAGGCCAGCCTGGTGTGAGAGGCAGCAAAGATAAACGATGCCCGCGCGGGCATTGACTGCCCCAACACAAAGGCCGCCTCTCCCCGAGTCCCTCTGAGGCCCAGATGGTCAGGGAAGCCCTTTCCCGCCTCACAAAGAGGATCGCTGCATGTCTTTTCCTTTTAAAATGGAATAAAAAAAAAAAAAAAAGCCATTGCTCACAAAGGACCTGGATGAAAAATAAACCCTTAAAAAACCCAGCCTCTCCTCGCTCAGCAGCCCGGCATTTCTTCCGACTGTCAGACTTCGCAGATTGCTTTCTGGAAAGGATCCAATTGGCAAGGCCTGCCGCTGTGCAAATGAAATTTTAAAACCCCGCTCCTTGTTGCGCTCAAAGAGCTTTTCTCTCTCTGCTTGTTCTACACGGCCTCGTAGAATTATTCTCTTGTCTCTCGTTGTATCGGAAACTAATATTCCCCCGCTTTCCCGCCCCACGTGAGGGGTCCTCACCCCAGCTGGGGGTTTGGGTAATCAGAGGCGGCTGGAGCACCACTCTAGGCCCCGATCTTCATTCCTCACCTGGGCTTCATCTCACAGAATCACCTCCTAATTAGGAGAGAGACTCTCTCCCGAAGAGAAGAAACACTCTTGCGGGCTGCCTCCCTCCCCCCAGCCCCCCGCCCCCCCCCCCCGTAATGAGCTAAGTGTTTGCGGGGTTGAGCGAGCCGGGATAACGCGGACGTTCTCCGCGCACCGGGTTTGACACCCGTCAGGCCCGTGACACCAGCTCGGTTTGGCTGGCGTCCCCCTGGTGAAAAGTCAGCGCAAAAAATAGCCCACAGGACTTGTCTGGCTTTGACAGGCTGCCTCAGCGTGTGATGAACTTGTGTGGAGGAGGCAGCGTGATGTGTCAGGAGAGTCCCGGGTCCCGGAGCCGGGCCGCCTGGGTTGGGGTTCTGAGTCTGCCCCCCGAGGCGGTGCCCTGTCCGGCCTCCCTCTGTGCTCAAACACTTGCCTCGTGGGGACGATCGCATCATCGGTGCCATCCTTCACCCCTCCCTGCAGCCATGAGATCTGGTGGCCCCTCTCGCTTAAAGGGGCCAAGGAGTATACCCCACCACCTTCTGACTCTGGGTTCGACCCTCTGACCTGAGCCAGAAGGGACAACGTTCCCCCCACCCTGACACTCCTCACCCTCATCCCGAACCTAGGCCCCAAAAGGCACAGCCAGGTTCGTCTCGCCTTCTGGCGTCCCTTGTCGCCTCATGAGAAGAGCCTCTCCCTCTGGTGGCCGCCGCGCCCTCAGCCCTGAGCACACGCGAGGCAGACCTGACTTCATAAATGTCCTTTGGGAAGATGACATCCCCTCCCCCGCCCCAAAACTGGTGGCTGCCGCCTGAATTTGACATTTGGAGGAGAAGGACCCACGGCAGCCGTCCTGAAGGATGTCTGTTACGTTCCAGCCCTGGCCTCTTTGGGGCAAGGGCAGTGACACCTGACCGCTCATTCGTCGTGCACATATTTCCCCGGCACCTACTACGGGCCAAGAGCTAAGCCAGACGCCGCCAGAGAGAAACGTGGGCTGCCGGGCGACGACAATGTTGCCCTCCAATAAGCGGGGGGGGGGGGGGGTGTCGGTCCACGGTCACCTGATCCATCAGTATATAAGTCCTAATTTCCCGTCAGAAGATGTTAAGAAAGGGGAAAGAGGGAAGCCAGGAGGGCCACTGCCCCCCACCCTGTAGCTGGCGTATTCAATTAAAAATATGCAGATTCTGACCTGTTGATTGAGGACGCACAAAGCCACCCACGGGGGTGGACAGGTAGCTCCTGAAGCATCTGGGCTCCCACTCTGGGGCAGCAAAAAGCCCCGGGTCCTTTTGGTTGAAGGCATTTTCAACACATTGTCACAAAGGAAGTAAAGGCCCAAGGTTGATCATGTACCAGCCCCGGAAACAAGGGTGGGGTGGGAGCACGGTGAGCCTGGGGAGGGGCAGTCCTCCCCGCCGGGCCAGGAGCCGTCAGGAGCTAGAGGGCAGGGTAGCAAGCACCTTCTACGGTGGGTGGGGCGGAGGCCCCTAACTTTTCACGGGCTTCACTCCAAGTGGTTACTTGAAAAGATGCCCTGAGAAAAGCCAAGCAGAATCCCGTGGCGGGAGCCCTAAGCCTCGGTCCTTATCTCCACGTCCAGACTCCGGGCGTGAGGAGGGCTGTCATACCATCAAATGCCGAGGCAGCGACTCATAATAGCTGTTTTCTCATCACGGGCAGGGAGGCAGGCTACTATATTAAAGGAATACATCAAATGTAAATGACGGCACCCTGATCTCAGAAATGGCAAAATGTGAAAAGGAAGTGTGTGTCACTCAGCAGACAAGCCCATTCTCCATTGTGTGGCAACGTCCCGGGCACTGTCCGCCGAGAACACCGCGATGCCGAACCCGAGGGTGGGGTACAAAGCACAGAATATTGGAGAGAGCCCCCAGAATCTTTCTGTGTTCAGTGATTCACAAGGCCTTGCTTAAGTCGCCAGGTGATGGGACATGCCCCAAATGGGCCACCAGTAGGTCCCCAGGGTGTTTTGAAGCCAGGAGCGTTCCCTCGAGCACGGTCTGTGCCAGGCATTCAGGGGTGGGAGGCAGCTGCTTGAACCATCCCTAAGCCAAGGCTTCCAAAGCCATCACCCTGACCGTTCAAAGGACTTGTAGGAAGCGGTGCTCATGGGGCACCTCAGTAGTTCGGTTGATTGAGTGTCTGACCCTTGATTTCGGCGCGGGTCGTGATTCCAGCGTCATGGGATCGAGCCCCGTGCCGGGCTCCGTGCTGAGCGGGGAGCCTGCTTAAGATTCTCATTCTCCCTCTGTCCCTCTCCCCGGCTCACGTTTTCTCTGTCTCTAAAAAAAACCACGTATATATATGTACACACACACCTATATGTATGTATACGTATATATGTATATATACGTGTGTGTGTATATATATATATATGTGTGTGTGTATATATATATATACACACACATATATACATATATACGTAAAGGGCAAATCGTGCCTGACAGCGTTCCCAGCAAGCCAAGCATGTTCGGAGAGGGAGGGACGAGGCCGGGGGAAGATCACATCCAGAACAGCACCTCCCACCCTGGGAAACTCTGGTGAGTGAAAGCAGATCAGAGGCAATGGCAGAAGGCCAGGCCGGTTCGGAACAGGCATCAGTGTTCAGAAGCGAGGGAGCGTACGTAGCCCAGGGCCGGAACTGGAGCCGGGTCGGTCCGTCCCGGGCAAAGGCGGGCAAAAGCTGGGGAGCCTGGATGGTGGGAAGCACGGGGGACGGGGGGCTCCAGGACTCAGGTGGAAAGGGCCAGTGGCACCTTGGGGCCAGGGCGGGGAGGAGGCAGCAAGGCCACACTGGCCAGGCAATTTAACGTCCCGGTGCAAACTCAGAATTTTCCACAAACCCGGCTAGCTGGTGGGGATATGATTGCAACTCTTTTAACAGGCTGGGCTTCCTGCTGACTCCAGCGCGAGGTCCAGGGCCGAGCCGGAGTTAGAGCCCCCCACTCATCGCGGCCGGGGCAGGGCTAAGCCCTACCGCACGCCCGAGCCTCAGTGTCCCAGTAAGCGCATCCCAGAAATGCCCAGAAACAGCAGCTCAGACAGATTCCAGACTCCTCGTCGTCCAGTACCCGCAGGTACAGACGGTCTAGTTGGCGGACTCTGCGTACTTTAAGTCTGATTAGCAGGTGACTGCAGCCCCGAGCGCCCCAGCCTGACGACTTCCCCCCACCAACCTAGCCCTCCCCAGCTCCCCACTCCCCGAGCTCCGTGGAGCTCCACGCACGCCAGCAAGTGAACAGTTAACGCCCACGGTGCAGGGGCCGCGGTCCGTCCTGATTGTTCAGGGACCGTGCCCTGCCAGTTGTTCAATGTTTCGAACGTGCCACCTGGATACACGGAAAACGCCAAGTGCGGCGCCCTGTCCTGTTAATCACGGTCTGGCACCTGCGGCAAGCGAGCGAGGGTCTCCTCCATCCGGGGCCTTCTAAAGGAACCCCGCACACCCACCCGACGAGCCCCCAAACCACCCTGCTCTCGGCCCCCGCTAGACCCTTAGGTCCACGGCCTAGTGCGGGTTTGATTTACTAACTGGAACCGTGGCTTTCCCTTAAGACAGTGATAAGCAGGACACTGAACGTATTAAAGCAACAAATACCAACCCCCCTTCTTCTCCTGCGCGCAAGCTGAGCCACCCCAACCAGCCTTTCCTGCGGCGCCTCTCCGTGGGGCTCCACGGCAGACTCTGTTCTACCGTGTGGGAGGGAAAGGACCCTTCAGTTCATGTCATTTGGAAAGTTCCCGAAGGCATCTATTTGATGGTCTGGACCATTTGGGCGTAACAGATGGTGAGGAGAACGTGCCCGGGAAAGGGGGCTCAGCTCATGGCCAGCCCAGCATCTGGGTCTCTTTGGGTGGGTCATGGCTGGGGCCAGTCTACCGGCAGGGGCAGATCGTCTCAGAGTAGTGCCCTGTCCCCTCCTCAAAGACAGCCACCGCCGTCATTCTCACCGGCCCAGAGCTGGCTTCCTGAACAGGGACAGGCCGGGGCGGAGGATGCTGGCACGGGGGCTGGCATCCCCGGGAAGCAGGATGGCCCCGCCACAGCTCTGGAGGCCGAGAGCCAGGTGCGGTGTGGCCAAGGTGGGTGAGATCTTCGGCCGTTCGGAGGCCAGATGCCTGGCACAGGGCAGTCCCTTCCTGGTGAAGTCAGCTCCTGGGGCAGTTAGCAGAAAGAAGCGGGGAGCGTCACGAATAACATCGGGCAAACCCGGGAATCACCCCCTTGATGTCACTGACTGAGCCGGGGTGCCCTCTCTGGAACAGCTGACACAGTGTCCACTTCTGGGCTCTTAAGCATCTCTCAAGGTTAAGGACGGATGCTCCCGCAGCTGATTCAGAGCTGCAAAGGCCAGGGGTCCCCACTCCTTCAACTCGAGGAAATAAATCAAGTCGCCGTTCAGGTAAATGCCAACACCTCTGTCAAGCGGTCATTCGTGGTGAGAGGGCTTTCTGATGGACTTGAGCTTTCTAAAGCACATCTAGAAGATAGACCTCAGTCGGTGGGGTGAGTAGGTTTTGATTCTTTCAATCGCTCATTTCATCCCGTTGAGCACCAACTATGCACCAGGCAGCATCGCAGATCCTGGGGACCTGTGCGCAGTTGCAGAGGACGGAATCCACTTTCACTCCTCTGAGCACAAAAGGATTAATTGCACAGTCTTCGGCAGGACTCTGGAAGCAAGTTCTAGATGGAGCTTTCGGGAGCAGCAGACTCCCCAACCCGTACCGCTCTGCCGTGGTGAGGACCCCTCCGTGGGCAGAACGCCACTGCCTCGGCGGTTGGACCACACAGTGTCTGTCACCACCCACCCAACAAAACAGAGGTCCGGCAGGCTGCCTGTTGTCCCATGCGTGTGAGTCAGCGCCCGAGTCTGAGACCTGCTGAGTTCTGTAATTGACGAAACCAAAAAACATCCCCAGAACCCCTAGCTGCGTGTCACACAAGCCGCCGTGGTGAACGAGGCCCACCCGGCTCCTCCTGGGAGCTGACACCCCAGCTGGGAAGACGGACGCGAACATCCCGTGACCTACTTAGCCACCTGAGGAGGACTGGCAGGGGCGCCAAAAAAGGGAAGTGGAGGGCGATGCGGCCGTGACCCAGCCTGGGGGGGTGGGGGAACAAGGAGGGTTTGCCCCCAGGAAATGATGAAAGGTCGAGAAGGAGTCAGTGTGGTGAAGAGGGTGTGGGAGAACCTTCCAGACCGGCAAGCCATTCTCAGCGTGCGTGAGGACGTGGGCGCAGCCCGTGGTGGTTCACAAGCGCGCTTAGCTGATGAGACCAACCTACGTGGGCATCACCGCGAGGCAGGCAAACCCAGGAAGAGTGGGAATAGCTACCACTTACCTCGTGCCTCTTCTGTGCCAGGCACCGCTAGAAATACACTCGGTCGAATGACTCGTTTCATCCTGTCAACACCAGGCTCTCAGTAGCCCCGTGTTCAGATGAGGAAACTGAGGCACGGAGCGGCTCCGTAACGGACTTGTCCACAGCCGTACAGCTGCGGAGTGGTAGAGCCACGATTCCAAGCCCCACGGTCCACACTACAGGGTCTGCGATCTCAACCCTGGTGTCACCCTGGCCCTGCAGCAAAGGGCCACGCGGCAGAGGGCCCTGAATGGCATAGGGAGGTGGAGCGGTGCAAATATGCTGAAGGATTTGATTTTTAATGTTTATTCAGTTTTGAGAGAGAGAGAGAAAGTGTGTGTGCACGCGCAGGGGAAGGGTGGGGGGCGTGGGGGACAGAGGATCCGCAGAACCGGACGCGGGGCTCGAACCCACGAACCGTGAGATGGTGACCTGAGCCGAAGTCGGACGCTGAACCGACAGAGCCACCCAGGCGTCCCTTCTAAAGGATTTTGTAACAGATGCTGTCTTCCCTTGCCTCGTGTCCCCAGCCCCTAGCAGTGCTTTCTGGGGTCACCCCCACATAAATTACTTTTCCACTCAAATCCTTGGCAGAGGAGGGGGGACGGAGAATAGGTACGATTCTGATGTCGGGGCAGGAGGAAAGCTGGTATCATCCCAGGTGAGGGGACCAGCTGGTACTCATGTGAGCAAGAGGGTCTCAAAGAGCCTGGTCATCGTTCAGGGGCTCCCGGGCTGTCCTCGGTCCCCCTGCCCTGGTAGGGTCCTCCACTGGCTCCCACACGAAGCCTCAGCCAGCCCTGAGGGCCAAGCATTCCCGGCTGGCCAAGCTGCCTGTGTGAAGGTGACATTCGGATTCCTCTTCAAGGCTGTTGGAAGTCGGGACATTCCCCTACTCTCACCAGCAAAGGTCACTGGGAAATGTCACCTAACTTGGCCACTGCCAGCTTCCTGGCTCTCCTCCTATCACTGCCCTCACAGCTGAGCAGAGGTGGGGGATGCTTATATCGCCCGTCCCTTCAGAGCCCTCCAGGGGGGCGCGGGAGACCCACAGCGTGGAACATCGATTTTCCAAAGATCTTTCCACCCAAAGGTGGGGTCTACATTCCTTCCTCTTGAATCTGAGTGGGGCTGGGGACTGTTCCAGCCAAGAGATTCTAGAGGAGAAGATGCCACGTGACTCCCTGGGCCAGGTCATAAAAAAGATCCAGCTTCCGCCTGCTTCTCTCCTTCTCGGAAGCCCACTCTGGGCACCCAGCCACCGCACTGCGAGGAAGCCCAAATCAGCACAGGAAGAGAGTTCACACAGAGAGGCACGGGGGAGGAGAGCTGAGGTCCCCCAGCCAACAGCCAGCATCAGCCGCCAGACATGTGCGTGCACAAGCCTTCAGATGGCCCCAGCCTCCAGACTTCGGGGCTTCCAGCTGAGGCCCCAGACACCACGGAGCGGAGACAGGCTGTCCCCACGTGAGTCTGCAAGTGTAAGAAATCATTACTGTTTTAATCCACTAGCTTGTGTGTGGAGGGGGTGATCTGTTACACAGTCGCAGGGACTGAAACACCAAGCTTCCAAGATCCTGCCATTTACAACACGGATGAACCTGGACGACACGATGCTAGGTGAAATAAGCCAGACGCAGAAAGACAAACGCTGCATGATCTCACTTTTATGTGGAATCTCGGAAAGCTGAGTTCATGGACGCAGAGAGGAGAACAGTGGTTACCAGGGGTGGGGAGATGGGAGAATGGAGGGATGTTGGCCCCAGTTTGCAAAGTTACACTCATATCGGACGAATAAGCCTCGAGATCCAATGCACAGCTTGGGGATTATAGTTAAAAATACCGTGTCGTGTACCAGAAATGTGCTAGAAGAGTAGATTTCGGGGGCTCTCATCACAAAACAAATGATGGTGCAGACACGGGTAGGTGAATGAGCTTTGCTGTAGTAAACATTTCACTACATATGTATATATCAGAACACCATGTTGTACGCTTTAAATATAGACAATTTGGGGCGTGCCTGCGTGGCTCAGTCAGTGAAGCGTCCGACTTCGGCTCAGGTCACGATCTCGCGGTCCGTGAGTTCGAGCCCGCGTCGGGCTCTGTGCTGGCAGCTCGGAGCCTGGAGCCTGCTTCGGATCCTGTGTCTCCCTCTCCGTGTCCCTTCCCTGCTCTCTCTCAAAAATAAACGAACATGTCAAAAACTTTTCAAAATATATAGACAATTTTTATGTAAAATTTTAATTTAATTTAAAAAGAAACAAAATGAAACACCAAGCTTCCCAAATTCCCAGCGTTGAGTTGGGTTTTATTTGGTCTTGTTTGACGTTGCTCCGTCCCTACCAGGACAACCACAAGAAGGCATCCTCTGCGTCGGGATCGTGGTCGCCACTCGCCTTTCCTAATACCAGCTCCTGACTTGCAGGTCTGCAGGGCATGCACCCGGTATTTCTAACAGGGACATTCTTCCAAAGAGCTGGGGACAGCAGTTTGTCGGGTGACCGTGGAACCAACTGGGGTCACATCACTATTTCCCAGCCACTCTTGCAGTCCCACTTGGTCTCTTGTTCAGCGCTGATGATAACTTCAGGACCACACTGTCCGGAGTGGGGGGGGAGGGCAGTCTCCCTTCTCCCACCGGGTCCAAAACGCCCGCAGCCAACTTGGCGAGTCCAGAGGCCCCTCCCCATCCACAGAAGCAAAGCGGTGGGGGGGGGGGGGGGGGGGCGGGGAGCAGGTGTCTCCAGAACTTGCTATTTATTCAGTTGCTTACATCTGCAGGCGGGGCCCCTCTAGGGCTCACTCAGATGTTTCCCATCTCCCCTTTGGCTGCTCCCATCTGCGTGACCCATTCACGCTGGAAACACTCTCAAAGCGGCAACGCCTCGCCCAGGGTCCAGCCCAGCCCTGCGGACAGATGGCGCCGTAACGGTGACACTGACGGTGACACTCACGTTGAGCGGCCTCACCCATTACCCCTCCCCACGTGCACCCGGCTAAGGGGACGCCCACGTAAAACCTGCTCCCACAGGCTTCTTCCAGCAACTGGAGGCAGCAGCTGACGGTTCCACTATCACGCGCTGGTAAGCAACATCACTAACTCCTTTTGAAATTGCGTTTCCGCACTAACTACCTGTGTGACTTTGGGCTAATTATGGAGACTCTCAAAGCCTCGTGCTCCTTTATGTGTAAAATATGGTTGGCACCCACCTCAAAGGGTTTGCGAATGAATTAAATGAGATAATAATACGTGCGTGCAGAGCGCTCGCCGTGTTCCAGAAATGCCACCGCACCGTTGGCATGTAGTAGTCGTTCTTTCCGTCCAGGAGCCTGTGGTGGGCTTTTGCCACCATAAGCCTGTAGTAAAAGGGCTTGAAACAAGTGATTCGTCACCGGGGACAGGAAAACGCAGATTTGTTTTCTTTGTGGTATGAATTGCGGGTGACATCAGTCAGCCTTGGTTTTGGCTCCTGAGGTGGCGGCGTGGAGGGAGCACTGACTTAGAAGGGTGACAACCTGGAGTCTCCTTCCACACGTGTTCCACAGCAGCCACAGAATTAGAATTCTCCATTGGTTCCCCATTATTTGAGGGCCACAGTCCACAAAGTTCTCACCACGGCTGCAAAGCCCCATGGGAACTAGCCCCAGCTGTTCCCAGCCTCTCCCTTCCCTCATTTCACAGCAGCCACCTGGCTTCTTTGCTGTTCCTTGAACAGGTCAAGCCTGCACCTACCTCAGGGCCTTTGCACTCGCTGTCCCCTCTACCTGGAATGCTCTCACCTCAACAGTCTTGGGCTTACTCTCACTTCTTCAGACCTCTGCTCAAAAAGCTGCCTCCATCATTTCTCGCCTTCAAATGCTTTATTTTTTTAGAGTGCTTGCCCTGGTATTATAATACATACCTGTTTATGAGTATATCATGTCTCGCCTCACTAGAACGTAAGCTCCCTAAGGAGCTCCCTAAGGACATGTTCTTATTCACCGCATCGTCCCCAGAATCTGGAGCCACATTTGACACATAGTAGGTACTCAATAAATAGTTATGGGTGAGCACATCGCTTTTCTAAAATGTCAGCCTGCCCCTCTGAGTTCATTGAACAACCTCCCTTCGTCCTAAGGGTAAAGTCTTCCAGACCCCATTATTGTCTGTCCTCTGCGTAGGTCCGGTCACCTCCCCCCATCCACCCCCACCACTCACACACGTACACACACGCACGCTAATGCGAGACACAGAGACGCACAGATATACAATTATAAAACACTCAGACGTGCGTGGACAGACACAGACACACACACGCAGAGACGCACATCTACAAACGTGCACACACATGCATGCACATGGACACGCACGAACACGCATACACACACACACGGGCGTACCCGTAGACATATACAGACACACATGCACATACACACAGACGCACGCAGATGCGCACGTGCACATGGACAGACACACAGACAGACATGGGCAGGCACATACACAGACACGTGCACAAGCACACAAGAGATACGTGCACGCACACAACGCACACACTTTCTAGCCTGCAGTTCCGCAGACTTACCACATTCGTGCTCACCCCTGGGATTTTACCACTTTGCAGCTGCCCTTCCTTTGGCCAGCTTTTCCCTCCTGGACAGTCCCCACTCATTCTTCAGGTCACAGCTCGGACGTCATCCCCCCACCCCCCAGGGAGTCAGTCAGTACAACACGGTGCACAAAAGTACAGACTCTGAAGCCAGATTACCTGAGTTCAAATTCTGGCTTTGCTGCTTGCCAGCGGCGTGCCCTTAGACAAGTTACCTCACCTCTCTGTGCCTCGGTTTCCTCCCCAGTAAACCGGGATGGCGACGTTAACGGTACCTACCTCACGCGGCCGTTTCGGTTAATGCGTGGAAAGCACTCAGCAAGGTACCTGGCCCACAGGGGAGATTAGTTAGACTGTCGTCGTTATTTGCTGACCACTCCAAAGACCGGATTAGGTCTCAGCATCAACGCAGGGACCCATCTGGGCCACGAGCACGTTTACTGTCTCTATCGGCAACAGCAACAGGCCTGGCAGGTTTTGGAGGGCATCCTGTCCCCCGAGAGCCTCGGTACCACGCCCGGGGCGCCTCACACCAACAGGCTCAACACACAGTTGCTGGGCACAAGCATGCCTTTGCGGGTTCCATTGAGCTGCCCTGGAGTGTTGCTTCCTCTTCCGTAAAGTGAAATCATCGGACCGAAAGTTTTCTAAGGCAATCCCGACCTTTCTCCGAGGAGAGGACCGAAGCCCAGAGACAGAGGTAGGCTCGCTCAAGGCCACTCAGCAAGCTACTGGGAGAACCGGGGCCATCATTCAGGGGTTGTGGCTCACGGCGTTGTTTTCTCTTGCCGAAACGAAATGATTTGGGGAGATCTCCCTAGCAAAGGCAGAACAGTGAAAGCTAGCCACGTTCGGGTGGAAATTTGAGAAAGAGGATGAGTCATATCTCTTTAAAGTATCACTCGGTGTTTTTGCTGTGACAGAGCATAAAAATCACAGCAGTTAGCTGGCTTAGTGAATCCTTGCCACCAGCCAGGAACCGCATGAAGCACTTGAAACGCTTTTCCTCATTTGAGGCTCCAAATGATGCCATGGGAAACGCACCCATTTTACAGATGATTCTTTAGGGTGTGTGTCACAAACACAGCCTGAAAGCAGTGGAAGTGGGAAGTGGCTTTTGCAGGAGATACGGGTTGTACCGGTCAGCTACTGCTGGGTAACAAGCCACCCCAACGTATACAACAAGCATTTATTCTCATACTCGCAGGTCGGAGGGCCACCTGGAGTGGCTCTGCTTCAGCCACATGTCTGCAGGTTGTCCGGTCTGGGCTGGACCGGACCCCAAGCTATAAGGTCAGGTCAAGACCACAGGTGTCCTCATGCTTCTGAGACCGGCTGGCTCCTGGGGCAGGTTCTCTCACGATCATGACAGAAATGCAACAGGACAAGTGCAAACATACGACCCCGCTTGCGGCTTCGGCTCGGAACTGGCACGTGTCATCACTTGTGTCTACATTGTAATGGCCAAAGAAAGCTACACGGCCAAGTCCAGCACCAATGGGATGGGAAATAGACCCACCCCTCTTTAATGGGAGGAATGGCAACGGGCGTGGATAGAGGGAGGAGTGAGAAATTGGAAGCAGTGATGCAATCTACTGCCGAGGTCATTCACAAATGTAGCAAGATCTGAGCATCAGCATGTTTTTATTTTGTGAAGATGGGGGGGGGGTGGGCAGGGAGGCACTGGCATTACGTGTATCTCAAATGCGGGGACGAGATTTCCCTCTTCATCTTGAATTTAGGGTCAAGGTTTCCAGGGGTGCTGAGGGAGACAGAGAGCCTTCTGGACTAGAGAGGGGACGTGGGGACAAGCGACCTCCTAACGGGTGTTTGCAGACCCTGACCAGGACAGCAATTATCTCTGTGAAATCAGAGACTTGTTCAGTGTGCAGCCTTCGGGTCATGCAGGGCTGAAGCCCCGCCCACTTCTAAGGCGCTTGCGGGGAAAGCGGCTGGGCAAAGGCAGATGGCCCGGACACCTCCGTGCACCTGAAATGCTGACCAGATGGCCATGCTGCCTGCCTCTTGCGCCTGAACTTCTCCTCTCCTCCCCTCCTCTTTCCCCCCTCCTCCTCCTCCTCCCCCATCTTGTGAGCTCTTCCTGTCCTGAGTGTGCTGTCTTTTCCACTTCCTCCTATGCCCAAATCCAAGTGGCATCACTGTTGAGCCTGGTGACCTCTCTAAGCTTTGGTCTTTCCATCGAGAAAATGGTCATAATGCCTCACAGAAATGCAGTGAGGAGGACTAAATGAGAGAACAGTGGCTGGAACATGATAATGTTCTGAAAGTCCTAGCTCTTATTAGCAAATGTCTCTCAGATCTCTGATGTTCAGGGTCAGACCTCACATTCAATCTATGCAGGCATTGTCTGTTGGTGTGGCGTTCATGTTCCAAACATCTCACGGCAGGCCTGCCCAAGTACGGCTGTGCCAGCGGGACCCCCAAAGCCATTCATTCATTCATCCATCCGTCCATCCATCCAATGATTTTTTAAGCATATTTATCTATTTTTAGAGAGAGAGAGAGAGCGAGAGAGAGAGAGAGAGAAAGAGCCTGACGCGGGGCTCCGACCCACAAACCGTGAGATCATGACCTGAGCCCAGATCAAGTGTCAGATGCTCAACCGACTGAGCCACCAAGGCGCCCCCATCCATTCACTGATTTTTATTGGTGGCCCCCTATATGCCCAGAATCAGCCCAGAAACTAAGAGAGATACGGAGAAATGTGAAACATAGCTCGTATTTCAAGTAGCTCCTGGTCTACCTGGGAATCAATGCCTTCAAGCAAGCAGAAAAAAACTGAGAGACAGGAGGGGCCCAACTCCCACCCAAGGCAAGAAGCCCCCTTCCCTGTTCCCAACAGGTTCGGCCTCCCGCTGAAATAGACCCGCACACTGGGAGCTTAGAGCCTAAGGCAGGTGGCCGGGTTTTTTCAGTTCTAATTGTAAGAAAAAAAATGTCTCTCTGACTTTGAGCTGAAATTTAGCTTCCTGTGATGTTTGCCCCCCTGGCACATTTGCAGGAAGCTGTCCCATCTTTTCTGATTACACATATACTGCTAAATCCGTGCTTTCTGGGGCGTTCTGTGGAACACTGGTTCCACGGAGCTTCAGTACGTCCCCACGTATTCCAGCCGAATCAGTGCTCGTCGGTCATTCCGTTTGAGAAACTCCGGGTAAGCAAAACCAGTTTCTGTTACCGAAAGATAGCGCCACGAAGCCTATGAGAGAAGCAGGGCCGGGCTTTGCTCGGGGGACATGGCTCAGAGCCGGCATTCCTCAGTGAACTCTTTGGGGAAAAGTAAAGTTAAAAAATAATAACAATAAGGGGCGCCTGGGTGGCGCAGTCGGTTAAGCGTCCGACTTCAGCCAGGTCACGATCTCGCGGTCCGTGAGTTCGAGCCCCGCGTCGGGCTCTGGGCTGATGGCTCAGAGCCTGGAGCCTGTTTCCGGTTCTGTGTCTCCCTCTCTCTCTGCCCCTCCCCCGTTCATGCTCTGTCTCTCTCTGTCCCAAAAATAAATAAACGTTGAAAAAAAAAATTAAAAAAAAAAATAATAATAACAATAATAAGGTTATCTGGACTGGGAGAACAGAGGCAAGAAAGATCATTCTGAGTTGGATGGTGCAGCACCCACTCAGCACACTTCACATATCCGGGCACATGGCCTTGACTCCCGATCTCCAGCACTGCGTATCTGCCTGAGCGCTTTCTGGCTACCGGAGCCTGCCTTACCCATGACCGCAGCAGGCTGGAATTCCTAGAAATCTAGTGACCCTCTCCCCCGGAGCAGCTGTCACCCAATGATTGACAGCCCAACTCCCGGACCGTTGGCTGGGATACATCCTACAGCATGACCCAGAGGGCCCCGTGGGACTGAGCCCCACTTGCCCACATGGGTGGTAACTGACTTGCGGACACACCCTCCCATCCCTGCCCTGACGCCTCACTCCCCGACAGGTCGTTCTCGCAATCCCCTTTCAAATACGCTATGTGCACTCAAGTCCATGTCCGGGCTCTGCTTTTGGTGGGACCCAAAACACAACAGATGGTCTGGGGAGTGTTTTCCACCGTCAGGGCTGAACATAAAAGAGGGGCTAGTGTCTGGTGGGCCAGAAGAGGAGGAGGGAGGGGGAGAAGAGGGGCAAGAAGAGGGGCTCCCGCACGGTCGTCCTCAACGCGTCACCTCTCCTCCTCCCCACCGCCCACGTCAATTTCCCCACTCGTTTGCCCGCGGCTTGGGGACTCAGTCTGGCCGGGGTAGAAGGTGACTGCAGACAAGGAGTCATGGGAAAGGAGGAGAGGGCTCTCTTGGGTCCATAAATCACTCGGCAGAAGAGAGGTCTGGCGTTCCCAAGCCTGGAAGCTAATTCCCAGGGCTGCAAATACCTGGCAGGCAACCCCCAAGTCCGGGCGGGACTCAGCGGGACTCAACCCCAGCTTCTGGGTTGCTTTTCTCCATTTTACTGTGGGTGTAACCTTGAGCCCTCTGCAGAGGTAAACAGCGGGGTCTGAATTATTCGGTTTGGAAAAGGAAGAGGCCCCAGGGAGGGAAGCGCTGCAGTAATAAATGCGGAGGAGACACGGCTTCCCCTCCCTTAGCACAAACCCGGGGCATCTCTACCAGCACAAAGGCATCACTCTCCTCTCCCTATTGCATGGGCCGGAGTCACAGAAGCCACAAATCACTAAGAAAAGTGCGGAAGAACGCTTGCCATTTCTTGGAATGGAAATAATAATAAATAATAATAATCCGGGCCGTGTACGTAGCCAGGACATTTTCTCCAAGGATTACACTCAAATTTATCGTAAGTCCCCAGGGTCTGGATATTTTTTAATTAAAACTGTTACTGGGGGTTCACGGGCAAATAAAAAGAACGAAAAATTACCCCCAGAAGTGAGTTACGGGGAGGTGACCACCACACTGCGGTCCTGTAGCATCGGTCTTTTTATTGTCTACGCCGTCTGTATGGTTACATCCGGGTCAGTCCCACCATGCCCACTGCTCTTCGCAGAAGAAACTAACCGACATCGACCATCTCCTGAGCGTCAGGCGTGCCGCCCAGACGTTATATTCTTAAGTCTCATTACCCCCCGGGAGCTACCATTTAAATGATTACTGTGTGCCCGCTAAGTGCTTTTTTTTTTTAATTAAAAAAAAAATTTTTTTTAATGTTTACTTTTGAGACAGAGAGAGACAGAGCATGAGCAGGGGAGGGGAAGAGAGAGAGGGAGACACAGAATCCGAAGCAGGCTCCGGGCTCTGAGCCATCAGCCCAGAGCCCGACGCGGGGCTCGAACTCACAGACCGCGAGATCGTGACCTGAGTTGAAGTCGGACGCTTCACCGACTGAGCCACCCAGGCGCCCCCCCCCGCTAAGTGCTTTTGATGCAAACTTCGTGCAATCCTCACAAAGTCCTCTGATGTGACTTAGTGTCCCCGCGTTTCGGATGAGGACACCGAGGCTTAGAGTAAAACGTGAAGAAAATCTCGCAGGTGGAAACTGGAGGAAGCCAGGTAAGGGTGCCAACCCAGGTCCCACCCTCAGCCCCATCCTGGGGACTCTGGGACACAACTTCTACCCCAGAGTTTGTCTTGCCTCCAGGGAACGGAGTCGGGGTTTCTTAGGCCACACTGGTCACTGGCTATGGGTGCCCAGGGATGAAGATGGGAAGGGGGACAGAAAACTTCTAGCAATTTTCAACCCTCCATGCCTCGGGGGAGGCCACCGATCGGGAGGGCGACCTTCTGAAGGTTACAGCTGTTGGCCGCAGAGCCTCCTGGAGCTGGGGACAGGGCACCCAGACTTGGCCGAAGGAATGTTAAGAGAGGAGCACCTTGGCACGAGACCCTCCTCTCGCCCCATGTTTGGACCCCACAACACGGACCGCCTGGTCAAGCCAGCCCACCCATTGCTAATTCCTTCGGCCAGGTCTGTGCGCCCTGTCCCCAGCTCCAGGAGGCTCTGCGGCCGACAGCTGTGGCAGCCAGGAGCCGGGGGGCGAAGGCCTACAGCAGCCAGCCGCTCACGTCTGTGCAGCCTCGAAGCCCAAGCAAGCCACCGCGGAGGCGTGCATCCCGGCCCCAAGGAGCCCGGCTGCACTCTGGTCCCTGTGCCTTGACACTGACCGTGGTGGCCTGACAAATAAGCCTGCTCAAGGCCTTGACCGAGGCAGACAGCCAGGAGCCCAAGTCGCAGGGATCTGGCGAGAAAGCAGCACAAGAAAAGCAGCGGGACCTCAAAAGGGCAGCCTAGGGGCGCCTGGGTGGCTCAGTCGGTTGAGCGTCCGACTTCGGCTCGGGTCGCGATCTCACGGTCCGTGAGTTCGAGTCCCGCGTGGGGCTCTGTGCTGACAGCTCGGAGCCTGAAGCCTGCTTCCGATTCTGTGTCTCCCTCTCTGCCTTCTCCTCCCCTGCTCACCCTCTGTCTCCCTCTCAAAAATAAACATTAAAAAAAATTTTTTTTTATTTTTTTTTTTATTTTTTTTTCCACGTTTATTTATTTTTGGGACAGAGAGAGACAGAGCATGAACGGGGGAGGGGCAGAGAGAGAGGGAGACACAGAATCGGAAACAGGCTCCAGGCTCTGAGCCATCAGCCCAGAGCCCGACACGGGGCTCGAACTCACGGACCGTGAGATCGTGACCTGGCTGAAGTCGGACGCTTAACCGACTGCGCCACCCAGGCGCCCCTAAAAATTTTTTTTTTAAAAAGGGCAGCCTGGAACAGACTGGACCCAAGTGCAAGAGGTTACACACTCACACGATCATATACACTCACACACCCCACACATTCATATACGCTCACATGCTCACACACATCCAGGTGCATTTATACTCACACGGACTGTCTCACACCTAGCCTGTCGAAGTCCGACAAAAGCCGTGACAAGGCACACATTGTGTTTTCTGTATTTGTACATGTTGATACGTGTCAATTTACTTCAGTCGATGGAATAACCCTCTTATTGCAGGACATTTAGGAGACTCCCACCGCTTTGCTGTTGCAAACAAATAATATTCGGTGAAGAAAAGTAAGTTCCGAAGGATACGTACAGGATGCCACCACCTTTGTAAAATTTAAAAACAATCAAAGCAATGGTGTATGTGGTTTGCAAATACATACATATGTAGTACGAGTCTTTTTTTTATTTTACTTCTTTTGGGAGAGAGATCGAGTGGCGGGGGGCGGAGAGAATCTTAAGCAGGTTGCATACCCCACGCAGGGTCTGACATGAGACTCGATCTCACGACCCTGGGATCATGACCTGAGCCGACATCAAGAGTCCGACGCTCAACTGGCTGAGCCCCCCAGGCGCCCCCGCAGTACAAGTCTACAACGTTCGTGCAAAAGATGACATGTGGCCCCTGAGGGGAGGGGAGGAAGGAAGCTGGGAGGGAGGGAGAGAGAGACGGGATTTTCACTGTCTTGGGAAATTTGTATTTTGTAAATCTATGAATAAAAGAAACAAAGGAAATACGACAAAATGTTAACATTTGGCTAATCTCTGTGGTAAGGTCACGGGTCTTTCCTATCACTTCCCATCATTTTCTGTGCGCAAATAATACCTAGTATTGTACCGATTTTTAAAAGTTCACCTACAGCTGTCACCATAACCTATGAGCCAGAAGTTCTACTCTTAGACCCTCAACGCAACATGCCCAGGCGCAAAGAACATGCGTCCCAGCACGATTTTACCGGCCCCACAGGGAAAATGACCCCAATGCCAGTGAACAGCAGAACGGATGAGTAAATCGAGGTGTGTTCGTGCAGTGGCATACTATTTGGCGACGGGAGTGGCCAGATTACAACACACAACAGCAGTCAACACACCGCCGTGTTGCAGCCTGAGAGTGCTCGGAGTCTGACTCTGAGCTTACCTTTACCGGTGTGTTGTGTGTTTTCACGTTACTAATTAGCGTTCTTTCATTTCAACTTAAAGAGCTCCTTTCGGCGTTTCTGGTAAGGCAGGTGTCACGGTGATAAACTCCCCCGCCTTTGTTCGTTAGGGAAAGTCTTTACTCCACCTCCATTTCTGAAGAGCAACTTGTTGGGTAAAGTAATCTCGGTTGGTACTTTCTTTCTTTGAGCATTTTGAGTATACCATCCCGAACTCTTCTGGCTCTCGAAGTCTCTGCTGAGAAATCCTCTGACAGCCTTCCGGGGGGGGGGGGTTCCTGGTATGAGCGATTTTTTTTCTCTTGCTGCTTTTAAAATTCTCCCTTTGTCCTTGATTTTAGACAGCTTTATTTTAATATGTCTTGGAGACGATCTCTGAGTTAAATGTGTCTGGGGACCTATGACTTCACGAACTTGGATATCCAGATCTCTCCCCAGCTTTGGAAAATTCTCAGCCATTGGTTCTTTAAATAAGCTTTCTGTCCCTTTCTCCCTCTCTCCTCCTTCCGGGACTCCGAGAATGTCTACATCGTTTCGCTGTAGATGGCATCCCATAATTCACATGGGTTTTTGTCACTTTTGTCCGTTGTTTTTTTCCTTGCTCACTTCTAAGTGGATAATTTCAAATAACCTATCTTTGAGTCCGTAGGTTCTTTCTTCCGCACGATCAAGCCTTCTGTTGATGTTCTTTGCTGCATTTTTCATTTCGTTCACTGTATTCTTCACCCCCAGGATGTCTTTTTGGTTCTTTTTTATGACTGCTATATCTGTTACACTTCTCATTTTGTTCACATATTGTTTTCCTGACTTCCTTGAATTGTCTTTTGGTGTTTTCGCGTAGCTCACCAAGCTTCCTTAAAACAATTCTTTCTATTTTTTTAATGTTTATTTATTTTTGAGAGAGAGAGAGAGAGAGAGAGAGCAGAGGAGGGGCAGAGAGAGAAGGAGGCAGAGGATCTGAGGCAGGCTCTGAGCTGTCAGCACAGAGCCTGACGCCGGGCTCAAACTCCCGAGCGGTGAGATCGTGACGTGAGCCGAAGTCAGACACTTAAACCGACTGAGCTGCCCAGGCGTCCCTAAGCCAATTATTTCTAATTTGTTACCAGGTAAATTGCAGATCTCCACGTCTTCGGGATCCGTTACTAGAGAATTACTGTGTACCTTTGGTGGTATCATGTTTCCTCCATCTGTCATGTTCCTTGAAGTCTTTTGCATCACTGTCTTCACATTTGAAGAAGCAGTCATCTCCTCCAGTCTTTGCTGACTGGATTCAGGAAAGAAATACCTTCTTTCAGCCTTACTAGGGATTTTGAGGCTTTCTTAGACCTTCTCTGTGGCTATGCCTGCTCTATACTTTATTCCCTCTTGGGAGTAGGGGTGGGGGGATTCTTAAGATTTCACGCCTTCTCCCAACCCTACAAAGCCCGGCGGTGTAGGGACAGACTCCCGTTTGCTTTCCCTAAGGTGGTGCTGAATGCTCACATTTGTGTGTTTTCTCCCAGTGCCACAGAGTCGGGCTGGCTTTCCGCGCGTGCTCACCAGCTATGTGCATAGGCTCATACTCGCTGCCCTCAGGGGTGCACACAGGGAGCCAGCCATAGGGTCGGGGGGTGTGGGTGAGGCACATGGAGTGTTGGACATCATGCCCGTGAGCCTACCGGGGGGATTTTCAGGGGAGATGTCCCCAGTGGCTCAGGGATGGGCTCCCTGCTAGACTCTAGGAAGTGGTTAGAGAATCAACGTCCCTCTGATACCTTCTGATCTCTGGCCGCCGTTCGCCCAGCTTACTCTATGCCCCTTAGACACGCAGCTCACCTCAGCGCTCTGGACGGGGGGAGACAAAGTGGGCTTCTTTGGCCGCCTCCCACATAGCTGGGGAAGCTGAGCGTTCACTCGCATGCTCTCACTTCTCCTGTAGAAGAAATCGCAGGCTGAGGGAGTCTGTCTTGGCACGGAGCTGTGTTGCCTTGGGAGAGGAATAATTCAAATAAAGCAGAACGATTTCTCCTCCCCTCTTCAGGGCATCCAATCCCAGATTTTTGTTGTTGTTGTTCCAACAGCGTACCGAAACTTCACTGGACTCCTGGACTTCCGCAAAGACCGTCTCATCCGCGGGCGATTGTCAAAATCTGTGTTCCTTGCGGGGGAAGACGGTAGAAAACGCCTGTCCTGCTAGCTTGGTGACGTCACTCTCCATGCTCTGCTTCTTGATCCAGGTGTGGTTACCTGAGGGTGTTCAGTTTGTGACAAACCATCCCGTGTACGCTTACGATTTGTGCACTCTTCGTCATTTCCTTACGTTTGAATAAAATCTACATTAATTGTGTCTCCAAAGTAACAGTTAAGGCACATTCAACGTAACGCTCTCTGTTGGGGCTATCACACGAAGGCCATTGTCAGCCATTCATTTCTCAGCTGAAATTAATCTATTGATCACCACTGTTGTAACGCACTCGATATCAGACATGAAATCATCGACTGGGAATAGCCGCTAGGCCGCTGCAGTAATGGGGGGGTGGGAGTGGGAGCTCCATTAATGGTATTTCACAGGAAGTCTCGTTGCCTCCGCACTGCTCCAATGGAATGTCCCTTTTTAGCCCAGACCTCATCAGAAAAGGACTCATCCCGCCCCTGAAGGAAACTAAACCATCCCCCCCCCCACCCTAGAGCAGTGGACTGATCACAGTCAGGAACCAAGTGCCCAGGTTAGAGGAGGGGCTGTGGGGCAGCTAAAAGAAAAAGCCAATCTCGCCAGTCCTTAGACCTCACCCGTAAGTGCCTGAGTCTAAGGGGACCTTGAGCCATGGGCTGCGGCCAAGGAGCGAGCCAGGCACACACGGCCTCCCGAGATACGGATGGCACGTATACAGCACACGTACCCCCCGTTTCCCTGCCAAGCCCTTAGCAGACATCACTAATCAATCGAGGCCCTCTGAGAGCGGACAAGGCCTCGCAGCCCTTCTCAATGACTCCCTGGAAAGCCCGGAAGAAGACCTAGCAAAGAGACGCCTCTGGGTAACGTGGGCTGAGGCAGGCAGGGACCTTAGTAACGAAGGTCATTACTAAGAGCAGTGGGGACCAGACAGCACGACGCAGCTGTATTTCTCTGTTGACCGAATAGTACACATGTACTTTTATTTCAGAAGGCAGGATATCTTTCTGTGGCCCTCGTGGAAAGATACCCCTTTGGTAGCGGGACCAAGCCAGGAGGGGGGGAAGAAGCTGGAACTTTCTCCCAACTTGGGAATCATGTACAAGCTAAACCAGGGCGGGACCCCAAGGCTAACTGACTCCTTTAAGGTAGAACTGACGCCTTTCCCGTGCAGAGAACACGCCCAAAGGAGCAGGTTACCAATGGGCAGGTCTGCCACGTTGCTCACGGGGACACGATTCACGCGGTATTGTGTGAGATTTGCTTTCTCTAATGCCGCAGCCCTGCCCACAAGCGACGGTGTCGAGGGCCACTGGGAAAGGCTGCCCACGACCCACGGCCTGGGAGGTCACGGGGCCCCGAGGAGAGCCATCTCAGGCCAGGACCGGTCTGCCCAGCAATAAATAGAACAGAGGCGTGTCTCCCATTCAGCCGTTGTTCCCCGCGTGTGTCCCACTCCCCAGACAGAGGAGGCAGGCCTGGGGGAGGAGTCAGGCCCCAGAGCCCCTGCTGCGACCCCAGCAGATTCCAAAGCTTGGCTGCAGCCTGGGACGGGAGTCGCCGTTGAGGCTGCAGACAGCTGTCTATTATCACATCCCCACCCCGGGAGGACTGACAGCTACATGCAGCCACAACGTCACGCCCGGGCCAGCTGCTGATGCACAGCGTGGCTCCGATCCAACCATCAGAATGGCTTTTCCTCGTGGCTGAGGTGGCAGACTGAGTCCTCCTGTCCTAGGGGAGGGTGAAATGGGGACTCAGTCGCTGTTAACCCGCGTTTCACCCGTCTGTGCTCCTGACATGTGGAGCCAGCCGTGTCTGTTCACCACAGCGCTGCCCGCTCCCCGAGGTGACCGCGGTGTGCCAGCTCAACTGCCTCCACGTAGCCCCCCCATCCCCCCCCCCCCCGCTCCTCAGGGACGTCTTTCCCTCCCCTCAGCCCCGCCTCCCGGCCGCAGCCCAGACCTGGACCTAAAATGCCCTCTAAGGACTTTGCCAGTTTTCATTCCATTTTCATTCTCTGATTTTAGATCCGGCTCCTTTGGACGCTTGTCCTGAGATGGACAGGTAGAAGCCCAAGCCCTGGGGCTCCCTCTGGGCTGAGTGTCCCAAGACTGAGCAGGTTGGTGGTGTGAAAGAGGGCAGGAAGCATCCTTCCTAATGTCTCACTCGGCCTCTCGCCGGGACGGGCTCAAATCAGAAGAGGTGACAAGTGAGGCCATGACCATACCAGTACATTTGAGCTCTGATTTGCACCTAACTGGGAGCTATTGCAAGTTTTTGACGGGGGGAAGTATATAAGCAGAGTGATATTTTAGGAAGATGTGCAGGAGAAAAGCCTGGGGGTAGAGGACCAGTTAGGGGCTCTGCAGTAGCCCAGGAAAGAGGAGAGGAAGACCCTGGACCTCAGCAAAAGTCCAGAAAGTTCCAAGAGCTAGGGATAAGCCACAAGGCTGAGCAAGCAAAGAAGCCAAGGCAACGATTCCCTCTTGAAAGCCCACCTGGAGGGGCGCCTGGGGGGCTCAGTCGGTTAGGCCTCCGACTCTCGATTTCGGCTCAGATCACGATCTCAACAGTTCGCCGGTTCGAGCCCCATGTCGGGCTCTGCGCCGACCGCGTGAAACCTGCTTGGGATCTTCTCTCTCCCTGTCTCTCTCTGCCCCTCCCCTGCTCATGCTGTCTCTATCTCTCTCTCCAGAAATAGATACATAAACTTAGAAAGAAAAGAAAAAAAGAAAAGGAAAGGAAAGGAAAAAAGAAAAGAAAAGAAAAGAAAAGAAAAGAAAAGAAAAGGAAAAAAAAGAAAGCCCACCTAAAATAGGACACAGATGCAGAGGAGTGGCGTAGCCTTAGACAACGTCCGGGCCAGCCACTTCTCACAGGTGAATAAATCTCCACAAGAAGCCCAGGGGAACCGACTCCATCGAGGGCCAGGTCCGGGCCAGCCACCGTGCAAGTGCATTATGATCTCCACCCCCCCCCCCCCCCCCGTCACCCAGTGAGCCATTTTTTTCTGGGATCATGAAACTTGGCCCAGAGACATTCTCGGATTTGCCCCGCACCGGGGCTAGAAGCCAGCCCACGCTTCACCCCACGCTGTGCCGCCTCTCGGAAAGAAAGGGCCCGATCGCCTAGAAACCAGCAGTGGCCAAAGAGACACGACCTTGGTTTTCGATCAAAGGACAAGAGTGGGATGGTTGAGCCAAAAGCACATTGCCCGGCAAGGGTGGAGAATGCCAAAGGAGACCCACGTGCTGGAACATGGGGCTGACGACGAGTAGCCCCTGAAAAGAACAACAGTGTGATGAGTCACCGGAAAGCCAGAAAGCTGAGTTCAGCTGGGAACTCCGGCAGTAATGACGGGAGCCGCTCGTTCACGGCCAAGGGCCCTCATGAGAACTGGCCCACACTCAGACAGGGAGGAACCCCGGGAAGGGCTGGGTCCCCTAGAGGCGGAGACGGAGCCAGGGAAGCCTGCGAGCATGGTTTATTGGGGGTGGGCTCTCCCAAGGACTTGTAGGGGAGTAGGGAAAGCAGGTGTAGAAAGGCAAAGGGCAAAACAGAGACGGGGCTCAGCTGAAGACGAGGGCCAAGAGCCACCCTGGTTTGCCCGGGATTCACGGTCCCAGGGGACACGGACTTCCAGAGCTAAATCTGACGGTCAAGAGAAAACTGGGACAGATCGGGCGCCCTACCTCAGCCTGATCCCCCAGCGGGTTCCGGAGCAGGAAAGGCACGCTGCAGACTTGTCCCCTTAAAGCAGAGTCCAGGCTTTCGTACCCCTGGTGGAGGTCATTGGCCATGTGCCTCCCCCACTGGGGAGAGCCGCAACCTCCCAGAGGCAACGTGGGTAAAGTGGATCCCACTGACCAAGGACAGTCTGAGAACAAGGCTGTGAGCTGGTGATAGCACTGATCACAACCAACGGACGGGTGCACCAGGGATCTCGGCGAGGCACCAACAGGATCTGCTCCCTGAAGAACGTAGCTTCCAAAGAGCAACCTCCTCCATGGCCTTCACCCCCTGAACTCTCAAGCCACCCCCTCTTCTCCCTTGACAGGCAGCAGAGTGACTGCAACCCTCATTAACAGAGAGGCGTGAGTCCCCGGGGACTTCCGGGGAGCGTGTCACCAGGTAGCTGGGCTCAGTTCCCGGCCTCCCGCGGGTGCTAGTGGCATTGTTCAAGGCTTTCCCTGAGGCCTCTTTGATGCAGGTGAGCGAAAGGCTCTACAGTAAACTTGTGGTTCTGTTAACCATCGACAACACAGAGCGTAGTAACACTTCGACCACATTCTACATTGACCGGAGCTCTGAGAAAAATGAGAAAATGTTCGCTCATCGGTAACTGCCTATCACCTGTCATTATTTTTTCTTTTTTCAGACTACGAGGGCTCCTTGGGACTCCTTGGTGACGTATCCAGTTTGATGAGCATTATTAGTTAAAAGTACAATTATCGTGAAACGAATAGAGGTGTGAAATGTAACACATTCCTAAGGCTCAGCTTGAGCTGTTCCAGGAATCTGCCCAACAAGCGTCTATTGAGCACCTACTAGGCACCAGCTGGCTCAGGGCTGCGTGCTGGGGACAGAAGATGAAAAGCACAAGGTTCCTGCCCTCCGGGAGTTCATGATCCCCTGGGAAGCTAGAAACAGGTGAATCCCAGCCACAGTGCTGAGGAATTATAGCATAAGGGTATCACCCTTACCTGGGGCAGGGCATTAAGGGTAGGGGGTCTTGAGGACTCCCTGAAAGTTGATCTTTAAGGATGAGGAGTTTGTCAGGCGGAAGGAGACCCTGCGAATCGTCCCCCAATATCTGTTCGCTTTTTCCTGATTTGGGGCCAAAAAAAAAAAAAAAAAGGACTTCAGAACTAAAAACTATGTTTCCCACATTCCTTCGTAGCCAGACACGGCCATGTGACTAAGTCTGCCGGTTGATGGGATTAAGGTGTCCCCCTGTGACTTCCAGGAAGTGTTCTTAACCCAAAGGGCCGTGCCCTTCTTCATCTATCTCTCTCCTTCCTCTTGGTTGTCGGACGCAGAGGCAATGGCTGGGGCTGGGGCAGCCATCCTGAATCATGAAGTGCACTCATGCTGACAAGGGTAGAGCGACACGATGGAAGAAGCCTGGGTCTCTGATGACTTTGTGAAACTGCTAGAACAGCCTTGGGCTGTGTGACTCCAGCTTTATTTACTGGGGAAAAAATAAAAAAAACTTCGATTGTGTTTAAGCCCATGTTATTTTGGATTTCCTATCAGTCGCTGCCAAACCTAATTCTAACAGGTAAAGAAGCTAAGGTAGAACAATTCCATTCTAAACGCACAACCCCTGAATTCATTACCTTGGCCCTGGCTTTGGCTTGGGTAATTTTTCTGGTTCTCCCCACCCCTGAGTTTCTCATTAACCCTCCTGCTTTTGAACTCCCTTAGCCACTGTGGTGGACGCCAGGGTGCGCTGACCAGAGCGCTTCTTGGGGAGGAAGGACTTGCTGCCCCAGCTTCTGGGAGTGGTGTCAGCAAAAGGCCTGTGGCTGTCAGCCCCCCGGGACAGGCACCTCCTCTGAGCTCATGCTTCTGCCCCAGGTAGCCTCCATCAATGACTGGCGTGGGGAGAGGGAGGGCTGGCCATCTCGGCCCAACCGAGGGCCCCTCCGTGGGGGCATCTTCTAGCTACAGAGCACCCCGTGGCATCAGCTGAGGCTGTCGCTGGGCACACGACGGCTGCTGCTGCCTTCTCGTCCCTTCCCCGGGGGCCATCCCAAGGGCACCCCTTAGTTCTGTCGTGCTGCGCTTTGAACTGCATCTCACGGTCCGCTTCCTAGACTTGCTAGACCCAACCTGCAACGGTTCTGATTTCTTGGACCCTGCATTTTGTCCCAAGCCCCCAGCCTCTCCTTAATACACGCTTCCCGCGATGCTATCGGAAGTCTCTCAGCTGAGCTCGAAGTTAGGGCTCCCTCTGGCCTTCTCCAAGGAGCCCGCAACCAGGCAACTTGGGTAAACGGAGCCCTGAGTGAAAATCAGGAAACCTGAGTTCTCCACCCACCTTTGCCTCCAGGATGCCGTGTGACCTCAGACCAGCCACTCGACTTCTCTGTGCTTCAAATACTTGAACCAGAAAGCAGAAACCGCAATTTTGATGTTTCGCGACACGTTTGTTGCTAAATCAGGGGTTGGCAAACTATGGCTCATGGGCCCAGTCGGGCCCGTCACCTGTTGTTGTAAATGAAGTTTTATTGGAACACAGTCCTGCCCGTCTGTGTCAACGTTAGCTGTGGCTGCTTTTTGCGCTACAATGGCAGGGTAGAGGAACTGTGACAGGGACTCTACGGCCTGCAAAGCCTAAGACTTACTACATGGTCCTTTGCAGAAGAAGTTTGCTGATCCCCGGTCGAAATAAATTAAGGTGTTACTGCCTCAAGAGTTAAGACTGGAATCTGTCCATTTCTTCAATATTTACTGAGCACCTACTAGGTACCCGGCCCTTTTGTAGACCCTGGGGCACCTGTAGTGAACACAACAAGCAGAGCCCCTGCTCTCCCAGGGCGCGTGTTCCAGCGAAGGAGATGGGCAGTAAACAAAGAAATATGTTCCATGAATGCCATGGGGAAAATAAAGCAAGGCACGGGAGAGGAGGACGAGGGGTAGGGCGGGCCTGAGATTTTAAGTCTAATGGTTGAGGAGGGCTCCTCTGATGGGGGCGGCATTGGAGTAGAGACCCGAAGGAAGCAAGACGGCAAGCCATGCAGATAGGCATGCATTCCCCCATGCATTCCAGGCAGAGGGGGCAGCCAGCGCAAAGGTCCTGAGGCAGGAACACAGCTGGTTTGTCAGAGACGCGTAAGAAGGCCAGTGTGGCTGAAGAAGGGGTGAGGGGGAGAAGAGGAGAAGAGCTCTGAGCAGAGAAGACCCACGTCTGACTTAGGTTTAGGGATCCTTCTTTCTACCGTGTGGAAAACGGACAGCAGAGGTCACGGGACGGGGTGACGAGGGGGCGAGAGTGAAGAGAGGTGAAGAGGGTGAAGAGAGACGAGGCTGGCTCAGACCAGGGAGGTAGAAACAGAGATGGGGAGAACTGGCCGGATTTGGGATGTTTTGAGTGTAGAGCCTGTAAGCAAGCCATGCTTGTTCCGAGAACAGGGCTTGGGGTTGAATTACTTTGGTTCTTTCCAGCGCTCTTCCTCGCGTGGGGATATTGTGCCCTAAAGTCATCCGCTCGATGCCTGGCAGGGGGGGGAATTTACTAGCCCTGCAAGCCCGCCCCGCCAGAGATTATCTATGAGCGTCACCGATGAGGGAGAAGGATGTCTCCTCACCCAAGGGGATTTCAGCAGCTGGTGAAGGGGACAGAAGTTCCCCGTCGCCCCCTCCCTGCTGAATCACAGCACAGTTCCTGTGGGGTCCAGAGCTGGCGCAGGAGCAGACAGAGGGATCCTGAACTCTAAGTCAGACCTGTCCCTCCTCCACCCAGAGCCCTCCTGTGACACCCTGGGTCGGAGGGGGGGGGGGTCGATGCCCCCTCTGGAAGCTGAGCTTACTGTAGTGGCCCACTGGTTGCCCATAGAATGGAGCAAATCGATGTTCCATGACAGCCAAGGGTGGGGCAGAAAAGGCCATGGGGCTCCCGCCGGGTTCTTGGAACGCTCGCTCTGGGGGCTGCCGGCTACCACGAGAGAAACCCAACCCCCCTGAGACCGCCACGCCGGAGGGTCTTTGCACAAGTGTCCCCCCCCCCCCACACAGCGTCCACTGAGCTCCCAACTGCCGGCCATCTTGGACGTCCAGCCCAGTCAAGCCTCCCCATGACTCCAGCCCGGGGCCAGCACCTGAGTGTCACAGCAGGAGAGGCCCCAAAGCCCAAACTGCTCGGCCGAGCCCTTCCTGATTTCCCAGCCCAGACCGGCGTGAGCAAAGTAAAGCTGCGAAGTCTGGGGATAAGTGGTTGCACCACGACGGGTAGCAAACGGTGCTTGGGAGCAGAGTCTTTCTGTAGCCAGCTCCTCTGTGCGGGTGGTGGCAGGGGCGGGGTGGGTCCCAAACTCCAAAGAGTGACCCCCCCGCCCAGGGGCTGCGCCACGGCTGATGCAAAACAGAGAGTGGGAGGCCACGGAGTCCAACGAGGGAGAGATTTATGCCCTTACTCTCCATCTGCAAAGGAAAACAAAAATAGCTGAAACGCTGGTTTTCTGCTTTATCGGCTCCGTGAATAAGCATATAAATTTCTATGACATTTCTGGAGGCTTGCTGAAGGGGAAAAAAGCCATCCCCCAGGACATGGCCAGCAGCAGCGGCAGCATATGTTTCGCCGGGAGCAGAGGCAGAGAGCGCCGTGTGTCTGTGGGCACCGAAAAAAAGGTGACTTTGCGGGGAATACCAGACTCCGGGCGGAGTTTGCACCTTTTTACACATTCTTCCTTTTCTTTTTCATTAAAAGAAAGTCTTGCCTAAGCCGAGGCAGCTGTCGTGGCCGATGGCTCCTCGGCAGGGAAGCAGGATTGTGTCGGGCAAGCTCAAAGAGGCCGGTCCCGTCCTGGGCTCCGTGGGGCCCCGGGCTGCCCGGAGATGCCAGGCTTGGCCTGTGGCACGGGGCCAGAGCACCCCAGTAATGAGCTCACCCAGGAGAAGGGGGGAGGCAGTCGGCAGAACACAGGGGAAGACCAGAATAACTGACGAAGCAGACGGGAATGGAGCATCGCCTCTTGCGCTCCAGTGAGGACTCGGGCGGGAAGTTCTGAGAAGACATCGCCAGCCCCAGCGGGCTGGAACCAGTACTGACATCAAGTCAACGTCGGCCTGACGGGGAGACGAGGCGCACCCCCTCCCGCCGGGAGGTAGAAAGGGCACGGCTTGTGTGCAGTTGCGTAAGGATAGGGAAGACCAACAAACAATCCAGCTCGTTCTGAAGTTCTACAGTTACGCTGATTCATGTGGCTCAAGCCAAACGAGGGCCTTGTCCCCTTTTAGGTTGTAATTGCGCCTTTCCTTGATGTGCATTATTACATTGGTTCCTTATCAATCATTTACACTTTAGTATAAATGAATGTATTAGAAGGGCACCTCAAAACGGGGAGAGTACTGCAGGGCGTGTTAAGCACAGGTACTGTATCCTGCAAGGGTCAATAAAGTTCACAGAAAATTAAAAAAAAAAAAAAAAAGAAGGGCACCTCAGTGGCCCAGTCGGTTGGGCATCCGACTCTTGATTTCGGCTCAGGTCATTATCCCAGGCTCATGGGATCGAGCCCCGCATCGTGCTCTGCACTGAGCATTGAGCCTGCTTGGGATTTTCTCTCTCTCTCCCTCTGCCCCTCTCTTCCACTTGTGCTCTCTCTCTCTCTTTATTTTTTTTTTAATTTTTTTTTCAACGTTTATTTTTGGGACAGAGAGAGACAGAGCATGAACGGGGAGGGGAAGAGAGAGAGGGAGACACAGAATCGGAAACAGGCTCCAGGCTCTGAGCCATCAGCCCCGAGCCCGACGCGGGGCTCGAACTCACGGACCGCGAGATCGTGACCTGGCTGAAGTCGGACGCTTAACCGACTGCGCCACCCAGGCGCCCCTCTCTCTCTCTTTAAAATAAAAAAACATTAATGTATGAATGAATGTATTAGAAATTACCGAAAGTAAATTGTATGGGGAGGAAGGAGAAAGAACGTGAGGGCGCTGACCTAGGGAGAAGGGGGTTTGGCAAAGGATAGGCAAAGAGGTTCAAGGGAGGGATAGAGAAGAAAAAGATATCCCAGAGACAAACCTAGCTTTCTTTGAAGTGTCACCCAGGACCCCACCCTGCCACCAGAAGCGAGGCTTCTAAAAGGAGAAAGCGGCCGGAAATACTCAGGAAACGAAATAGTGCGAACAAAACCACTCTATCCAGAGTGAAGAAATGCAGTGTTCTCTCTCCCTCTTTCCAGGGGCCTGCTATTGTCTATAGCCAGAGAAGCCCCTGTCCTCCATTGGCTCAGTTGTGGTCCATACGGGAAGGCACAAAGGCACAAGTACTGTCTCTCCAGCTACATTGACCTTGCGGGGTCCAACGGTGGTGCCCAAACAGATACGCCCATCTCTTAACCCCCCGATTCCATGAATGTGACTTATTTGGAAATAGTGTGTTTGCAGATGTAATGAAGGTAAGAATCTCGAGAGAAGATCATCCCGGATGAGCCCAGTGGCCCCTGGATCCAATGACAAGTGTCTTTGTGAGAGACGCGGGGAGAGAAAAGACCACGCGAAGGCAGAGGCAGAGATTGGAGAGAGGCAGCCACAAGCCAAGGCACCTGGGGCCACCAGAACCTGGAAGACACACGGAACGACCCTCCCCTAGAAGCTTCCGAGGGAGCGCAGCTCTGGCCGACACCTCGATTTCAGGCTGCTGCCCTCCGGAACTGAGAGACGGTCTATTTCCGTGGTCGGAAGCCACCCGGTGTGTGGCCCTCTGTTACAGCGGCCCCAGGAAACTAATAGGACGGGTCTCGTTCCTCAGACAAGCCACACACACACTCCCACCTACGGGCTCCTGCACCCACCGCTCCCTCTGCCTGGAATGTTCTCTCAGACGCCAGTGTGGCTCCCCACCTCAGCTCCTTCGGGTCTCGCTTTCTCGGGAAGGCCTCATTGAACGGCCCGCGTCTAAAAACATCACCCCGCACATCCTGTCTGTACCCCCCACTTCCCTTCTTGGCTTTGTTCTTTCCATAGCATTTGGCACCTTCCAGCATATGCCAGAAACCGAGCTTCCCTATTTTGTGTATTGCCTGTAGTCTCTCCTCTGCTAGAAATCAAGCTCTGCAAAGGCAAGGATGTTTGTTTGTTTTTTTTTTCTTTACTGTTTTGTTCACAGCCATTTCTGCAGTACTTAGGACAGTGTCCGGCTCATAGTAAGCATTCAATAAATGTCCAGCAAATAAATGAATGATCTGAGCGCATTGAGAATATCAGGGAAAATAGGATTCTGTCAGTTAAGCCTCTGACTCAGGTCTTGATCGTGCAGGTGTGGGATTGAGCCTCGCGTCAGGCTCTGTGCTGAGCAGGGAGCCCGCTTAGGATTCTCTCTCTCCCTCTCTGTCTCTCTCTCTCTCCCTCTCTCTCTGCCCCTCCCTCCCTCTCAATAAGAAAGAAAGAAAGAGAATATTAAGGAAAAGAATAATGCCTATTCACAGTGCTTTATACACAGCTGACCGCTGTTACCAACGCAGTCTCTTTCGATCTTCACGACAGCTCTGGGAGATGAAACTATTGCTTTATTTCCCAGAAAAGGAGGCTTGAAGAGTCTAAATAACTTACCCGAGGTCACAAAGAGGCGGGGGTTAGATTCAAACACGCAGGCCTGCCCGACCCAGAACGTGTACCTGCAAAGCCCTCTGCCAGGAAGTTGCCAAGAACACGGGGACCCTCCTTGCGCGCTGAGCGGAGCTAATCAAGAATCACGTAACGCATGTTTAATGCTCAATGGTCGGAGGCGGGCGTCTGGGCTCGTGTGCTTGTGCGCGCGTGTGCGTGTGTGAGTGTAATTAAGATTCAAGAGACCTGTTCCCGTTGACTCTGACGGTTGCCAAAATCATTGTCTCTCTGTTATAAAGACGTGAACTTCAGATCCATCCACTCAACGAACGTTCGTTCAACCAACACCGACCTGCCCTTAGGCCCTGGGCCTACCCGGGAGGTCAGCTGCAGCTTGGGGGATGGTTCCAGACATTCCAAGGGCTTCCTTTCTCAGACATTCATCTCTCCGCCCTCAGGCTTTCTCCGGCCACAGAAGTGGGCTCAGCCTGTCGCACCACAGGCAGCGGAAGCGACACTCAGCGGACGACCCTGACCCAGTGGGGTGGGGAGCGGGAGTTGGTCCCCAATGACCCCAGCTTCTTTTGCCCCTCTGTGGAGGGCAACTCCGGGGTGTCTGTTGCAGCCTTCCAAAAGGTGCCCACCCGCTCCACGGGACACCCTCCGCAAGCTCTGCCCCCTCCCCTGACTGTGCTCTCCCCAAATAAACGACTTGTACCCACATCTCTGTCGCGGGGTCTGCCCTGAGACAACGCAAACTAGGACAATTGCCACGTGCAGCGCGCCGGGCTAGCAGCTGGAGATTCAGAGCAGAGTAAGCCGTGGCGAGGTGCCCAGAGTCACAGAATGATGGTCCCCACGTTTGAAGAATCTGGAGAGTCGGCTCCCTCTGAAATGTGTCACCCCCTCTGGCAGTGCGTCTCAGCTCTATGAACTCTGGGGACGTGCCAGAGGGGTGACATATCACTAAGTCATTTTCTGCAAACACCTTCCAGGGCCGTTGACAAGCCGAGCGGGAAAGTCAAGCTCATCCAGCTGTTGTGATTCATCGCACCTCAGTTTTGATCCTGGAAAGGGTTTGATGGTTCTTTCATCCCACAGATGTCTCCTGAGCATGTGCCCCAGCCAGGCAGACCTGGATTCCACGCCGCAGCCACCTTCTCACCCGGTCACCAACGCGCGGCCCACAGGGCGCCCCGGGGGGCTCAGTCGGTTAAGCGTCCGACTTCGGCTCAGGTCACGACCTCACTGCTCGTCAGTTCGAGCCTCACGTCAGACTCTGTGCTGACAGCTCCGAGCCCGGAGCCTGCTTCGGATTCTGTGTCTCCCTCTCTCTCTGCCCCTTCCCCCCCCCCAAATACAAATAAATATTTTAAAAATTTAAAAAACAAAAAGGTGGCCCGCAGGACCAAGATCTGCTACGGCTGAAGCCACCTCCAAGCCCAAAGCACGGGCCCCAAAGGCATGTCCACGACACGTGTCCCCAAAGCATCTTTGAGTGACGGTAGCCGCCTGGCAGTGAGGCAGAGGTGCCTGCCTCAGGGAGGACACTCGGTAGCAAGAGGCAGTTCCAGAATGCTCGGCTGTAATACCGGGCCTTGTCAGCTTCAAATTATACCATTACTGGTGTTCAACCAAACACACAGAGAAAAAAAGATGGAGAATAAATCATGTGTTCCCCCAGAAGGCCCCAGAAAAAGCCAAGCCGAGAAGCAAGCTGGCGGGGCCCTTCTCCTCGGGTGCCGGAAAGATTCCCTCTGGCAGGCGCCACGTAGCTCTGGGCTGGCTGTACAGAAAGTCACGCCTTGCTGAGGGCGGCCATTGAGCCAGAGGCCTGACTGACCCCGAGTCCTCCTCACAAGCGCGGCCGAGCCTGTCAGGGACAGCAGGACCCCTCCCCCTGGCACGCAGGGCTCCGGGCACCGCCAGCACAGTGCCGGGAGCTCTCCGGGCCCCTGGGTTTGGAGGAGGGCAGCTTCAGTGCCGGCCTCAAGGTCGGCACCAGCGAGGGTTTGTTCCGGGCTTTCCCACTTAGCCTGCCCACGGCGAAATGCAATGACCGCCGGGTGAGACCCGATTCTCCCTTTCCCCTTCCCCCAGGAAAGCCTTCCCCCCTTTACATCCTCCAAAGCTCTGCGGACCCCAGGGAAATGGGACCTTCTGCCCCCCGCTTGCCAGAGATGGTCCCCAGGAAGAGGCTGCAGGGGGCAGGCCTAAAGTGTCCTCCTGGCTTGTTCCCAGCAGCCTGGCGCACGCCTCCCTGCACGACGTGGACCGTTTGACTGTTTTCTTGCAGAATCCCGAGTTTCTCTCCTTTTGTTTAATTCATCAGGAGCCGGTGGCTGGTGGAACACTCGAGAAGATCAAAGGAAGAGGAAAGGGGCTCCCCAGAAGGCACGTCAGGCCTCTCTGGGAGGGAAGCATTTTCTAATCCAGGAAAGAAAAATCCTGCATTTTAGGCGGTGATTAAAGATGGGATATTCTGCGTCTCCCAGGATTAGGAGGAAGAAGGCGAGAAATTCTTTATTTTAAAAAAATGCCACCCAGTGCAGAAAGGGACAAGTCACACTCTGAAATCCAGCGCCAGGTCGGAAGGCCCCAAGGCAGACCCGGAGATTCAGGTCTCCTCCAGGGGACCACGGCAGCTACCCCATTTCGAACCCCTCTCCAGGCTTTTCCAGGAGGCCAAAAAACAAAAATAACTCATTCGTTGCGTCGTTCAATAAATACTCAGCGGCTACTGAGTGCCAGGCGCAGGCAAAACAGGGGGCAGGAAAACAGAGGCCGTCGCTGCCCTCAAGGGGTTTGTTTACCGGCAAGTAGGAGGTCTTTAAGCCCCAACAAGGGGGTCTGAGCCCCGCCTTGAACCTTGCGCTGGGCTCCGGACTGACAGAACTGACCATGCGGAGCCTGCTTGGGATTCTCTCTCTCCTTCTCTCTCTGCCCCTCCCCTGCTCATGCTCTCTCTCTCTCTCTCAAAATAAGTAACTGCAGCCTTCCTCATCAAGCTCAATGTACCACCAACGACCCTCTCCACCCCGCAGCCCAGGGCCCCCGGATCTGATCAAGCCTCTACTTCTACGATCCAATTTACAGAAGATACAAGTGACAAAGGAACACGGTATGACAGTACAAGGATGTAATCAGGAAAAACCAGACTGAGAAGCTCTACGAGACCAACAGCCTGGTTTCCCTCCACAAACAAATTGCCAGCAGAAAGGACCTCGACGTCACCCTGATGTGGATCCCAGCTCAAACAATTAAAAACACTTACGACATTTACGAAGCGACTGGAAGTCACAACACTCACTGGATATTTGACACTCGCGAGAAATTGTTAGAATCTTTAGACGTGATAATGGTATCTCAGTCACCTTGTTTTAGAAGTCCCCGTCTTTTCGGGACGCCTGGGTGGCTCAGCCGGTGAAGTGTCGGACTCTGGATCTCAGCTCAGGTCTTGACCTCAGGGTCGTGAGTTCAAGCCCCGTGGTGGTCTCCACACTGGGCATGGGGCCTACTTTAAAAACAAACAAACAAACAAAAAAACACATTTTTTTAAGAGGCACCCCGGGGACATTTTTACAGCATACGGGAAGGCCCCCAAGCAGGAAGGAGCCTGCATATTTCAGGTCCCAAAGATGGGCCAGTGTGACCGGGGGCTGAGGGGAGAAGCCTGTCATGGGGGCGCTGGAGGAGGAGCGCGCTAGAGAGTGCAGGGCCTTGGGACCCAAAACTTGCCCCCTTGGGCCTTGCAGACAGCTCCTTTGACCCTCTGGGTGAATACAGTCCCAAGAAGCTGACCACTCCTTAGAGACCAGAGGAAGGGGGAAGCAGGGCCTGGATATACGGTGTGAGTACCTCTTGAACAACTGAACAAGTGATAAAGGGGTCCCTCCACGTTGGAGGTGGTCCAGTGACTTTGGGTGATGTCTAGATTGGCAGGCATGTCGTAAAGCTGAGTAAACCAGGTGTCTTGGAAAAGTAGAGCAAAGCTGTGGAAACACCGGGCTTCCCGTGGCTGCTGTAAAAATTTCTACAAACCGGAGGTCTTGAAACAACAGAAATCTATTCTCATGGTTCTGGAGGCTAGAAATGTAAAATGAAGGTATCAGCAGGGCCGTGCTGTCTCTGAAGGCTCTGGGGTTCCTTGGTGTGTAGGTCTATGACCCCCATCTCTGCCCACGTCTTCACCTGACTCTCTTCTGCGTGTCTCCGCGTCTCCTTCTAAGGACACCACTCATTCGATGTAGGGGCCGCCAGGATCGAACGGGACCTCATCGTAACTTGATTGCATCTGCAGAGATCTTAACTTCGAAATAAAGTCACATTTACAGGTCCCAGGAGTTAGGACTTTTAACACAGCTTTTGGGGGACACAATTCGACCCACAACACACCGTTCATCAGGTGGACCGTGGAGCCGGACGTAAACGGGTCCGTTTGGGTCTGCCACAGACCCCTCCGGGTCTTCCCCGTTGCCAAAGTTGCGGGGTCCCGGGCCCCCGAATGTTTGGCTAGAGCAGCCCTGTAGGACGTCTGATCCGGTCTCAGCCCTTGGGGGACCCCAAGCTCCATTAAGACTCTCATGAAAGCTGGCTATGGGTTCTCTCCCCAGAAAAACGCTCACTTGCAGCTACTTGTACATGTTTGGATATTACTTTGGGAGGGGCAAGGGCCCGTAAGGCCCCCAAGATCCACGGGGCGTGGGTTAGGCTCTCACGGGTTTAGTCTTTCAGATGAAAGGCAGGGTGTTAGACAAATAGCACAGATACCTAGGTCTCACAGCCAGCCTGGGGGAAAGTTGGAAGCTGCTTTCTCTGTCTCAGTCACAGCCCAGCTCCTGGCAAGCTCTCGGCCAGCCCAAGAAGTGCAGAGTGGGCCCCAGGAGGGAGCCAGCAGGGCGGGGACAAGTCCCCGTGAGGAAGCCACGGAGACGGAGACGCCGGGACCTTCCCTTCGTCTCGGGGGCACCCGCGCCTTCTTGTCAAACACAGTGACTAAAATCTTGCCAAACACGGAGCCCTGTAGCCTGCTGATGGCCAAGCAGAAGATCATCTCTACCAGGCACGACAGACGGCGGCCAGCCACCAAGACATCTAGTATTCCATCGTTTTCTCCGGAGAGAGTTTTGGACAACCCGGGTTTCCCCCCAGCCTCCCCAGCCCATGAATGTGAAGCCACCAAGCCCCTCCGTCAGAACGCATGGGCATCTCAGAATGGGCGCGTGAGCCCAGGGCGGGCCTCTTCCGTTCTCCCTTTTGGGCTCCATGGGGAGTCCCCTCCCACCTTGTTGACTGGGGCCCACGATCAAGGGCACGACCTCATCCCAACCTCGGCAGTGGCCGTCACATCTGGGCCAAGGGACACTCCCACATGTGGCCAGCACGTGAAACAAGCGCCTCTCGGGAGCTGTTAGCGTCAAGACCCAGTTTAATTTTTTTGTCTCTGTTGTGGGTTCAACTATGTCCCCCCCGAAGCTCTATGTTGAAGTCGGACCCCCAGGTTCCTGTGAACGTGACATGATTTGTGGAGACGGAGTGATACCAGATTGCGGTGGCTCCTACCCCAGGGACGGGTGTCCCTACACGAAGGGAGAAATTTAGACGCAGAGTCACACAGAAGCAGGCCATGTAGCTACGTCCACGAGTCAAGTTCAGCAGGACCGCCGGCAGCCACAGGAAGCTAGAAGAGTGGCCTAGAACAGATTCTCCCTCAGAGTCTCCAGAAGGAACCAACCACCCTGCAGACAGACACCTTGATTTCGGACTTCTAAGCTCCAGAACTGTGAGACGGTACATTTCTGCTGTTGCGAGCCACAGCACAGGTCTGTAGTGATTTGTTACAGCGGCCCCGGGACGCTCATATATACTCTCACCGCCCTTTCAAAGTGATTTCAGGGGCCGGTGGCTCAGTCGGTTGAGCGTCCAATTTCAGTTCAGGTCACGATCTCACGGTTGGTGGGTTCGAACCCCGTGTCAGTCTCTGTGCTGATGACTCGGAGCCTGGAGCCTGCTGCGGATTCTGTCTGTCTGTCTGTCTGTCTCTCTCTGTGCCCCTCCCCCACCTGTGCATGCATGCACTCTCTCGCTGTCTCAAAAATAAACATTAGAGAGAAAGAAAGAAAGAAAAGAAAGAAAGAAAGAAAGAAAAGAAAGAAAGAAAGAAAGAAAGAAAGAAAAGAAAGAAAGAAAGAAAGAAAAGAAAAGAAAGAAAGAAAAAAGAAAGAAAGAAAGAAAGAAAGAAAAGAAAGAAAGGAAGGAAGAAAGAAAGAAAGAAAGAAAGAAAGAAATCAGCAGAAGGACATATCTCACTGCTCCCAGGACCCAAGACTTTTCTGGAATGGCAGGCTCGTTCGGTAAACCAAACCATTGGCATCTCTTGGCGTCCCATCCAAGCTTCTCTCGGGCCACTGCACGGCTGCAGGTAACCACTAGCCTTAGAGCCTTAGGAAAAGAGGGCTTTTTTTCCCTTCCTGGTTAACGGAGGCTTTTTACCTCCTCCGGTGTTAGAGGGTGGGGACGGAGGGGGAGAAAGGCATAGAGCACGTTCTGACATAGTGGTGTTGCTATAAGGTGGCATCCTGGACCTTATAGCAGTGCTGAAAGCCACTTACTCTTCCACGGGAACCTTGACGGGCCCTCCGGAGGCTCCGGCCGCATCTTCCGTGACGGGCAGGCGTCAGGCAGATGCACCAGCTGCCCTCAGCGGGACCCATCCCACACAGACATCGGCTAGCATTCCTTTCCCCTCTGACGGAAACCCGGGCCTTAGTTGGGGTTCCCCCAGTAGGATGTGGGGACGAGAATTCCAGTGCAAGCGATTTATTACAGAGGGGAGCCCGGGAAACACCAGCAGGGGAGGGAAGGCAGCAAATCCAGGCGCCGCCCGGAGCAGATGACTGCTGTGGGCAACTGGGTTCACCCCGCTGGGGACTCGTAAAGCATGCACATCAGAGCGCCCCACCGCAGGGCAGGGAATGGATTACCCAGCGACCCCCGCCTGGTACTGGTTGAGAACTGCTCCCAAGGTGCGTTAGCTCCCCGGCACTTTGGGACCGCCCAGCCAGGACCCAGGCACACTTCTAAGTCAAGAGATTGCCCTCGGGCAGAAAGCTCTGGGTTTATACGAGATAAGCATGGTGGAAGAACTAAGAACCTGGGCTGCAGCCCTCTTAACTGGATCTTTCTTACAGATAACCCCAGACCAGGTCAGCATTCCTACCCTGGCTGGGCGCCCGGTGCTTGTGATGTGCCGTCCAAGCAGAAGGTAGCTATTTTCCATGAAGAAGCAATTCGCTTTCTCCCTCTCTCTGTCTCTCTCCCATTCTTCCCCCTCCTCCCCCTCTCCCTCAGGCAAATAGCCCTGGCCTCTGAGAGAAGAAAGGCATGTGTCAGATTCCAGTCCATGGGCCCAGATCACAGCTGGGGTCAAGTATCATGGGGTTGTCCAAATGGAGCGCATGCGTCATTCTTTCGAGGCGCTCAGCGCCCTCCCCGCCACACACGCACCTGAACCTTCTTTCTTGTGCAGGGCTGGGGCTCCCAGCAAGAGAGCGTTCTCTGCAAAGAAATCTGCTCGCAGAAAACCCAGTGTCCCCTCTCTTCCCCCTTTCATATCCTTCTCTGGGTTTCAAGTCCTTTGGCTGGTTCTTTGATATTTCCTTTGAAAAATCTGCATTTTGGTCTCACGTTGGAATTTCTCAGCTATTGTCTTTGGCGCCCCAGGCGAAATGTGCGGTTGAACGTCCTAACCCAGGGGCTCAGCTCTGGGGGTGGCAGAGGCCTGCCTGCACCCCCACTCCTGCCGCCCACGCTGGGCTCCGCGAGAGGGGAGGGAGCCCGCCCCTCCTCCTCACCTCGGACCCACGTCTGACCAGGATCAAACCTTTCAGGAGGCCGGCTTCCGTCCCGTCAACCCGCAACCCATCTCTCTGTAAGCCTCAGTCCAAGTTCAAAGGGCCACCATCAAAGACTCCAGCGGATTGAATGGTGCCCTCCCCCAAAAGATAGGTCCACTCAGAACCTGTGAATGTGACCTTATTTGGAAAAAGGGTTTTTTGCGGAACGAATCAAATTAGAGATCTTGAGGTGAGATCATCCTGGATTACAGTGGGCTCTAAACCCGATGACAAGTGTCCTTCGAAGACAAGGGGAGAAGACACAGAGAAGAGAAGGGGACATGAAGGCGGAGACAGAGATTTGGGAGGGACGCATCAAGGAGCCAAGGAACGCCCAGGATTACTGGCAGGCGCCAGAGGCTAGGAAAGACGCCTGGAACGGATTCTCCCCCAAAGTCTCCAGAAGGAACCCACCCCGGACTTCAGATCTCCAGCCTCCAGAACTGTGAGAGAATCCATTTCTGTCCTTTTAAACTAGCAACTTCTGTTACTTTGTTAGGGCAGCCTAGGAAATTAATGGGAGACCAATTGAGCTGGGGGGGGGGGGGGAGCTGTCTGCCTCGTAGACCTTTCCAACTGCGGCAGAGACAAAGCTATGTGTTCGCCAAACCCTGTTCAGCTACCAGTCGGGTACGCAGGAAAACCCCATTTCCCAGAAGGCTTTGCAGTTAGGTGGGGCCAATGACTGGGTTCTGAACAGTCAAATGTGGACGGACTGAGACCTGGTCTTTGAGACTGCCCACGCAGTCCCGTCCATGCTCTCCTGTCCCTCCTCCGCCCACTGGATGGAAAGGATCCGATGGCAGATTCCGAGGTCCTAGAAGATCAACGAACCCGAAGATGGAAGGAGCCTGGGTTCCCGAATCACCTCATGGACAACCTTCCCTGTGTAGCACACACGTACATTATCTCACTTTCACCTCAAAAGAAGTCTTCGGGGAAGAGCAGAGTGGACACGGTAGACCTTCCACTTTGTATTTTACGCCTCTGTTCATAATTGTTAACGTTCCTGTCTCGGCTTCTTCACTAGGCTCTAAAGTCCCTGAGGGCCAATTCCATGCCTGAGTGACTGTCGGATCCCCCACGGACTTAACACCGTTCCACGCACATCGTACGTGCCCCGTCATCGTGTGCTGGGTGAACACAATAATACTCGCTGACATTTATTGGGCAAATACCACGACTCGGATGTTCTCAAGTACTTAACCCACGCAATAGCACCGTGGGGCAGTTGTTTCTACCTACAACGGAAGAAATTAAGGATCGGGAGGGGTACGTGGCGTTCCCGAGGCCACACGGCCGGGAAATGACAGATGGGGGAAACCAAGGCTGTCTGGCTCCTCATCCCCACTGCCTCCGCCTGAGCACACCCCACCCGCTTCTCCGGGTTTCGGGATCCATAAAACTAGAGGTCATCCCGACCCCCGAATCCCTACTGCCCATCTTCCCTGTGCTCACGCGGGCGGCAGAAGGCCAGGCCCGCTGGCTCTCCCTTCGCCCCCTGTATCCTCCGGCCGGCCACCCCAGGCCACCTCACGACCGCAGACGGGGCCCACCAAGGCGCACAGGTGCGGACCCTGCGTAACAGTCCGACACCACCCACGGCGTCCCCCGGGCCAGCTCAGCATTCGGCTTTGGTGATAAGAGAAACCCATCAAGAGATAAAGAGAGGACAAGATTCTGTGTGTGTGTGTGTGTGTGTGTGTGCGCGCGTGCGCGCGTGCGCGTGAAGAGATTTGCTTGGAAACACCAACCCCTCACCAAAGATGTTCCCAGCCCTCATTTGTACACACAGTCTTCAAACATCAAAGTGTTTGTTAAGTGTAAATATTTTTATTCGCTCCCCTCCTTCTCCTCCCGCTCCCCTTCCATCCCGGCTTCGAGCTCAGCAGATGCCAGGAGACCCCTCTGACTCAGAGCCAGCAGGGATGGTTTGGGGAAAGGGCACTTCCAGGTCCCAGCGGGCAGCCGGCAGCTGCACCCGACAGCCACCCGGGACTCGGCTCCCAGTCGCCGGCTCCTCTCTTGGCGCCCGTTTCCATAGGAACGGGCAGGCCCGGGATTGGCGGCCGTGGGAGCGTTACCCACGCCGGCTGCTTTGCAAGTGGTCCCCCCGCGGCCCTCCCCTCGCCTGCCCAGCCTGGGCCCGGGGCCTGCCCTGGAAAGGACCAGGGGGCTGGGGAAGTGCCCGGGTACAGGGGATCCCGGGGGCTCCGCGCAACACCCTGGAACCCGAGGCGCCAAGAGTCGGAGACGACACCTTGCCCGGAGCCTTTGTTAACGCTCCCCACCCCCCCCCCCCCCGCCCCCACTCCCGATCTCTTGCCTTCCTCCACGGGATCCTCAACAGCGAGCCCGGGGTAGCTTTTCCCACAGGGCCCGCCAGCCTGGCAGAGGACACGGAGCCAATTCAGAGAGCCCGTCGGGGCCGCGCTCAGAGGACGCACCAAGCCACGCGGGGCAGCCGCTCGTTGCCATCCAGAAAAACCCTCTTATTAAGCACCTCTCTGCTCCACGGTCTCCTGCGCCCTGCAGGTCACGCTGTACTCTGCCTCTCCGTTTCGCCGCCAACCTTGTGCTGTGCATGTCTCATGATTAAACAGAAGCCGGCGAACAGAGGGCCTTTCTGAGTCTCCAAAGCCGGGGACGTGATGGCTCCACCGGAGACAATTGAGAAGAAGCACGTGGCTTGCTGCCTGGCTCCCGAGGCCGAGTCCCTGCTACCAGAGGATCTCCTGTGCCCCTCGCCCGAGGAGTCCCGTCAGGGGCGGACCGTTCTTTGATGAGGGTCCAGGTCCGGGCTGTCACCTTTGAACCCCGGTCTCCCTCGTCGTCGTAGATCTTCCCGCCATTCTCAGGCCGGCCAGCAGCCTCTTTAGGCCTCCCCGCGATGGGGTCCCCTGGGGTGAGGGCTGATTCCCAGTTCTGCAGAGGTCAAAGGGCGCGCTGGGAGAAGCTGGGGTTTTGCTGATGGGCTTGAGGACTCCGAAGGCTCATACTCGGGACCAGAGGTTGAATGCCAGCCCATCAGCAAGAACTAAACAGCTCTTAAAGCAAGAGGACACTCAGGACTATTGATCAGGAGGCAGCGTCCACATCTATAATTAGACCCAGAAAGCTGCTTGCACATCAGCAAGAGCGAGAAAGACATGACCGTGGCTCCGCTGAAGCCAGATAGGCATCAGGATTGCACAAAACAAACAGAAACGTCACGGCTGCCAGTGCCCGGGGTCAATGGCAGCTAGCCCTCCCGTCTCCGTGGTGGCCGGGACCTCCCAGAGCTCGGCAGCCCGGCACCCGGGGTCCCGGAAACCCAGGACGCAAAGTTGCCGTCGACAAGTTTCCTCGGCGTGTTGCATTGTTACAAGTGGCAGGAAAAGGCTCCGTTTCTGGGCATTTGTGCGGCGTTCGTTTGTTCTTTTGGGTAATGAATCTGATTTGGGAACTGCAGCTAAAATTTGGAGGGAGGGGGAGTCCATCAGGAAGAAATACTGTTTGTTGGGGCCTTGGAATGCTCCTGGCAAATTGCCCTTCCTAAGTGCTGTTTTTTGAAAACTCATTCCTGCGGTAGGAAAATAGAGCAGATTTCAAACACTTAAGAGATCATTTTCAGAATGGTCTAGATGCACGCTGGTGTGCTGGCACATTTGCCTTTCATTGTTTTTTAATCACTATTTTGTCAAGTTTAATTGCTGCCATGCTAACAACTCAAACGGGAGCGAAACAAAATAGGGGATATCTATCATTGGTGAGAGCATTTTGATGGAATCTCTATATCCATTTGCGTCTTCTCCACCAAATTAGGAGAAAAGAAAATAGCAAAGGTTTTCTCCGTTGCCGTTGCCGGGAGAAGGATCTTTCTCTTTGGTCTGGGTGGGGAAATCCCCAGAGAAGCCGGCGAACCAGGCAGAGCCCTCCCACACATCCGCTCAGCCTCTCACAAACCCGATCTGGGGTTTTCTTGCCCGGATTTCCCTTCCAGGGGTATTATGAATTCTTACAAGTCCTGCTGGACGGTGAGAGCCTTGAAGGCAGAGAGAGACTCTGCCTGAAGTATGCACGCAGATCCCGATCCGCTCCCAAGTCTCCTGTGGGTCTCGTGCCAGGCATTACTCAGAGAGGCTTCGTGAAAGGACTGTGCCCAGCCGCCCCGGCCCGTGGCTGGCTGACGGCCTCCCGCTGTTGGCCTCGGCCGGGTCAGCCACATCTTTTGAGCTGAGGTCACGTCCCTCTCGCCCCTCTCGACAGCTGAGCAAGGCGGTGGCACTCCACACTGACCGATGGCCTCCAATGCCAACGGGCACCCGGTGGTCAGGGCTCCCGCCGGGCAGGCAAAGACTTTTCAGAGCTACGTTGCCTCCTGCCGGCTCCCCCTGCCCAATCTTTCGTGGGTGCTCCTCCTGTTTATTATTACTTTGTGCTCGGTTATGTACATATGCCCCTTCCCGGAAGTTGCTGAAGGATTAAATCAGCTCTCATAGCCACTGACTCCATCTCGGCAGCTGCTTCCTGGAGAACTCAACCTGAGACCACCCTTTGCCCACAGGATGGCTTTTTAGAGCTCCACAGCCTGCCTCGGGTGACTTCTCGGTGGCCGTCTCACGCGAATAGATGGCGCGCGTTGCTGAGGACCAGGGTCATCCGGGAGTGTTCGCGACCGAGGGAAAGTGCCAGCCAGCCCAGCTGTTTTGAAGGACCGGAGGGTGAAACTCCGCTGTGACGCCGGGTGGTTCTTTAAAAAGGAGTTTCCCGAATGGTCAGGGCAGGTCTTGCCTCTGGCAGCTCGGTGAAGAAACGCAAAGAACCCGTTTGCTCACAGGCTCAGCGATTTTGGAATTAGGGCCTGTGTCCCAACAGGCCTCGGGCTCGTCATCACTTGAAGGCTTACCACGCCCTTGGCTCCCCTAGCCGTCTGTCCGGCAGCTCCTTGAAGGCCAGGACGCACCTGTCTTGCTCACCACTCTATGGACAGGCTCTAGAACAGTGCACGGCACGTGCTTATGGTTCAGTGATGAACGGAGTGATCGAGCCCCATATCCATCATGTCATTACTATTATCCCAATGCTCCTCCATCATCTAGAGGATAGAGTCCAAATATGTTCACATGATAGACAAGAATATTCAAGGTCTGGCCTCCAGGCACCCTCCCTCCCCGCAGAACTCAGAGAATTAGCAAAGCCCCACCCCCACCCCGCCCGCTCAGCCTCACTTAGCCTTGGCTGCCCCCTCCCCCCACCACCACTTTTCAGGCAGACCACTGCCTACTTATGTTCAGAAGACTTTTTTAGGGGCGCCTGGGTGGCTTGCTTGGTTGGGAGTCCAACTTCGGTTCAAGTCATGATCTCACGGTTTGTGAGTTCGAGCCCCGCATCCGGCTCTGTGCTGACAGCTCGGGGCCTGGAGCCTGCTTCGGAGTCTGTGTCTCCCTCTGTCTCTGCCCCTCCCTCGTTTGTGCTCTCTCTCTCTCTCTCTCTAAATAAACATTAAAAAAAAATTTAAAGAATTAAAAAAAAAAGGAAGAAAACAGGTAACAGGAAACAGAATTCTTTCCTAGGCCTACTTCCAGGAAGGTCTCGGCCAAGAACCCTCTACTGATGGCGGGCCCGGGATTTGCACCCAGGCAGTCTGACTCCAAATTTTATGCTACGACCAGGTGCCTTGTCTCTCTGCCTGTGTGGCCTGTGCCTGTACTGAGGTCTGGCTAACGGAAGAGTTTCTGCCCACGAAACCGGGGCCACCCAGCTGGCACCTTCTGTCCTTACCAAACAAGAGCCTCCCCCTGCCCGCTGCCTACCCTCCTTCCCTCATCTCCCTCCCGGCTCCCTTTGCGGCGTCCCCACCCGAATTCGCCTTTTCTCAGTCTCTCCCGTCCCTCTCCCAGCCAGCCCCGGCCCATGCCGCCGCAGGTGGGGGTGCCCTCCACCAACTCCGGAGTCCCAGCATTGAACAGCAACCCCGGCGGGGCTGGGCGCGTGCACCAAGTTGCAGGTGGGGCTCCCGTGAGGGGGTCTGCCCTTGTCCTGTGAGGGAGACACAGAGGGAGTGCAATATCAAGTAGCCGATGAAAATCACCACGACGGGTGGGGAGAGAGCGACTCTGCGGAAGGAAGGGAAAGAAAAACAGAACTCCTGTGTTCCACGTTTTGAAGCATTTTCATTATGCATTGTGCCTGGCAAACGATGTAGCCGGCTCTGCCCCCGACTCGGGAGGAAACCCTGGGACAGAGGAGCCCAGAGAGGCAGGAGGTCAAGGTGTGAAGCTGTAAGCGTGTGAATTATCCCTCGAAGCTGCAGGTGAACTCAGGGGCCTGGACGGGGAGTGGCTGGGGTGTCCGCAGGGCCTGCTGCAGAGGCCTGCCCCTTCTTTTTTTTTTTTTTTAATTTACTTATTTAGTTTGGGAGAGACAGAGACAACACAAGTGGGGGAGGAGCGGGGGGTGGGGGTGGGGGGAGAGAGAGAGGTAGAATCCCAAGCAGACTGTCAGCATGGAGCCCGGCGCAGGGCTCGAACTCACGAACCGTGGGATCATGACCTGAGCCGAAACCAAGAGTCAGACGCTTAACCGACTGGGCCACCCAGGCGCCCCGGCCGCCCCCTTCTTGAAGCAGCTGCCTTTAAACACCTCTCGTGTTGGCTTCTTGTGGTTTTAGGGGTGCTGGTCTCCACCAGCCTGATTCAGAGTTTCTCCGGCAATTCTTGCGAGGCCTAGGGTGGAGGCTGCAAGTCTGTGTTTCGAACAGGCTCCCTCATGATGCTGACGCAGCTTTCAAAGAAGGGTCAGGGAGGGCACGTGCGAGATAAGCCCGTGTTCCTCTGCCATGACTTGCTTCTTATAAACCTCAGCCTTGAGGACTACACCCTCTCCGTGACAGCGGGGAGAAACCTCTCGCTTACGCCTCTGGTTGGTGGAGCTTTGGAAGCAAGCCACCTCATAGGGCAGTGGCCAGTCTGGGACTCGGCTGTCCTTGGGCAAGTCCCCATCCACCCTTGGTCCAGTCAGCACATACAAGGGCGACAGCATCCTGTGGCCCTGGCCTGGAGACATCTCAGAAGGAGTTCCTCTGGAAAATGCCATGGATGTGGTGGGAATTCTGAGCCTCGATTTTGCGAGTAGTATAAACAATTTATGTCGAAAGGGTTGGAAAACTGAAACATGCTGTTCAAATATTGAGACACAGACGTTTTGATGACTCAGAAGGCGTCAGGAGGTGGGGCTGTAAAGTAAACGGATTCAACGTGTACTCAAGGCTCCAACCCGCCCACTGATTTAGGAAGGGATTTGCTCAGACTCTCCAGGGTTGCCTAAGACGTCAGCTGGCTAAGCAGCTCAAAGGGCACTTATGGTCCTAACCCAGCTCTGTTGCAAGGAGATTTCAGACATACTTAATGCGGGCTCGTTCAGGTTCAAGAATTCTACTTTACTAGTATATTAGTCAGCTGTCTCTGTAATAATGCTGTGTAACAAATCCTCCCCAAACTCAGTAGTTCACCAAACAAAACTTTATTTGTCTGGCTTCTAGGTCTACAGGTCATCTGGGAAAGTTCTGCCTCAGGCACCTGAGTGGGTTCGGGGAGGCTGTACATATGTTCGTGTTCTCCTTGGACCAGTGGCTACTTGGGACAGACATGGAGAGAGCAGAAGTACGAAGGGTCTGAGCAGAAACACAAGACTGGCGCCCTGTCACTCCTGCCTGCATAGCATTGAACAAAGTAGGCCACGTGGGCTAAGCCCGGCATGGGCTGCTACGTGCCACTTAATCTCATGAAAGGCACTGAAAGGTCGCATGACAGCCTCCTGCTTTGAAGAGTGGTTACCTCAACTCTTCTGACCCTTCTGATGGTAACTTGCACAGTATCATATGTGGGTGCACACTTTAAATTGATTTCTTCCATCTCTGCTATTTTTTCATTAAATTCATGTTCTATGCATGTTTTCTTCTTGGCATGCAGTGTTAAGTGCACACCGCATATTGCTTATGAAGCATGTGTATTAAAGAGCCACACTGGACAGTAATTAATGAAGAGAAAATTTCCTTGTTAGGTGGTGTCATAATAGCTAATGACAACTATTGAGATGACGTTATCCATTTGAGTAGGATTTTTGTATTGTTTTAGCCTAAGGTGGTTTTAGTTTGGGGGCTCAGGAATACACCCAATCTTTTTTCTCCTTTGGTAATTATGATTGAGGCCAATGAGAAGTCACCCCGCATGAGGTTTTCCAGGAACAGAATTCTTACAGAAGACAGAGGAAGGCAGTACATATAGCCAGGTGTGGAGGGAGAGGAGTGGGGAGGAAGTTGTCTGACAAATGGGCAGAAGCGCACGTGTGCGCATCCCTCCTGACAAGAAGACGGCCCAGTGAGAGCAAGACAGAACAGGGTTCTAACGGGAACCTGCCTGTCCCCCGTCGCCACCCGGGGGTGGATGGAGGGCAAAATTTTGCTCTTTCTCTCTCAGGATCCCCCCTCCTGCAAGTCTCCTATCTGCCAGCCCCCCCAGCTTGTGTAGATTAGAAAACAGCCCCCCCCACCAGCTCTCCACTTTGAGTAGTCTCTCCTGAGTCTGAGTGGGTGCTGGGGCCTGGGATGAGCCTCAGGAGTTTGAAGTCGTTAGTCACCGGGACAGTTCAGACAGACATCGTGTCAGGCGGCCGCCGAGAAGCGCAATGAAAAACACAGAGGTTAAAGGCCAGGCTTTGGGGTCACATATAGGTGAGTTCAATTCCTGGCTCCACTACTTCCTAGCCGGGACCTAGGGCAAGTTGTTGAACGTTTGGGGCCTCAGTTTCTTCATCTGTAGAGTGGGAATAACAGCACTATCCAACGTGCGTGCACACGCACACGCAGAGTCGTTGATAAGATCCAATGCGATGCGCTTTAGAAAAAAACCGGCCCTGCTCTTGGCACTCAGCTTTGACTCAACAGATGGGGCTAGCATGGGTGCACGTTCCCCTGTCCAAATCACAGGGACAGACAGGTTCAGGATTCGGAAATTTCACTTGCCATATACTCCACGAAACCCCACACCTCACAGTCAAACACGCTAACATTTCTCGCAGCAAAATGTATGACTATTCAGTCACCGGGATTAAATAAGGGATTAAATAAGGCTTTTAAATAGCCTCACATCCGTTCTGGCCGGGGTTTGCCATCAAATGAGGTTTTGCCAAACCTTCGTTTTCAGGCCTTTGGGATGTGAGTAGTGTGGGTAAATGGGTATATGAGCAGGTTACAAGCATTCAGACCACGAGAGAGAAGACTGAGGCCACTGGCGCAGGGAAGGGGCTGGAGAGGGCAGGCAGTGTTGCACAGAGGGCTCTTCTCTTCGGTGAAGGGCGACCACCCTTCTGGAGGCAGAAGAGAGAACGAAGGCGAATGGGAAACCAGCCACCAGGCAGAGGGTGGCGGGAGAGGAGGACAGACGGTTCCTGCATTTCGAGTAGCATCATTTGGCTCCCCAGAGGCCTAGAAAATATTCATTCCCAGACCCCCTCTATCAGCCACTGAATAGTTGAATGAATAAATAAACAAACAGAGGAGGGAGGAGAGCGGCTGGACCCCACACCCTAAGGAGAGGTTGGATGAGCCAGACGCCCCTTCCCCCTGGGAACTCCAGAAGGCGCCCTGAAGGACCCCTGGCGACGCCCCGGCCGGAGGTGCTGATCAAGGTGAGCGTTCACGCGGCTGCCGGCCGAGGGACAGCGGGCAGCAGAACGGGCACGGCCCTTTGCCCAGGAAATTGGCCAGCAGGGGTGGGGGGGAGGAATTTGGCCCTTTTTCTCAGGAGTTTCTGAAGCCCCAGGAAGCAAATAATTCTATTATCCTGGGTTTTGTTCCCGGGTTCCTGATAGCAGCCTCTAGTCGATCCTTAGTAGCAACACTGTATGTGTGTGTGTGTGTGTGTGTGTGCGCGCGCGTGTGTGTGTGCGCGTGTGTGTGCGTGCGTGTGTGGCGCCTATGTAACAACAGAGACACATGGAGAAAAGAAAACAATGGTTTTCTCTGTGCCCCCAAGGGAACAGCCCCGGTGCTCTGGCGCTGAGCGGAGGGAGAGAGAGTTGCGTGTTCTCCTCCCGTGTCTTTTCTTATTTTGCATTTCTCATTACATCCGCATGTCACGGGGCTGCTGGCTGATTTATAATTTATTGGTTTAGTGTCTCGCGGCAGGGAAAGGATGCTACGCTATATTTTTCAGGGACACTCAATTCAACTTTGGTGAAGCAGCCAGGGCCACAGCTGTGAGGGGTACGGATGAGAGCCGTGCAAGAGGGGGTGGCCAGAGGGCCCTGCGTCACCGGGCCGCCCCGGCCCAAATGCCGCCCCCCAGCCGGCGACGCCGGCCTGCGTGGGCTTTCTGTTCACGTCGGTGGGGGGGGTTTCCTAACCCCATTTCACAAATTCCATCTGAAGCAGGCATGTACACGCACATCTACGATTTGGGGCCCTGGGCCCCGAGGTCCTGGCGCAGTCCTGCCTTCGAGGTTCTTCCACGGCAGACCCTGACACACAGATTCACGTGAGGGTGATTTCTTTAAGAAAGTCCGCCAGGAGAGAGGGGTAGGGGAGTAAGTCAGTTACGTGTAACAAAGTGCCGCACGCTGTCCGCGGTGGGGGGGGGGGGGCTCAAACAACAGAAATGTGCTGCTGTCTCACAGTTCTGGGGGCCAGAGGTCCAAGGGTTGGTTTCCGAGGACTGTGAGGAGGAAATCTGTTTCAGGACTCTCTCCTAGCTTCTGGTGGTTTGCGGGCATTCTTTGGTGTCCGTTGCATTGTGGAAACATCACCCCCATGGGGTCTGCCTTCCCATTCATGTGACATTCTCCCTACAAGCGTCCCTATGTCCAAATTTCGTCTTTTTATAAGGACTCCAGCCATACTGGATTAGGGTCCACCCAAATGACATCATTTAAACCTGATTACCTCTGGGGCGCCTGAGTAGCGCGGGCAGTTAAGCGGCCGACTCCTGGTTTCGGCTCAGATCGTGATCTCACAGTTTATGAGTTCGAGCCCCGCCTCGGGCTCCACACTCACAGCGCAGAGCCCGCTTGGGATTCTCTGTCTCCCTCTCTGCCCCTCCCCTGTTGGAACACTTGCTCTCGCGCGCTCTAAGTAAATAAATAAACTTAAAAAAAAAAAAAACGTGATTACCGCTTTAAAGATCCGATCTCTAAATAAGGTCTCATTCTGAGTTCTGAGGTACCGGCGTTAGGACTTCAATGTATGAATTGGCGGGGGGGGGGGGGGGGTGGTCACAATTCAGCCCCTAACAGGAGGTGGGGAAGTGAAGGAGGAAAGAAGACCAAGCCAGGGTGAAGTGTCACAGAAAGGCCCTGAACCCTGTAAGGCATTCCTGGGGACAGGGGAGGGAGGTCACCTTCAGCAGTGCCCGACTGGGAAAGAAGGGAGCCAGGGTCGATCAGTGAAAGGAAGCCCTCAGAGGGACATCGGTTCGTAGATAGTCCCAGCCTTCCTCGAGCACAGATCCAAAGGATGCTGGTTGTTGGGAAGAAAGGCCACTGGCAGAGGCTGTGTGCGGAAACGGAAGAAGGATTTCGAGGGGGCATGGGAGGCTCAGGCAGCGTCTGCGGTGAGCCTCCGAGTTCCTTTTCGGCCAGAGGTCACTCATCGCCCCTTTGATGTGCCGCCTCTTGCAGATGACGGGCACTTGGCCACACCAGGGCCCGGAGGGGAGACAAAACGAGAGAGATGAGAGCCTACGCTCCCAGAAAGGCCCAGACTGATCGTGAAAAGCCAGTTGTTTTTGCTAGGTTTTCATCAGCGGTAGCTCGTAACGTGGGGGGAAGTGGGGGAGAGGACTGGCCGTTCCTGTGTAAAACAGGAAAGAGGAAATACACTTCGGGAAAAGTGGTAATGATCGACTCTTGGGGTTAGAATCACGGTCTTTGATTGAATAACATGGCAGGGTTTTGATTCAATAGTAATCTGATTTGGTGGCACACCAATAATAAATTCTCCAGCAAACTGAAAAATTCTGTAGGGTAATGGAAAGCATTCGAACCCCATGGTTTTCATTGAATTAAATATGAAAATGTATCATACAATCGATATTGCAATATTTGATTCAATCAGCATTTCAGGATGGGAACCGTTTTCTCCTATTTGTTTTTATGCTGTCGCAAAATATTTCAATTTGCTTCAGAATTTATTATTGACAAATCACCCTCACGGCCGTTGGGGGTTGGGGTGGGGAGCTTGTCACAGAGGATTGGCAGCTGAGAAATGCTGGGCCGAACCAGGCCTGGGAAATAGCCAGGGACTGTGGAATGCTCAGGTGAGATTCCAGGAAGGGGCTGATTATGCGCCGCAAGGGGATAGAGGAGGACATTCGTCCCTGGGAGAAGGGAGTCAGGACAGGTTGTCCCGCCTTTCCTCCCGATGGAGGCTACTCTCTACGGCAGCGGCCTGCCCTGGGCAAAATTAAAAGGTAGGCACAGGGGCATTTGGGTGGCTCAGGCGGTTGAGTGTCCGACTTCGGCTCAGGTTGTGATCTCGCGGTCTGGGAGTTCGAGGCCCGCAGCCGGCTCTCTGCTGTCAGCGCAGAGCTCGCTTCGGATCCTCTGTCCCCCTCGGTCTCCGCCCCTCCCCCACTCATGCTCTCTCTCTTAAAAAAAAAATCAAAAGAAATCAAAATAAACATTTAAAAGGGAGGCAGAGGGGCACCCCCCCTCCTGGTGCCCTGGTAAAAACACCAGCTTGAGGGCTCAGAAATCTGGGTCTGATGGGTTCTTCCGCTAACTAGCTATGTGGCTTCAGGTTAATGACTTAACTGCGCCGTGTCTCTGTTTCCTTATTTGTGGAATAGCGGCAAATTCTTACCTTCCTCATAGGCCTGTCGTGCTTGTTAAATGAATGTGGGTACCACACCCAGTACTTCATAAGCAACCAGTAAATGGCACCTGCTATCATCATCATCATCATTATTATTATATCAGTTGCCTGTGGCTGTGTAATTAACTTACACTCCAAAACGTAGTGGCTTAAAACAGTGATGGTTCTGGTGGTCATTTTGTTTTAATGTTTCTTTATTTTTGAGAGATGGTGCAGCCAGGGGGAGGGGCAGAGAGAGGAGGACAGAGCACTGACAGCAGCGAGCCCGATGCGGGGCTCGAACTCACGAACTGCGAGATCGTGACCTGAGCCGAAGTCGGACGCTCGACAAACTGAGCCACCCAGGTGGCCCTCGACAAATGCTTTCTGAATGAATCGTGTAAGTATAATTATATGGTTTTAGGAGGAGGCATACTTCTAGAAGTACATTCATAATAAAGAGTTAAATAATCAAAATGCCTCACAAGGGCATATGCATTTTTAAGCTAATGGCAGGACACAGGGCATGGCTTAGCATAAACAGAAGCTCCGGGTAGAATTTTCGGAATCATGGATGGGTGGCTATTTTAGAAAAGCGTCTCTCTCCCGTATTCCTCAAATGGCATTGAGTGTGGTACTTCCAAGTCCACTTACGAGGATGGTGGCCTGTCAGAGGCTCCTGAGCGAGGGGGTAGCTGATGGGCATGGCCCCATTTCCCTTAGGTCTCTATTAGTCACCCTTGGAGTTCTGGACATCCCCATCCCACTGGCTTCAGGCATGCGTGGGAAGAGGTAGAAAGAGCTAGGAGGGGTTCATGAGAATTGAGAAGGGCAGTGAGACCAAAGTCAAACTGGACCCAATAAGTCCATAATCAGTCAACCGACGGACACGTCCCAAACTCGCTGTGCGTCAGTAACTGCCTCAGACCCTAGGGATGCATCCGTGAACAAGACAAAGTCTCTGTTCTCGTGGAGCTCCCATCCTAATGCTTGAGCCGAGGAGACTGAAGCCAGAGAAAGCAGGAGCCAAGAGCTATCCCCGAGGAGAGGCTGGAAAGCGTCCAAATCCTGAGCGCTGAGGTGGGTGACGTGAAGTCTGTTCCACCTCAGCTACTCACAGCCCCCGGCACTCTGTCCAGGCGCGGCGGCTAGCGGAAACGCAGAAGGCAGAATGGCACAGGGATCGGGGTGCCAGGAAAGGAACCCAGGGTGTGTGGGGCATGTGCATATGCCACGCCCAGGACTCCCTAAGCATACACCCTGGTCACGGTTCCGAGCATATTACACCGATGATCTCATTTCACACTAATTCGCAACAACACCATGCCTGTATCGGTCAGCTTTCGCTGCGTAACAGATAATCACAGAACAGTAGTGACACGCGACAACGAACGTTCTTTAAGCATCTGCGGGATTCAGCCGATCTAGGCCGACCTCAGCTGGGGCAACCCAGCCCTGCTCCACATGGTCCGGCGGGCACATCCTTGTGGGCGGTGGCCGAGGCACGCGAGTGCAAGCCTCCGTGCACAAACTGTAACATCCCACTAGCCGTGGAATGTCACATAGCTGAGCCCAGAATCAAAGAGGTGAGGGTGGCGAGAGGGGGCGGGGGGCGTGTGCGGAGCAATCTGCCGGAGCAGGAGGGCAGTGAAAAGTTACAAGACAAAGGACATAAATTCAGGGGGGGACAGAAGACTCGGGACCGATAAGGTAATCTACCACAAAGAAGTCGGTATTACCATTAAAGCCATTTTACACAAATAAGAAAGCTGAGCGCGGAAAGTTTAAGACACTGGCCCAGGGCAGCCCAGCTGGTAATTGGCGTATCCAGAACTTGACCTCCGAACCTCTGCTCTTACCGGCTCCTCCTCGCCATTTCGCTTCTCAGCTCTCGCTTAATCCGAAGATAAATCTAAGAGTATGGGATATATGGACGGTGTCTCCTTCAGGAAATCCTCCGTAAATATTTTTTTTCTTCCAGCCTTTGGCAGGCATCAAGCCATAGTGCACTCGAGGTAAGACTCCTGGTCAAATACCCAGAGTTTGGGAATTAAGTGTTATTTGGATGTGGACCCACATGCTTTAACAATTAGCCGCGCTGAGTTTTGACATTTGGGGAAGCTGAAAAGCCTGGTGAGGACACAGACTGATATGAAGATTTCTCTCCCTGCTGTGGGGGTTGGGGGGTGCGGAGGAGGGGTTCTAAGGCAGCGCCACAGGCCAAGCCAAAATTTCCCTGAGAAAATTGTTCTGGTCCTTTTTTAGTGCAGAGGAGTCAAAGCATCCCGTGGTCATTCAAGTTGACGCCTACTATTAACGACCAGAGAGATCTTCCTTTTTAATGGTGCAAACTACATTATGGTTCATTTCTGAATCCTCCGCACCTAGCCCAGTGCCTGTCGTATGATAAGAGCTTAGTAGGGGCGCCTGGGTGGCTCAGTGGGTTAAGCGTCCGACTTTGGCTCACGTTGTGATCTTGCGGTTTGTGAGTTCGAGCCCCGCGTCGGGCTCTGTGCTGATGGCTCGGGGCCTGGAGCCTGCTTCGGATTCTGTGTCTCCTTCTCTCTCTGTCCCTCCCCCGCTCACGCTTTGTCTCACTCTGTTTCTCAAAAATAAATAAAATGTAAAAAAAAAATATTGATAAGCGCTTGGTAAACGTTGAATGAATAGGTAAACGAATAAATGAGCAATTATATTTCTAATGGGGTGGGGGTGAGCTTTGCCATTTAAAGGAATCTGGAGATTAGGCCCTCTGCAATGGAATGTGAGGAATCGTACCCTAATCCACTCAACTTGTAGGTTCTGACTTTAATTTATTGGGTCTCCTTAATGCCCTCCGTAAAGAGGTCTGGTGGTTTTAAGTTTCTTTCCTCCTCAAATGACCGAGGCTGTGGTGGAGACGCATACTTTTGTGACAGAGGCAAGAATTTAGCACTCTTTTCAGCCCTCGGCCCCAGAATTTCCGGCCCGCTGCGATTCTGTCCAAGTGGTCTGAGCAGACTGGACCCAGGCTCCCACATACTAACTCAAGAGGCGGGTGGCACCTTATGCGATTGAAGCTGCCACACGGCAGGTGGCCCATGCGGCTGCATGCTCCGGCAAAGTCATCCAACCGAAGGTGACAACGTCCCGGTCCTGGGGCTGCCCCCTGCACCTGGCCGGCGTGGGAGGGCCGGGAGCACAGACCTCTAAAAATGAGTTGCCAAGTTGTGTTTTTTGTCTTCTCCAGCTGAGAGCCTCTTGTAGCAAAAGTTTCTGAACACCAACACCACACGGTAGTACCAAGCGCTTTCTGGGATCCTTTGTTCAAATCTTAAACTGAAATTTTCAAAACACGTAGAGATTCTGGGCTGGAGGTGGAAGGGGATGGCCAGGAAGTCAGCAACCTTCTGTTTGGCTCACTGGGCCTCAGTCGCCTCATCTACAAAATGGGGTGGGGGGAGAATAATGCACAGTTCAGCAACATACAGTCAAACCTTGGATTGCGGGTAACTTGTTCCGTGAGTGTTCTGCAAGATGAGCAAACATTTCCAATAAATTTTAACTTGATAAACGAGCGATGTCTTGCAAATACGAGTAGTACGGGAGGCCGAACGTCACATGATCACAGCTGAGTCAATGGTTCTTTTTTTTTTTTTTAACAGAGACAAACCAAGAAACAGACTCCCTTTTTTTAAGCTGATCCATTTATTTTGAGACAGAGAGAGAGAGCATGAGTGGAGGAGAGGCAGAAAGAGAGAATCCTGAGCAGACTCCTGACCATCAGCTCACAGCCCAATGTGGGGCTCGAGCCCACGAACGCCAGATCATGACCTGAGCTGAAATCGAGGGTCAGACGCTTAACCAACGGAGCCACTCAGGTGCCCCACTGAGCCAACGGATCTTGAAATTTGCTTTGATATACAAGTGCTTTGGATTCTAAGCACGTTTCCGGACCGAATTATGCTCACAACCCAAGGTTTTCCCGTATATTATCAATTCATTTTTTGACACGGTTTACGGAGCACCCGTCCTCCGTCTGCTACACAGACATGGCCACTTGCCTTGTGGACATTTAAGGAAAATGAGCTGGGCATCAGTGGGATCTGAGACCCGTAGTTACGGGCTGGGGTCGGGGGAACCATTGGTCACCACTTCTGTGTCTTTACTCACTCGAGTGGATACAGTTGTGCAGCCGACGTGGCATCACTTTGGGAAGAAATGGCAAATTGTTTAAGAGAGAGAAGGTTAAATAGAATGAATGTAGCCATTCATCCAGATTGACTTGACGACCCCAGGTCCTTTATGGGGGGCACAGAAGTGGAAACGCCACCCAATATTCGCAGCAGGCATACCCCCACTAAAATCAGCTAGAAAAAAAAATTAAATTAAAAATTAAAATTAATTAAATTACAAAAATTAAACACACCAATCACAGAGCCAGATGCACAGTCAGGGTTCAGTAAACGTATGTGTCTAGGCATCGATCGGGGGGCACGCAGAGCGGTAACACCGCGGAAAACTTGCCTTCTGAGTCTCGGATTCCATTCCCAGATTTGTAATTTACTGGCCCTATAGCGTACCTTCACCGGCACATCTGAGCACTATTTCTTGAGCACCTAATATGTGCCAGGCATCCTTCTGGCCCCAGGGATACAGCTGTGGAAAAAAATAGAGAAAAATCCCTGATCCTGGAGTTACATTCTAGTGGGGAAGAGACAGATGATAAACAAGTAAAAGATATAATGTGAGATGTTGCTCAGTGTCATGAAAAACATTAAAAAAAATTTTTTTTACTGTTTATTTATTCTTGAGAGAGAGAGAGAGACAGAGCACGAGCAGGGCAGGGGCAGAGAGAGGGGGAGCCACCGAAACTGAAGCAGGCTCCAGGCTCCAAGCTGCTAGCACAGAGCCCCACACGGGGCTCGAACCCACGAACCGCGAGATCGTGACCTGAGCCGAAGTCGGACGTCCAACCGACTGAGCCACCCAGGCTCCCCGGAAAGCACTTTTAAACAGGGGAAAGCAATAGGGGCTGGGGGAGAGGGTTGCTGTCAGAAAAATGACTTCACCCTTCGGAGCCTCGACTTTCTCATCTGTGAAATGGGAAATAATCTCCCCCAGATTGGATTCCCTTGATAATTACATTAGATAATGTAGATAAAGTGACCTGGGCCCTAGAGGACCTAAATGGATGTGCCCTCCCCAGGCCCTGCTGATACCAACAAAAGCCACCTGGCCGACGTTCAGAAGAGACATCTCTGCTGTGGCACTTCAGAATATCCCTGGTCTTTTCGGTCTGTATCTACCTCAAGAGCATCATCTTACCATTAGAAGATTCCAGGCATTTGCTGTAATCTATGTGGAGGCACCCTGTATTGTGGGAAATGCAGGCTTAGGGACCGTTCAGACTGTCATCTCCAGAAAGCCAGCTGGTGACAGCACCAGTATGTGACATCTGTTTACACCCCACCTGCTATCTGTCAGGTGCTTCCAGGAGGCGACCTTCACCCCTGGAGAGGCAGATAAACAGACTTTGATGCGGAAGACACGTGCAGAGGTGCCGACAGGTGACAGGAACCAGGCAGGGATGCCGAGGCACCCAGAAACTAGGGACAGCTGGAAGCCATTAGCACTCTTAGGGACAAGGAGAGGGACTGGCGTGACACGGGAGCCCAGAGGGGAGGTGGAACCTTCAAGGGGCTGGGGGACGGGATGGTGGCCACAGCCTTCCTTGTGGCGGGGTGGGGACCAAGGAGAAATACCCTGACGTCTCTCTCCTCCCACCTGTGATCTGTTGCTCGCAATGGCCAAGCCCAAATGCAAGTCAGCTGCCAAGAAGCCGGGTCAGGTCAGTCCACAGAGCTGGGTCTCCGGAACACAGAACATGGTGGAAAGTAGTTAAGAATGGATCTTGGAGGGCAAACAGCGCATGCCTGTACCATGATGTTTGCTCTGGAGACCCTGCTAAGCATCGGCTGTTTGCATACAGCAGCGGTTCTCACCTGGAGTGCACCTGCAGAGCCCCTGGAGGACCGGTGAACCGGAGCGCCCGCCCTGCCCCCCCAGAGTGTCCGATTCTGAGGTCCGGGGCCGGGCCTGGGAAGTTGCACTTTTTTTTTTTTTAATGTTTATTTATTTTTGAAAGAGAGAGATAGAGCGTGAGTCGGGGAGGAGCAGAGCAAGAGGGAGACGCAGAACCCAAAGCAGGCTCCAGGCTCCGAGCCGTCAGCACAGAGCCCGACGCGGGGCTCGAACCCACAAACCGTGAGATCATGACCTGAGCCGAAGTCGGACGCTTCGCCGACTGAGCCACCCAGGCGCCCCTGGGAAGCTGCATTTGTAACAAGTTCCCGGGTGAGGTCGATGCGACGCTGCCCGCCCGAGGGCCACACTTTGAGAGCTACGGCTTTGTAACATGACGTTTCTAGAGAACAGCTGCCCTTCTCCTGTTCCTAGCACCCAACCGGGTCTGTGTACCCCGGGACGCCCCACGGCCAGCAGGACCAGGGGCGGCACAGAAGGGGCCCAGGGAGCCACCTGTAGCTCCCCTCATCCGACAGCCGTAGGACCTGGACCCCGTCAGCTGGGCTGCCCTCACCTGGCCCTCGCCCGTCCAGTCCTTGCTCCCTCCAGACCTCATCTTCTGTCCTTTGTTAAATCTCCCTGCCCCTCCTGCCCGGATGGCCAGTTAACATCACACACACACACACACACACACCCACACACCCCGATTAGCTGCACCTGGATGCCTGGCCCGTTTCCTAGGGGAAGATGAGTCAACCACTCCTTGGGGCCAGGCGACATCCTGTGCTCAGGCCAGGAGGTCACAACTCCCGGTCACGCGACATTGCCTCTCCGCGGGCAGCCCTGCCAGTCCTCGGCTTCCCCTGACATCTTTGTTTGAGGGGAAGTGAACACAGAATGTGGCTGGGCCCCTGCCAAACTGGGTCACCCGTGCCCCCTCCTGGGTCCCCCCATGGGCCGGGACCCATCTGAGAGCTGCTTTTCCACTTCGTGTTCTCATCCGGCTCCTCATCTGACCCATCCCTTTTCTCGGCTTCCCGCTTGGAAAGTGTCACTCTGCCAGCAGCTCCGGGCTTCCATCGTCACTAAGCAGCTGCCGGAGTCCCAGACGAGGCGCCCCACAGAGTGTCAGCGGCGGAAACGGCCTCCCGGGAACACATGGTGTTCAGGCCCCTTCTTCTGGTGGTTCCCACCCCCATTCTGTGTGGTTACGATTGGGCTCCTGGGCCCACCATCCTGTGCCCCCTCCCCAGCCCCAGCCTCAGAGCAACAAGAGACCAAGCCCTGGCCGATCAGCACAGCCATTCTCCCGGACACGGGGCTCTGCCCAGGGCTGGGCCTGAACCCCGAACAGGGGCAGTCGGACTGATGTCCTGGAGTAGGCGTGCAGACACCGGAGCAGCAGCTTATGAGAGCCAAAAGATGCACAAGTCGTGGGTGACTTGAAACTGTCCACCGTGGGACTATCTGTGCCTTGGAGAAATTCGCAAGTGCTACAAGTCAGACCTTTTTTTTTTTTTGAAGAGCCAATCGTTCAACATTTCCCAGCACACAACTTCGGGGGGGAAAGAGATCTGTTTCCTTGACGTGGCTAAACGTCCCGTTCGACACAGAGAGAACGCAATGCAGACAGAAGCAGAGGCAGTTCGCTCTGTGCCCCTGGATACAGCCATACCTAAACCCCAAACTATCCCAGTTATAGAAAACGAAAATCGCTTGCTTTGCATTAGCTCATTTGAACTGGGTTTTTCTCTCTAGCAGCCTGAAGAGTGCTACCCGAAACAGGACTTAGGAGAAATTATCCTCCACTTGGGAATTCCCAAAATTGTCACCACAAAAGGGGGAGTTTCCTCAGTGGTTGGTTCCGGGGTAGAAAGAGATGGAACCCGGTCAGCCCCTGCTGAGCAGGATGCGGGGCCTCTGGGGTATGGCTCTCCAGTGTGAAGGCACACCTTCAGGCAGTGGCAGTGACAGAGGGGGGCGGGGTGCCCCCGGGATTGGGCGACCAGCTCCGAGAATTCCCCACCACCACTGTCACTATCTTGAAGCTGAGGTTGGACCCCCCTGGTTTCCATTAGTGGTGAATTGTAGGATGCAAGTGTTTACAATTGGCCCCGTAGGGGAGCCGAATTTGCCACCCCAAAATATGCCTCTTTGGCATAAAGATTATCTTAGGCTGATGATTTTTAAGAAACAGCAGACATAGGAGAAGGTCTGAGAACCAAGTAGAAGCTATACCCTTTTGTAGAGAAATTTACATGTACAAGGGAACTCTCCATTTGTAAGGGTGTCTCCCTTGGCTGAACCAGGGAGAAGAAGACAATGAGGAGATCTCTAGAAACCCTCCTCAGTGAAGAAGGCAATGACCTAAATCTGCATAACGCCCTTACCCTGTCTGGAAACCTTTGCCTGGAAACCTCCGGGCCTCCCCTCCCCGAACATCTTCTTTTGTCTTTAGCCGGCGATGGTATTTAAGGGGGTGACCTGGACACGTCAGGAAATTACCCCGTTTTCCTGGGTGTCTTTCATGTATACAGCAGGTATATCGGTTATTAAACGTCTGGGTGTTTTTCTCCCGTTAATCCGTCTTTTATTGCAGGGGGGGTGGGGGGGGTCCTCAGGCAAGAACCTAGAAGGATTAGAGAGAAAATAATTTTTCCTCCTTCATAGCTCCCTTCCGGCCAGGCATTCTCCAAGTGCACCCAGGCCAGCTGTGCGCACCACCCCTCTCAGGAGGAGGGTGCCAGCCGGTTATCTGTTCTACGTAGCTGAGACAGGTGGACTCAGCTCCCGTGCCCTAGGGCAGTATGCTGTGCTCGCGGCTACTGGCGGCCTCTCCCAACACAGGAGAGACACATGTTAAACCCCTCTCTCCGGGGCATCCTGTGCGATCCCAGCCCCCAAGGTGCCCGGTTGCTGGTAGAGTCTTGAGAAACCCTGACCGTTTCTGAAGGACCTGCTTATTCTGGGTCATTCCCCCAGTCCGTTTCCTGATTATGAATACGCCCATCTTTTGTCCCACCGTAATTACCGCCCCCCCTCCCATCTTTTCCCCCATTTCTGATTGGCCGTGAAACCCTGACACCAGAGGTTTCTGTGGGTGTTCCTTCGAGGAGAGAGAAGGCAGAAGAGGAGAGACGGTGGCTCATCCTGAGCCCCAGGCTGGGCGGGGGAAGCAGGGCGCCCCATCATGGAGAGAGGGCAGTGCACTGAGCCCCAGGAGGCTGGGAGAGAGAGAGACAACCCATGGATGGCCCCCGGTGGACAGAAAGGGGCCCTGAGTCAAGAGAGTGTCCTGCACAGAGGGGCCCGGGGGTTCAACCCCTAGTCGGAGCCTGCCTAACCTCTGTGTGCTTGGGCACAGGCAGACACACACACACACACACACACACACACACACACGCACACTCCCCGACAAGCACACACGCGCACCTGCACACACACTAACCGTCGCATATGCAGACGCAGACATACCCAAGCAGGCACGTGCGCACACACTCACACACCTGCCTCCCGCCCCTGCAAAATCCCAGCTCATAAAGCAATCGCCGCGACGCTTCCTGGATCAAACTCCTTCCCGGCTCGCGGACCCAATGCCATCTTTCCCCTCCCCACTGCCGTCCCACCCGCCACCCCCCCCCACCAGGAATTGAACCACTTTGCCCGCTTCTCCCCCACCCCAAGCTTGTTTTCCTTTTCTGAGAGATTTTAAGTTTCCATCTGTCATCCTAAGTCATTAATCCCCAAACAGAAGGCCAAAGAAGCCTACCCCACATAGCCAAGCCATTAACTAATTGCAAAAGGTACACGTATCACATCACAATAATCCCACGGCAGCAGCCCGTCCCCCGTGCCTGCTTCCTGAGTTGTGCTGATAAAAAGGACAAGCCGTCTGCTACTGCCCTGGATGGCATTTGCCGTGATGGATGGCCCGTGTCCGGAAGGGGTGTGGGTCAGCCACGGAGACTCCTGTGTCAGGCTGAAGAGGGGGCTGGGATGTGGCCTGGGAAGGAGCCAAGACTCCCTGGGGCCCCAGGGTGGCAGCGCCCCTGAGGACCAGCGCAGGGGAGAAAGCCGGAAAGGCCCCCAGCCCCCTCCTCCTAACAACTGTTTTCTCATGAAGTCAGCAAGTTCAAGGAGACTGGCTTTCAACTGACCACCCACGGTCTGCAGGCACAAACCTTCTTTCTGATGCTGGTCCTTGAGGGCAGGTGGTCTCCCCCAAGTTTCCCCTCACCTCTGCTGGGGGCTCAGAGGCCGCGCCAGCACCGTGCGGGGACTGCGTGATGGCCTATTTCCCAGCGAGGCTGGTCGGCGAGTCCGTGTGCGTGCGTGCACGCACATCCGGCTTCTCCACTTCCAGGATCAGAATAAATTGCCTGATTGACAAACCTCGTCTGTAGTTCGTGCGCGCGGTGCCCGTGGGTCGGCCGTGGCTATGGTTGCAGTCAGCTGACCTAATCCATTTATCTTATTTATACTGTGTTCCATTTTCCATATGCGGAGTTGGGGCCTCCTGGATCTGGTATGCAAATGAGACACGACGCTTTGCAAATGAGCAGAGGCCTGACACTTTTAAAAATTATCATGAAGAACATTGCCACCCCGCCACTGGGTAGGAGGAGGGAGGCTGGAACCGAAGGCCTGTGATAGGCAGCGTCCTTCCCCCCTTCTCCCTGCCTTCTGAAGCCTCCCTGACCCCTGTCCCCTTAAGGTCCACTCCATTCTTGCAGGGTGATGGGCGCGGGCATCACTGGGGAGGAAAAGGCTGGCAGGGGATTCACAGAGAACTAAACAAGGCCAGGGGGGATTCCAACTGACATCACCCACACGCCCTGGGCCCCAGAGGCCGACAGCCCACTCCTCAATGAACAAAAGACGCAGGGTCCCCACCCCAATTTTTATTTGGAGGGGAGGCAAGGAAGCGAGGTTCCTGAATGGTGATTTCTTGCGGGCTTTCTTTAGGGCAAGCAGGCGCCTGTAGGCCACCCAAGGAGATAATCATGGATCAAATTGTTCTCGAGAACAAGCCTTGTAGGACCAGCTCTGAGCTTGAATGGGAACCTTGAGTACTACATTATAGGCCATGGCCGCGCAACTTTATACAATCTTCTCTCTCCTTCATTGTCCTTTAAAAACCCCCTTCAGGCAGATGTGGGAGTGCAAAATTGCTACAAACTGGGCCTCGCTTAGTCTTTCTCCAGGGCCCGGAGCTAAGAAACGGACAGGTGGTCGAGGCGAAGGCTGACTATCCGAATCTGGCCGTCCACTGTGCTGTTCTCTCGTGTGGTATTCTACAAAGGAACCTCGTTTGAGTTCAAACTTCTGCAGATTAATTTGAAGCCAGTGTCTTCCTTTATTTTATTTATTTATTTTTTTTTAAGACGCCGGAGAAAAGAACATATAATCCCAGCTTTTCCAAAGGCGGAGCAAGAGATTTCAATAACAAAGTTGTATTTCGCTTGGCAATCAGGGAAAGTTGCCCTTTTTTTTTTTCCCCCAAGTGTCCTTGTTTATTGTTCTGTTTCTAAGAATATACAGAGGAGACATCTCCAAGGCAGGAGGAATGCTTCCACCAGGAATTTCCAAGATGGCATTGGAACCATGTTGCCAATAGTGAGACAAATGTGAGCTGATCCCCCAACATGCAAATTCTGATACCTGACAGAAGGCACGCATGGCACGTTGTCTCTGACAAATAAGAACATTCACAGAGGTCTTGGCAAAATTAAATACAAGATCCTGCAGAAGATAACGCCCGATTTAACCCCAAAGCGCCTGGTTTGCATTAAGCACCTACTCAACCCCCTTGCTGGCTCTCAACACGAACCTAAATCTCCTTTGAATCTTGTCTTCCTATGATTCATTAAGGGCGAGCCACCATTGGTGACCAGGCGATGTTTTTAATTACTGCGTTCCCGTTCCTTTTCTGTACGGTTTTGTTGCTATCATTCCAGCAGATACTTACAAATATGACTTCTATGGGGGTTCCCTGTGATCTCTACAAGGACCGGAGCTGCTAATGAGAGCCAGGCAGGCCCCTAGCCAAGGGGGCTGCTGATTAGCAAGCCAAGAAACATCCAGACTCAGAGACTAATGAGCTGGCAGAGAGGCCAACACAGACGTAGAACGTGGAGTGCAGCACCGGGGAGAGAGGCCACCAAGGCAACCCAAGGAGTGAGCCCAAGAGGAGGCACACACTGGAATTCTGTCCGCTCGAGTGCGGTTGCTAACGGTGGAGGGAGCTGTGGACTTGGAGGCCGTAAAGGGGTGGATTTGTTCCCCCGGAGGCTCTGCTGACTCGGGGAACCGACCTTTGACAATCAGCTCCCCCACTGCCTGGAATGAGCCTCCCCTGCCTGGGCTGACGCCTCCCCACCGGCCGCCACCCCTCTGCAAATCTGCTCCCCCGCACCGAGGCCGGCGCTAATCCCATGCCCCCTGCGGGACCTGCCCTGACCACCAGTGGTTTTATTCACCAGACGTTAAGTTCCCCTTACGTCTTGTCTCGTGCATGGCACTGGCCAGGGGCTGGGCAGGGGATTGAGAAAGTAATCATGTTCTGCCGGGGGACCTGCCCTCGCCGCGGTGTCTTGATCTGAGACTTCACTCCGCAATTGTTTCAGACAGATGCCTTGGGGCAGAGACGGGCCAGATGCTCACCAAAACTGTTTCCTCTTCCTGGGCACACAGTTAAACTAATTTTGAAGCCACCTTTCATCTTGATGAGAGACTAGCTTTCACCCATCAAATGTGAGCAAAAGGGATGAGATAGTTAAGAGTGAGGGTGCCTCCTCTCTCTCTCTCTCTCTCTCTCTGTCTCTCTATGTCTATATCTCTATCTCTAGCTCTAGCTCTATCTCTCTCTCTCTATCTCTACTTCTATCTCTACCTTTATCTCTCTCTATTCCTCTGTCTGCTGGCTGGATGAAGCCAGACTGACCCTGAAGGCACATCGTGGAAATGGCCGAGCTACAACACGCTAGGAGCTAGGTCAAGTCTCCCTGAAAGCAGAGCTTGCTCTGACAGCTGCGATGCGAGGGATTTAGTGACAGAAAGCTCCCAGGTGAAACGCACAGATGAGTGAGAGAAGCCGGATGAGGTGAGGGAAGCATCTACGCAAACAGGTAGTTCGAGATAAAGTTTAGTCTCCAATCGCCTAGGGAGCCCTGGGGCATGCATGGCCTCATGGAGTTGTGTCCACTTGAGGCCAAGGAGCCAGGCACCTGTACCCTGGGTTAGTGGGTCATTGGCTACGGGCCACCCCTGGGGCCTCCAACCCTCCAGGCATATCTGGGTAGTAGCGGCTGCCTGTCCGGTCGGGACAGATAGTTGCATCATGGGGCGACCGACTACAAGCAATTAGCAGCCAACGTTTACAACAGCTGTGGGACGGAGGCACCCGCCTGATAAAGGGGGACCGAGAAAAGACCTAACACAGTGACATCTCCCACGAGTCCCTCTCACTCAGTTAAGCCTCAGACTCTTGATTTCGGCTCAGGTCATGACCTCATGGTTCGTGAGATCGAGCCCCGCCTCGGGTTCTTCGCTGACACTGCGGAGCCTGCTTGGGATTCTCAGCCTCCTTCTCTCTTTGCCTCTCTCCGCCCCCTGCCCCCCCATCTCTCTCTCTTCTCTCTCAATACATCAATAAACATTAAAAAAAAAATTGTCCCTGCCTGACTGCCTGGAACACAGCCCCCGAGCCGCATTCAGTCATGACACAAACAAGAAGTAATCCTTTATCGTTTCAAGCCTGAAGCCCCTGAGATTTTGGACTTGTTTGTTACAGCAGCTAATATCTGACTAGTTGCACACGTAGCCTCCTAAGCCAGAAGCTGGGGAGCTTTTCCCGTAGAAGACCAGGTTGTAAAAATCGCCAGCTTCCTGGCCACGTGGTCTGTGTCACTACTATCGGCCAGATTTGTCTTGCGGGCCGCGGTCTGCCAACCGCCCTTGCAAACTACAACTCACAAGAACAGAAAGTATGCCTTCGAGTTCTTTCTTTTTCACCTAAGGCCCAGGACAGAACTTTACCTGTGCTGTGCAACCCTTTAAAGCCGAGGCGATTCATCTGAAAATGAAAAACTGAAAGTGAGTTTCTGGTTATGATTGTTGCTTAATTTTATTTCACCTTCACAGAAGGGCTGACTTTCTGGGTCTGGTGGAGAGTGTTCCGGATTCTGTGCAGGCTCCTTAGGAATTCCCGCTGGAGATAGCTGGCTACAGCTCCCCATGCCCCCGGATCTTCCGTCTCACCGGTGGGAGCAGAAGTTGGTGGGAATTAAAAAAAAAGGGCGGGGGGGGGGGTTGTTGTGGGAGAGCTCAGAGAGGTCCAGTGCACCAGCAGGGGCAGGCTGACTGTGGACAGCCCAGGCATGCAGAAGGACCAGGATCGTCATGTCCTAGAACTTTCGGGTTGGCCCAGCTAGCAAGTAGGTCCCTCTGCCACAATCTCAGCTTGGTGCTCCCAAATCCACTTTTCATGGTAAACAGATGACTATGGCAGCCATAGCCTGAGAACAGCATGGTAACCAGAGGCCCAGGCCCCTATATAATGACAGTGTGGCTCACCTCACCAGGAAAACTGCCTAGACCAGCAGGGGTAGTAGCTAAGCATGAGGGGAGTCTCAAATAAATGATAGGGGTCAGGAGTGATGAATATCAGGTGTAGCCACAAGACCAACTAGCCCTGCTTTTGTAAGTTTCCCCGGAAATGGGGCACCTGGGTGGCTCAGTCGGTTGAGCGTCCGACTTCGGCTCAGGTCATGATCTCACGGCTCATGAGTTCGAGCCTCACATCAGGCTCTGTGCTGACAGCTCAGAACCTGGAGCCTGCTTCGGATTCTGTGTCTCCCTCTCTCTGTGCCCCTCCCTTGCTCACGCTCTCTCTCTCTTTCAAAAATAAATAAACATTCAAAAAAAAATTTTTTTTAAATAAAAATGAAAAGACAAAACACAGACTAGGAGAAAATATTTGTAAATCATATCTGATAAAGGTTTTGCTTGCAGAAAATATATTTTCAAAAAAACTCTTAAAACTTAACAATAAGAGGGGAGCCTGGGTGGCTCAGTTGGTTAAGCATCCAACTCTTGATTTTGGCTCAGGTCATGATCTCACAGTTTGTTGAGTTCAAGCCCTGCCTGGGGCTCTGCACTGACAGTGCAGGACTTGCTTGGGATTCTCTGTCTCTCTCTCTCTCCCTCTCTCTCTGCCTCTCTGTCTCTCAAAATAAATAAACATTTTTTTAAAAACTTCATGGAGGCTCCTGTGTGGCTCAGTCGGTTAAGCATCCGACTTCAGCTCAGGTCATGATCTCACAGTCTGTGAGTTCAAACCCCACGTCGGGCTCTGTGCTGACAGCTTGGAACCTGGAGCCTGCTTCAGATTCTGTGTCTCCCTCTCTCTCTGTCCCTCCCCTGCTCGTGCTCTGTCTCTCTGTGTCTCAAAAAATAAATAAAAACATTTTAAAAAATAAATAAATAAAAAATAAAAATAAAAACTTCAGGGGCACCTGGGTGGCTCAGTCAGTTAACTGTCCAACTTAAGTGTCCGGCTCAGGTCATGGTCTCATGGTTCATGGGTTCGAGCCCCACGTCGGACTCTGTGCTGACAGCTCAGAGCCTGGAGCCCGCTTCGGATTCTGTGTCTCCCCCTCTCTCTGCCCCTCCCCTGCTCGCACTCTGTCTCTCGCTCCCTCAAAGTACATACACATTAAAAGAATTTTTTTAATAAAAAAACTTCATAAGAATACAGACAAGCCAATTTTTAAAAACTAGGTAAGTAATTTTAAGTAGCCGTTTCGTCAAATGGCTAATAAGCACATGAAAAGGTGCCCCACATCACTAGTCACTAAGGAGATGCAAATCAAACCCACAAGATGCCACATCACACCCACTAGGATGGCTACAGTCAAAAAGACAGACAGTGGCAAGAGTTGGTAAGGATGTAGAACAACTGAGCCTCTATATTGGTGCTCTATCGGTAAAAATGCAAAATGGTGTGGCCACGTCAGAAAACCATCTGGCAGTTTCTTAAAAAGTTACACGTAAATTCACCAGACATTTCCACTCCCAAGAGAAATGAAAACATATGTCTCCTCAAACACTCACGCATGAGTTGTTCCTAGCTGCGTTATTCATAACAGCCCCAAAGCGGAAATCACCCAAATGCCCATCGACAGACGAATAGATAAGTACACTGTGGTATATCCATACAATGGAACCTTTATTCGGCCATAAAAAGGGGGGAAAGCACCAATACACGTTACACTGTGGATGAAGCTGGAAAACATTCTACCCAGTAAAAGAAAGCAGACACAGAGACCACATACTGTATAATTCCATTTACATAAAATCTCCAGAAAAGGAAAACTCTACAGAGACAAGAGGGGCTGGGGGTAGAAACGGGCAGTAACTACTAATGGACACAAGGTATCTCTTGGGGCGACTGAAATGTCTAAAAGTTGGGTTGTGGTGATGGTTGCACAACTGGGCAAATTCACTAAAAATCTTTGAACCCTGTGCTTGAAGCAGGTGACCTTTACAGAATGTAAATCCTAGTTCGGTACAGGTTATTGAATAATAATAAAAAACAAAGCCTTCTGCATATGTATCTCCATCTCCAACCATATTTCCAAAGAACCCAATCAAAGACAACGCACACTGCATCTGACCGGAAATGCCCATTACTTTTGTCCCTAGCCACATTTGGGGAAATCGCAGTTTCAAGAGAAAAAGCCCCAAAGCATGCCCCGGTGCACACGCGCATGCGCGCCCACGCGGGCGCGCACGCGCGTGCACATACCCACAAAGACACACACACTCCTTTCAAGCTCTCTGCCTTTTATACCCCAGTCGCTGTCACCATCACCTTTGCTGCCACGGGTTTTAGGACCCAGCACTGACTACAGAACTCCTTCCCATGAGGAAAATACTTGAATCCCTGCCCGCATGAAGCAGACTTACAGAGGCACATCCTACCATTTTTCATCATTTTTAATTACAAATTCCTATTTTAATACATGTTTCTGCTCCGTGCTATTTTTCATAATTCTTTTGCCTGAAAAGCCCAGATACCTTGAGGTATAAACACTGGTGGTATAAATTGCCTGTGTTTGGAGGGGAGCGAGGGTCAACGGGTTGGCAGGAATGAGCCCATGAGACAGACTAGGAAACAGAGAAGGGAAGGGGAAAAAAAGACGAGTTGATAAATAAGGACTCCGAGTTCATCCCCACAAGGCTGGCTGCTCATTGCTCAATGTTGCGAGACACTGACTTCTTAGAGGTTTGCAGTAACAGCTCGCTCGAGCTGGAAATTGCTGTGAATGTGCATTCTACCCGAGGCTGAGCTTTGTAAAAAGAGTTCTCTGGCATCCTTGCCTCGCTGACAGGTCTGGGACAGCAGGTGTTCCTCTGGGGGTGGCTGAGTCTGAGCCCCAGCAACCGTGCCCCCAAGCTCTTGACCCCTAGACTGATTGATCATCAATGAACTGTCCCTTCTCACTCCCTATCTCCCTTAACTCTCGCTTCTACAATCAAGGTCCCAGCCCCCCGGGGCCATGCCCTTCCCACTGCCTGGAATGCCATGCCCGGACTTCTTCATGCCCCAGACAGTTTCCGAGCATCTACCATGTGCCAATGAAACTACCTCTGGTCTAAGTTCTGGCCGAAACCAGCCATGAACAACATGGTCCCAGGCGAAAGGAGCTCACAGATGTCAAAATCTGGTGTGCTCTGTGCCACGACGGGTGCGTCAGGGAGAAACGCTGGGGGCAGAGAGACGGCTTTGGACAAGTTCACCCAGGAGGAAATGTCTGGGGAGGCTTCCAAGAGGTGGGTGCTGCTTACATGGTCTCTGAAAAGAAGGGCGGCTGCTTGCAGGCAAGGTGTTAGATTTCATCCACAGAAGAGAGGGTGTCGATTTCAGCAGCACCCCAGAGCAGCGCTGTCCGCTAGAACTTACTCACAAGCACGTGAAATGTGGCTAGTGCAAGTGACAAACAGAATTCCACGTTTGACTTCATTTTGATTCATTTTAACTTAAAATCAAATATGCACGTGTGGCTAGCAGCTACTGGAGTGAAACAGCACAGCTCCAGAGGCACAAGACAGGAGAGCCTATTCCCAGAAGCTTCGGGTGCCGGGAAGCGGCTACAGGAAACAGCCAGAAAAAAAAAAAAAAAAAAAAAAGAGACAGAGAGAGAGACCGGCTCACGGAGGAGCTTGTGAGCATGGCTGGGTCACTCACCCTCACCGCCACACATAAGACACCCCCACCCCCAGTGAAATAACTCATCTCGTCTCTGGCCCCTCCACTCCTTCGATTCCAAGAGTCGCAGACTCCAATGCTGACAGCTGCCCCAGGGAAGACGAGGTGAGAAAGGACATACATGCGCGTCTCGGGCGCTTGGGGCGCTGTGTCCAGCTGGACAGTACGAGTCCCATCGAAAGGGGGCAGCCACTACTCAGCCTCGCTTTGTGATACTGCTGTCTCCAAATGCAGGCCCCAAATTGCCGGATCTTCGAATGATTCAGGAGAAGCCAAGAAGCCTGACTTACTTTGTGAAATCCTTCAGTGTCTAAATGTGGGATCCATTTTTCTTCTCAATGTTCTGCAGGCCAAGGAAAGCCAGCCTCGGGGCTGGGATTTGGTCCTCGAACTGTAAGTTCGCTACCAGTATTCCTCTGTCCACCTCTTCCGTAGCATCTGTCACGCCACATAGCAGGTACCTGCGTTTATGATGCCCACTGCTCCCCACCCGGCTCACGATTCCTCAAGGCCTAAAAGGGGCTTCAGGGGACCAAAGTCTTCTCCATGTGTCATTTCAGGAACCTAGTACAACCGTTGTCGGGGCTCTTGGTTTTGTAGATGTTTGTGAAATGAACGAACGAATGAGCCATCTCGTTCATTCGTGAAATGATCTTGCCAGCCGAGGCAATGGCTCCAAGAGACAGCAGCAAAGGAGTTAAAAGGCAGGAAATGAACTCGGCTTTGGGATAAAGCCCCATTAATTGCCATCTTACCAGAAATCCTGTTCCCTGCAAATCCGCAGGCTGTAAATTAAGATCTGAATTGTTGTTTTGAGCGCAGCTTTCTCCAAACCACAGCCTTGCAAACACCTCTCTTCCCGGTAGCTTGAGGCCTCACAACAGTCTCGTGCTATTAAATCTTGCTGAAAGGTGGGCTGAGACCACTAGGTCTCTGGTGAAAATTACCAGACTTGTGGACGGCTGCCGTGGGATTTAGCAAGATGCCTCTGCCCCTGTCACCAGGGAGAGCCCAGCCACCAGGAGGCAACACGGGGAAGAGAATCCCTGACCCCGGGTGACCCCCAGAGCTGCAGCTTAGGGGAAGTCATTGAAACTCTCTGCTCCAATCGCTCCAAGCGACGGCTGGGGATAAATGTGCCTCACCGCAAGGCGGCTTCCTAAGGCCAAGTGGATCTTCGCGGGGTGATGGCAGGAAGAGCAAGCCCCCAGCCAGGAGAAGACGCGGCGAAACTTCTGAACGGTGTGCAGGCTTTGACACAGCGGACACAGAAATGCCTGCTCCCGACATATCCACACGCATCCGCCCGGCAGAAACACGAGACGTTGTTCCCGCGATTTTTTCCTCTGGGGCCATTTTGGGAGATATTTTGGATGGCTGAAATTCAGCCTTGTAGAATCAAGAGTGAAACGCACCGAGAGGACCTTGAGGGGACCCTCTCCCCCCCCCCCCGCCGCCACCGTCCCCTTCTTGCCGCGCAGATGAGGAAACCGAGGTTCACATTTATCACACCACTGGACTCCCCACGCACAGCCCGGCGCTCTCTTTCTTTTACCACGACGCGGTGCCCCTCGCGAATCCATATATCTGTGCACACCACGGGGTCCTCTCGGAGACACCGGTGACAAAGGCCATTTTTCACAGGAGGATATAATCTGCTAAAATCTTCTCCCACGTCCCAGGGTAAGAGTTCCCATATTTCACCGAGCGGGTTAATCACAAATATCAATTGATGAGGTGGGAAGAAGGGCAGAGAAGAGAAGGAAACCTCCGTCGGCGCCGACTTCTGAAATGGGACCTGTTTCGCTTCCCCCCGCTCGTACAAAAATAAAAACACCCCGAAGGCTTGCAACGCGTGGCAAAATCCTTTTCAATACCTGGATACAAAATACTATCCTCTTTAAAGGGTAGACCATTTATTTAGGAAAGATAATTGATGGGTTATTTATATTAGTCTCCAGTGTCCAGTGCTGCCATCATTGAGATGAAGTGCTCAGGACAGAGTGAAATCCCTTAATTACTCTCGCACGTGTTGTGTGTTGCAGGGAAAGAAAACATAATGCAAAGTGCTTATATGTCTCAGCAGCATAATAGCTTGATGAAGATTTCTAAATTTTTCAAAATGTCATTTCTTTCCAAAAGATGGATTATTTCTGTTGGGATTTAGTCTACCTAATTATTCCTGCCTTGATTACTTAACTACTCCAGATATTTCATGCCTCCACGCTCTTATCACGTTGGGCCCTGTTAGAACTGAGGCAGCAGCTTATTAGCACAAAGTAGACGGTCCTGTTTCGGGGCAGCGAGCGTGGGAAGGTGCCTTCCGAAATTGGAGCGCTGGCAACCTGAAGGGGAGGAGAAACTTTTTCTCTACCCTTCTGAGTTCTTTGGCTGATGAATTGATATAAAAGAGATTAACAGGAGAAAATTTCATCGTATACACACAGGAACCTCGGAACCAATAGGAGACCCAAGGACAGCGAATGTGGATATTCCATCCTGAGCTAAGGAATGGGGTAGGGCCCAGGGGCTTCAAAGGGGAGGAGGGTAATTCACCAGATGATAAAAAGAGCAGATGTTTGGTCATTAGATGTTCACCCTGCTCTACAGATGGGTCATTCAGATAAAAGTCGTGTCTGGTAATAGCCCTCTCCAGAGCAGGCCCCCTAAGTTATTTTGGGTAGTTAGGGGAGGGGTAAAAGTTTGTCTGTTGCATCTTGATTGCCTTTGGCTCAAAATAACCCACATGCCCAAGGGGCATATTTTGGGGTCATGTATTTTGCTCCGCCTCAGCCCCACCTTGGAAACTTCCCTAAGCAGTTTCACAGCCCAGAAGTTGAGTGGGTGGATTTCCCCCATCTCATTGAACCAGTCTCTTGGTGCTGAGAATAGATCAGTTCAGTTACACGGTTGTGTCTTGCTCCAGAAGCACGATGCAGGTGGGTTCCCAAAGTTAGAGCTATGGCGCCAGGGATCAGGTATTTAATAAAAAGCATTTTTACGGCAACAAAGAAAATCAATGGTTAATGTTTGGAACCGACTATAATTCCAGCTTCTGAGCTGTGAAGGCAGACAGTCAAGATTTGTAAATGTCCGGTTTGAAACATCTTCAGATGGAGGGAGAGCAGGCGGTGACAATCTGACAGATTTTTCTGGTCTGCAGTTTGAGTGTCTCTGGTGATCTTTCTGAGCGGCCCATACAGCAACAGGCACAAAGACTGTCCATATATGAACTGTTGTGGTGATTTCACTTAAGCTTCTATCAAGTTGTCCAATTTTAGCTTACATGGCTTCAAAAAGAGTAATTTTAGTTCTCAATGATTCCAAGTCAGGAGGGTGGGAGAAAATTGGAAACGTTAGCTTGAAGAGTTATAGCCAAATATTGGAGGAAACTGGAAGAATTCAGAATCTAGTCCAGTTTACAGGTAAAAAACAAAATCTCAAAGACAACAGCCTTGGGATGTGATATCCACAAAGGATATCATTTTTCTCTCTACAATCACCCCCATTTTTTTTTTCAAAGAGAACCACAGCAAGACTAATTTGTCTGAAAACCAAGTCTAGTTTCAATGAAGTTGGCCTGATTATTCACATGCATGCAGCAAGAATGGTGACCAACCACATAGGCTCTTATAAATCTGCGGTGCGGGACTTTTCCATAAAGGAATCTCAGACTGAACTTTGCAAAGCCTCCCGAGGCTAAGAAGCCACGCCGAGGACTTGCCAACAGACTTTGCCCGCAAAACCTATAGATTTGGATAAATTCCCATCTTCTCCAGATCCCCCAAATACCCTGAAGTTCCTGAGCCTGCCAGGAAGTGACCTTCCTTACTCACCTTGTAAGGCCAGGAACCCTGTAAAGCAAGGGACCAGGCTGAGATTTCCAAGGGGCTTTATTGGTTCCATTAAGTAAGTCAACCTTAGCTTTTAAAAGCTGTCTGGTCATATCTCAGTCTATGCACATCCTCAAATATGACATTCGAGTCAAAGCCTTGGCAATATAACCAATGCGACCAAATGTATCCAATTTACAAGGAGAACAGATTCTCATCGAACTCACGTAAATAACTATATTCCCATGAAAGTAAGAATGCCCCGAGTCTCTCAATTCTGAGGGAATCGGGTGGGGGAAAAAAGTAATTGTTTCACCCTTGTTCACAAAGGTATCTCTTACCAAAATGTTGATAGCCTAGGAGAAAAGAGAAAAAGGCTCCCCTAAATCTGGACATACAAAAAAAGAACCGGCAATATTTTAAACAAAAAGTCATAAAACTTATAATCACCCTCATCAGGGCAGCCAGTGCCACGTTTCTCATTCTGCTTGAATCCAGTTTTGTCGTTAGTCCTGGAAATTCATACCCAGTCCAGTTTTTTTCTTTTTTAAGTGATCAGAAACCTATATTCTAGAGCACTTTCCACAAATCTCCTTGGAGAGGAAGCACTCCCACAAACACTTTTGCAAAAGCATCCTGAGTGAAACACTAACTGTAAGTGACAAAAGATCTAAAAATAGCCACGGTCCAAGATTTGACGGGAGTTCATAATAATGCAATCGACAAGGAAATTTAGTTATCATTGGGACATACATTTTAAGATAGTAACTAGAAGTATGTTTGATAACCTTATACCAAGGCATACTAGATTTTTAGGAATCTGATACAAATTGTAGAGCACTTACATCGTATACCTGCACAATACAACATGAAGAAGCTTAGTATTACTTCTTAACTGACAATGCCTCCCACGTAATTTAACATACCAAATAAGCCTGATTAGTTTAGCATCTTCCTTTTTTACACAGAAGGAGAGAGAACACATCTTATGCAATTTTCCAGGGATTTCTGGAAAATTCCAGAATTACTCCGAGGTGAAAAGTCTTTGTTCAGAATTTGATTTGGAGGAAACTTGTCAAAAATATCAAGAGGTTTTAAAACACTTAGATAGGCTCTTGGGCTGTTGTGAAACGACATTCATTTAACCATAGTGACAACTAAAGACTTCCCAGGCAAATATGGAAAGTTACATAGTTGTAAAAAAAAAAAGGAAAAAAAAAGAACCAAAAAATCCTAGTTCTTTTAATAGAGAAGACCCAGCTTTCTTAAGTAATCAAAGACCTGATATGAAACACAGGAAGTTACTTTGGCAACACAAAACATGTTTCTTTTCTAGGCACATTAGTTAAAAGATACACCAAAAGTTTTGCTTATAATTTCTTATTAAGAGCCGACCAACAATCCAAGAAAACTTGTCCTTTCCGCAGATGAAAGCAAATTCAGCTCGTTTTACATAGGTATACTATTTTTTAAGTTTATTTATTTTGAGAGAAAGAGCGAGAGAACGAGAGGGAGAGGGGCAGGGAGAGAGGGGCCAGAGGATCCGAAGCAGGCTCTGTGCTCACAGCAGAGAGCCGGATGTGGGACTCGAACTCACAAACCATGAGATCATGACCTGAGCCGAAGTCAGACGTTAAACCGACTGCGCCACCCAGGCGCCCCTAAACCTTATTTTTTAAATCCTTTTAATGACAATTCAATTTTAGCCAGCTTGATTACACAAGGTAAAATTCTCTCTCTCTTCCCTATGTGCTATACCATTTTTACTTTAGGTCAAGTTTACTTTCTTTTCCCTTAACAAAAATACATCTTTACTTCTCATACCCCTTTTTACCAAAACACATCTTGCCTTCCTTGCCTACAGAATTGCCACCCTTATTATTTCCAGCAGTTTTCATTTCACTGATTAGAATTCTTAACTCTTAGAAACCTTAATTTCTGGTGAGAACTAAAAAGTCAGCGGGGTGCCTGGCTGGCTCAGTCAGAAGAGCATGTGACCTTTGATCTAAGGGTCGTGAGTTCAAGCCCCACATTGGGGGGTGGAGATTACGTAAAAATAAATAAATAAATAAATAAATAAATAAATAAATAAAGTTGGAAAAAAGTGTGCAACTGGAACCTGTTACGTCAGCACCCTTTCGATTGGCAAATTTATAAATACATTTTGTAATTTCTAGAAGCATATGCCTCTTTCAGTTTTCCAGTGTGGCACTGACACATCGAAATATCATTTAGGTTCTCTGCAATGAGAAGCCAACAGCAGATAAACCTACGTTCAGTAACTGATGTTTCAATATTGTCTCTTATTTGGAAATGATCTAGATATTGAATGACTACCCGTCACCAAATTCAACTCAAAACTCCAAGGTTTTAAGTTACCAAAAAGATTTGGGGGAAACTCTCTAGGTAGACATAGCATAAAACATCAATATTGACGCAAAGTTCATTTATAAACTTTTATCTTACTCGCATCCATTTAATTCACTTGTCCTTAACAGTCATGTTTAGATTAGTCATGAAAATTTCACGAGGCATTAAATATCTAACCATCATCTTAAATTCTCTTTCTTGCTGACAAAGTCTGTAACAGATATAACATGAACTTGTTTGACTTTAGGAAACCTAGGTAGGATAAAAGTTGTACGTGGGGGGGCACCTGGGTGGCTTAGTCGGTGGAGTGCCCGACTCTCGGTTTCGGTTCAGGTCATGATCTCACAGTCATAAGATTGAGCCCCGCGTGAGGCTCTGCACCAAGCGTGGAGTCTGCTTAAGATTTTCTCTCTCTCGGGGTACCTGGTGGCTCAGTCGGTTAAGTGTCCGACTTCAGCTCAGGTCATGATATCATGGTTTGTGGGTTCGAGCCCCGCGTCGGGCTCTGTGCTGACAGCTCAGAGCCTGGAGCCTGTTTCAGATTCTGCGTCTCCCTCTCTCTCTGCCCCTCCCCCACTCATGCGCGCGCTCTCTCTCTCTCTCGCTCTCTCTCTCATAAATAAACTTAAAAAATTTAAAAAAAAATTTCTCTCTCTCTCTCTCTCTCTACCCCTCTTCCCAACCCTCTCAAAATAAATAAATAAACTTTAAAAAAAAGTTGTACGCGTGCCTCACATTTAGTGCTGGTAACTCTGAAGACATGCCTATTTTTAATTAAACCAAATTTAAACTAGCTTTTGTTTGCCAAAGACAATCCCACATCATGTGAACCTAAAAAGTAGTTGGGTTAGTTTTAATTATATTTCTGAGTATTCAGTATACATAAGCACCTAATTTTCAAGCCAATTATATAGAGCTCTTCTACAAATTGATTTCAGTGAGGGGCACCTAGGTGGCTCAGTCGGTTAAGCGTCCGACTTTGGCTCTGGTCGTGATCTCACAGTTGGTGGGTTCGAGTCCTGCATCGGGCTCTGTGCGGATAGCTCAGAGCCTGGAGCCTGCTTCGGCGTCTGTGTCCCCTCCTCTCTCTGCCCCTCCCCCACTCATACTCTGTCTCCCTCTGTTTCTCTCAAGAATAAATAAACATAAAAAATGTTTAAAATTATTTTCAGTGATACCATCCAGTGGTAGAAAATACCACCCATGGCACCATATACATATACAGACACACATAAACATACAGACAGACCCAGAGACCTTATGGTTTCAGTTTGCAATTTTAGCCATTATGACAACGGAAAATTCGCTAGTCATAAAAGAACAGTTGGAATAAGTCAAGTTTGTCTGCTCAGACGGCTAAAGCTTTCTGCACTAATATCTGTGTGGAAGACGCATGATTTTTCATTAGCCTAAATTTGAAATGCCTTCTCTCCCTTTATGTTTTTCTTCGGGTACAAATTGCATTCCTCAAATTTGTCCTTTAATATTTACATCTCAAAAACACAGGGAAGAATGCAAGTTACAAGCCTTTGGGGATAAATAAATAAATAAATAAATGGACGAGGTGAACTCTGGACCACCTCTAGAGCTGTATATTTAGTTTTGTAAAGATTTGTGAGATAAGGACAGTTGCTGTCATTTTCCGAAAGAGTTGGGTCACAGCCAAAATGATGTCACAGGTTGATCTACCCCTCACAGCACACACAAATGCCTGTGTGTGTGTGTGTGTGTGTGTGTGTATTTGTAAATACTTTTACAAAAATTCAGATCCTTTTTCTTTCTCTCTAGCTAAACAGTTTCATTTTAGCTTAGGAAAGGAGGTCAAAAAAAAAAAAAAAAGTTGCTATCAGGCTCTGAATATCAGCTTCCGATCCAGCCAAACTCTGACCGCAGAGCTATTAAAGCCTCTTTTAAATATCTTGTCAGTTTTCAGCTGGGACAAACAGCGAGCATGTTCAGGGTTTCAGGCAATATAAAGCTTTCTGATAAAGGCCTTCTTTCTGAAGGTGCAATTCAACTTTGGACCAATTTATCTGAGGAGGAAAAGCCCCTTGATCAGCCCCTGAATATGAGCCTTCAGCTGATCATTTGTAGAAGGGCGTAGGAAAAGTTCTGATGGTTTCCTCTGTGAAGGGAGGTTTTCAGGGGACTATTTGGCTGGTCTGATAACTATAATATAATCCTGGGGGAGAAGACTACCTTTTAGCAGCCAAATGAGGTCCCCATGAGTGGAGGGGTAAATGACCAGCCATCTTGTTAGATTCTTCTTCAAATCCGATAGGACCCTCTGAAAGGTAAAAAGGGACTTGATAATTTTTAAAAATCTGCTGCTGCCCAGGACACAGGAATTCTTCGGGCGTGGGTCTAGGATATTGCTGCCAAGGATGCTGCATAGGAAGGTCTGAAGCGGGCGGTGTCTGATTACAGAGCCCGGCAGAATGAACCTTACTGTCCATCCTGGGAGCTTCGGTTAAATTTATTTCCTGGCTTTTAGCATTTCCATGTGCACCCTGGGCCTAGAGATCAGGCTGAGTGCCCTGTGTAAATCTTACAGGGAAAGGAAAGTTAAAACAAGCAGCTGAGTGTGTAAGGGATTTTCTGGGAAAGGTGGAGAAGTCTGGGGAGCTAAGGGAATTTCCATTGGATATGAACTTCAACGTTGTTTTAAGTGGAATTTGTTTTTTTAATGTTTTTTCATCTCTTTTTAACATTTTTATTTATTTTTGCGAGAGAGAGAGAGAGAGAGCAAGAGGGGGAAGGGCAGAGAGAGAGGGAGACACAGAATGGGAAGCAAGCTCCAGGCTCCGAGCTGTCCGCACAGAGCCCAGACACGGGGCTCGAACCCATGAACAGTGAGATCATGACCCGAGCCGAAGTCGGAGGCTTCACCGACTGAGCCACCCAGGCGCCCCTGTTCTTTCATCTTGCTAAGGGCATCCCCGAGGTCAGTTACACTTCTTTGTATCCACTTTTCAATTTGGTCTTTCCATAAGTACCAATAAGACAATTGTTTAGGACGAGAGCTCCCTTTAAAAAACAGTGCTCGGGACACCTGGGTGACTCTCAGTGGCTCTGAGAGCTGGCATGGCTGGACAAAGAGCGTGCTGATGCGTGTCTTCGGATCCCAGGCGATACGACCGGCTACCAGATGTACCTTTCGGATGGTGGAGACCAGACAGGATAGTCTCACTGATCACAAAGCCAAGCTCTCAGGACACAGAACCGATGGAAGGAAAACCTCATCCAGTTTTTACACGAGGGACTTAAAGCAAAGTCTGTCTAAACAGATGCTGGTCGGATGAGAACCGTGAGCTCACCAGTCTGTGAGGCCAGTTCAAACAATAGGCTTATTGGGCCCATGCCTGGGTTCTACCCTGTGGTTTTCCTTCTTGTGACAAATGACACAAAAGGCAGAGGCGATAATTCACACAGGCACTTTCTCCTGCTAATTTAAACCACCCTCGTTTTCACCAGACCCTGCGGGTAGAGATCCGGGAGACTGACGTGGTAAGAATTCTTACCTCCTGCTGGCTCTTGTCAGAGGTCCCAGGGTCTCTCAGCTGTAGCAGGGTCCAGACAGCAGAGTCTCCTGGCTGGCTTGCCAAACCTGTAGGGGAGGAAAACATTTTCTCCCTACCCTTCTAGGTTCTTTGGCTGGTAAACTGATATAAAACGGATTAACAGGATAAAAAACAAATTCAATTATGTATGTGCAGGTGCCCCATGAGAATATTAGAGCCAAGGACAAGTCGGTCAGTCGGGTCTTACAAGCCATCCTAAGGAATGTGACAGGGGCCCGGGGGCTTCGGATGGGAGGGAGGTTATTGACCCAATGACAAGAAGACCAGGGGTTTGCTAATTCGATGTTTGCCCTACCATAAACACCATAGGTGTTTCAGGTAAAAAGTTACCTTTGGTAAGAGCTCTTTTCCTGGGCCAAGAGGTAAAAGTTTTTCTCCAGTCTTCTGGGTCTTGATTGCCTTCGGCTCAAAATAATCTCTGTGCCCGAGGGGCATATTTAAGGTCACGTGTTTTGCCTCCTTTAAATCATTCCAATGAAGCAATGACCTCACTGCAGCTTCTGCCCACTTGCGGTGACCTGGGCTAGTCTGCAGATGCAGCCAGAAGCTTACGGCATCTTCTAGAGCGCTGTCCCCCCTTCCCGCTATCCCAGGAGATAGAGTACGTTTGCTGTCCCGCTCTGCGCTTCGTACATTGCAGAGACCTTGGGTATGAGCCCTGCATTTCTTTCTCTAGAGGAGAACTTCTCAAACTTCAGCCTGGAGGGCTTATTAAATAGAAATTGCCAGGCCCCACCCTCAGAATGTCTGATTGGGCAAGTCTGGGCTGGGGTGGGAGAATCTGCATTTCTAACAAGGTCCCAGCCCATGCTGACCCTGCTGGTCCTAAAACCACACTTCGAAAACACCGCTCTAATACAATTTTTTTCTTTAAAAAAAAATGCACGCATTTAATGCTGTGGTTATTGCCTGTACTAGGCTGGAAGTTGGAACCTAATGGCATTTCTTTATTTGATTTTATAAATTTGTGTCCAGTGTCCAACTCTGGATTCCATGAGCAAAATAACTATTTACGTAAAAGGTAAGGGCCTCAAAGTGGGAGGGAAGAAAGGAAGGAAGGGAGGGAGGAAGGAAGGAAGGAACGTGGTTGGAATGGGCAGCTTCCAGAACATCTCTGGAAGGTATGCTCTGAAGAACTTGGGAGTGGGTACAGCTCCTCTGGACTGAAAAGGAATATGGCTTTTCTCTGTGTTTTCCTATTACATGGGGTCGGTTACCCCACCAACCGCGAGTCATTCTTCACTCACGCAGGGGGACAGGCAAAGCCCAAGCCCGGAGCCCAGTGCCTGCCCCGGGCGCACCTGTCACGCCAAGGGAAGGAGGCTCGCGCCCTTTGGCTGATCCCACAGCCTGGAAAAAAGCCAGACTCCGCTGCCTTTGAAAGCCTGTTCCTTGGAGCAATCCTGGCTCGCTAGGTTTAATTGTTTCGTCTCTCTCTCTCTCTCTCTTTCTCTCTCTGTCTCTCGCTCTCTCTCTTTTTTTTCTAGTTTATGAAGCCGCCCCGCCTGAAGTCCGCCCCTTGCGCAGCGGCCCGGAAAGGTGGGAGGGGTGCAGGCAGCGCTCCCAGCTCGGGCAGAGCGGGTTTCTATTTCTCGATTATAAAGAAGCATTTGTTGGGAGCTGATGAATTGCGGCGGGGCTGGGGCCGCGCCGGAAGCGCACCTGTGATGCTCTGAGCCTGCTGGAGACTGTTTATGCATCAAATGTGGCCACAGATCCCCCCCCCCTCCTCCCGCCCGGCCACTTGGAAAGGGCGGGTGAGGAGGAGGGAGGGCGTGAGCTCAGCCCCTGCTCCCCCCCCACCCCACCACTAGTTTGAAAGCCTCTGAGACCTTGCTCCTCAAAGTGTGGTCCCTGGACCAAAAACATCACCCGGGAACTTGTTAGAAATGCAAATCTCACGCCCCACTCAGACCTACTGAATCAGAATCTGCTTTTTAAAGGAGATCCTGGGGTAATTCCCTGTTTATGTTCAAGTTTGAGAAGTAGGACGCAGGGGTTCATGGCACCGAAAAGGTTAAGAGCTCTCGCTCTCAGTCAAGGAAAGGGAGGGCGGAAAAGTTTAGTCCCACCCCCATTTGTAAGGGGGAGTGGAGGGTTAACCCTGAAGTTTGCCTCGGGAGTAGAGGACAGAGAAATTAACATATGGATTGAGTTAGTCAGGAGGTCTCAGAAGCTGGGAGTAAACACGAGTGGGGGGGGGGGGGTAGCCCAATTTGTCTGGGGGAAAGGGAGGAAAAGAGAAGGGACTGGGGTAAGTGGGTGCCACCCACACACCAAGGCAAGTTGTGTCTGTTGCACCCTGCGACCTTTTCCTCCCCCGGCTGCGTGTATTCTGAGACCCAAGCAAGGCATTTTAGCACGTACACAGGGTAGATGAGAAAGCAGCGGTGGCCTGGGCCGCCGGCAAGCCTGGAGCCGGACGAAAGAGAAGGCGCACAATCATCAAAAGTGTGCCCGGCATCACATTGCATGGGAACCAAGAGGACGCGCTTGGCAGGGAGCCTCCGTGGGAGCTGTACTGAAGGCGTCAAAGAGTAGGCAATCCAAAAAAGAAATGATTTGGATTTGGTGTAAGGGCAGGGACTCACGCACACACGCCTTCCTCCCCCGTCTGACCCTCTCTTGCCCTTGCCTACTGTCAACCCTGCTCCAACCCCGTGGGCAGAATGCTGAAAGAAGGCTTGCGTTCAATCTCATAAACTCCGAACTGGGTGACACGCTTTCACACTCCCCTCCACGTGGACCAATGACAGACACACACCTATCAAATTCCAGGCTGCCCCCAAGCTGGTGCGGTAGTTAAAAGACTGGAGCATCTGCTTGGATTCCAATCACGTTTCGACAGACTGTTACGATAGAGTCCGTTCAAAAGGGTCTTCGCTTCTTTACCTACCGATCGATCCCCTCCTCCTCTCCCATAAAGGTTTTGAGGTGATTTGCAGAACCCAAAGTGGGTTCGGTTCAAATATTAGAAGAAAGCTGCAAAAATCAGGTTCCGTTCTAGTAGAAATTAGGGTTGGAGGTCAAGACCTGTGCAAATGGTAATACTTCCTAGGAAAAGATGTAAGGTTCCGCCCTGGGTCTAGAAAGCAGGAGCCCAGGTATAAGGTGTGAGAAATGTGGCTTAGCAAAAGAAATCGCAATGGGCAGTAAGCACACTGTGAGTAAAGAGTGGAATGTGGTGGCTATAAACAAATGAAAAAGCCTCCCACCCTAGGCTGTAGTCACAGACGTAAAAGTCCATAACAAGGAAAAGGATGGTCCCCCTTTGCCTCGCTCTTGTTAAGACCACTCCTGGGACATTCAGCTTAGTTCTGGAAGCCAGACTTTGAAAGGTCATTGGCAAACTGGACATACTCAGAAGAGAACAATCCGGAGAGTCAAAGATCATGGAACATGAAACATACCTAGTGGGCTACGGCCGGTCCCTGGGTCAGGTACCAAAAAGGACAAAGTCACAGAAGACATGGTCCTGCCCTTCAGAAACGTACGGCCCAGTGAGCAAATCAGGGAAGTACGTAAACCAGAGAAAGACAGGAGGCCAAGTCAGGATGTGGAATCTTGGAAGAAGTTGTGGAAATTCTGAAAGAGTTTAGACTGAGTGACATCCAGCAATTCAACACTGTCGGCAGCTGGGGAAATACGTGCCTCCGTCTTAAAGGGAGAATCCGAGCACCGTGCCCTCTTCACGCTACATGTATCAAAACACCTGACTGTGGTGGCTGACACAAGCAAGATGTATTTTGCTCACCTAACAAGGAGAGAGGAGGTAGGCAAATGTGGGTCCGAGAATGTCAGCACCTCCGTCCCTGTGGTTCTCTTGGCTCTTCCCTCATGGTTACAACACGGCTGCTGCTGCTCCTGCCTTAATGTCTACATTCCAGCAGGAAGCGGGAGGAAGGGGAAGGGGCAACACCTGTATCAGGAAGCTTTCCCAGGAACCCACGGCAGATGTTTGCTTCCAGTTCATTGGCCAGCACTGTGACCCACGGATTCGCAGTGTGGTTCGTTATCAGGAAGTGGGGGTTGGGCCAGCCAACCAACAGTGCCTACCATAGATGGGTTTTTCGGGCTCTGGGGGGGTGGGGGCTGGATGCGACAGTGGGGCCATCCTCGGAGACAAGAAATACAGAGGAGGAACAGGCTTGCTGGGTGTGGGGGTGGCAGTTGAGGAGTTCAGTCTTGGACGTGTTAAGTCGAAAAGCCTGTGAGGGGTCTGCAAACAGAGGTGGTAAGTGGGGAAATTCGGTGTGAGGGTCTCAACTGCAGCCGAGAGCCCTGTGCCTCAGACGTGGTCCTGGGAGTCACCGGCAAAGAAGTGGGGAGCCGAGGGCTGGGTGTAGACGGGCTGGAGGTGGGTGCCCGTTTGCTGCTGGGGCCTGAGGTCGGCGGAAAGAGAGGAGTCTGAAGAGTGTGCTGAGAAGAAACAGCCAGAGAGGCGGGCGAGCGGGAGACCGGGAGAGGGCGGTTCCTAGAGGCTCTGGGAAGAGAGACGTTCAAGGAGGGAGGGAGAGACGGCGTGAGCCTGCAGTGTAGACGCCCCTCCTCCCCTTATGGCTTCGGCCCTCCCGCACCTGAGAGCCTCCTGCACCTGGATGTCTGCGCTCACCTGCACCTGGGCGTCCTTCCTTCCTGTGCACGCTGCCAAGCGCAGGCCCAACTTGGGAGGTAGGGAGTTAACCCCCAGAAGCATCGCTCAGCCTGGCAGAGGTGGGGGGGGAGGGGGAGCGGGAGCCATTGGATGAATGCCCCCATCCTTCCCTTTTCTGAGCTGGATCCCACGCAGGTTCTCAGAGGACCCCCCGAGGGGACTGAGCTCCAGTTGCCCACTGAGGACCCGCTTTCCTGGCCTTGCTCTCTTCCCACCTCACTCTCCCCCCTTCCTCCCCGGGCTTCCTGGCATCGCCTCCCACATCAGCCACCAGCACTGGAGTCCCGGTCTCCCGGTGTGTTTCAGGGGAACCTAGACGCAGAAACAGCACTACGTGGGACAGGATGGCCAGGGGAGGCCACGGCCAGGTCTGTCCGCAGAACGCCCTCCAGTAGACATCGTGAAACCTCCTGGAGCCCACAGTACAGGTGCCCACACAGGGAGAATGGTTCAGTGAAGGCACAGTAAGAACTGCAGGACCTGGGGTCCACAGGGGACAACCTGGCTCTCTGGGGAGCAGAATTGCTATGGGGTAGTTTAAGCTGTTTCCCGGTGTTGGCATGACCGTGGATATCCAAGGCGGTGAGCTCACCATTCACTGTCCTGACTATTCTCTCGGTCCCCAGGGAGCGCTGGGTCAGTTGAAGTGTAGGCATGCCTCAGTTGATCCCCGGGGGTGAATGGGGAGCCACCTACCCACTGGTTATCAAGGTCTGGTTTCAATCCCTTACGTGGTTTAGGCGTTGCTTTAGAAGTAAACCAAACGAAAAAACCTTGAACCTTGAACCGGGTTCCAGTCATCGCTTTCACCCATCCCTGAACTAAGACTGGACTCCGTGGGCTGACCCAGCACAGAGGTCTAAATACACGAGAAGAGTGCAGAAAAGTGAAGCTCGGCTTTGGCCGAGGGGGTCAACAATGACCTTGGACTGAGCGATTTCAGAGATGTGATGGTGGCTGAGGCTGCATGTCAGTGAGATAAGAAATGAATAAAAGAGAAGAACTTAGAGTTGGCAGGTATAGACTATACTTTCAAGACTCTGGACTCTGGGGGCCGCCTGGGTGGCTCAGTCGGTTGAGTGTCCGACCTCGACTCAGGTCGTGATCTCGCGGCTCGTGAGTTTGAGCCCCGCGTCGGGCTCTCTGCTGTCAGCGCAGAGCCTGCTTTGGATTCTCTGTTCCCCTCTCTCTGCCCCTCCCCCACTTGCACGAGCTCTCTCTCTCTCTCTCTCTCTCTCGAAAATAAACATTAAAAAAAAAAACCACCACCACACACACTGCCTCTCAACTCTTAAAATAACCACTGATAACAAAATTTTTTAAAAAAAGACTCTGGACTCTGAGAGACAAGAGAGATACAGGTTCTTGACCAGAGTCAAGGGAGGCCGTCTCGTTGGTATTGCTTGTATTATCTTGTTTTGCTTTGTTTTGTATTTAAGAGGGAGGTGAGGTGACAGAAAAGCCATCCTAGAGCAAATGCATCGCAGCGGCACATAAGAGGACGGTTGGGTGAAGTGGGTGTCTGGGGGACGGGTGGCTTGGCGTAGGAGGGCAACCTCTTCACCAGCCTTCAGGGAAGGAGGAAAGAACAGGCGACGGAAGGTCACCGTGTAGGCGGTGGGAAAAGAAGAGGTGTTTTTCCCTAATGGCCTTACTTTCACATTAAAGGAGGGAGACATGAGAGGAATGGGTTTCTGTCCCAACAAGAGACGCACACAAGGATGCTCACTGAAGCTTTGGTCATAACTGCCCCAAACTGGAAACAGCCCAAATGTCCGTCAATCAGAAAATGGACGCACAAATTCCCGTGTCATTCACGCAACGGACTACTATACAGCAATGAAAAAGATCGAGCTCTTTGCGACAGCATGCGGAATCTCCCAGATGCGACGTTCCGCGAAAGAAGTCCGCTCTACGAGTACATACTATACGATGCCATTTATATGAAGTTTAAGAATGGGCAAAACTAATCTACAGTGACAGATGTCAAAATAGTGGTCAGCTGGAGAAGGGAAGTTATCGACCACGAGGGAGCCAGGGGAAGTTTCCGGAGTGAGGAAGATGTTCACTATCTTGATCTGAGTAATGACTACGTGGGTGCGGGCAGATGTAAATTTTCATCAGCTGACACTCCAGGTCTGTGCCCTTTGCCATTTGTAGTTCTGTCGCAACAACAACAAAAAGAAGATAGAAGCAGAGGGTGAGATCATCACTGAGCAAAATGGGCACTGATTGGGAGGAGACAGAGGACAGAGGTCAACGCTCAAACTAGTCACAGACTAGTAGGCCCGTGACCGTTAGCTGAAGGTCTACATCACACGACTGAGGACACAAAGAATGTGAAGAAGCACTGAAGACCTAGCTAGGGATGGAGACCATGGCTTTGTTGTATTTCCAGGCCCTGGGGGTGCATTTTCCCCAAGATCGCAACAGCGTGGGTGTGAGAACAAAGATGTCCAGCATCCGGCTTCGCCCGGGGTTAGAGTTTTGCGGTGCACGTGAGGCAGAACCACAAGGTGGATAGAGAGTCGGGGATGGGGACTGAAGGAACCGAAGCCAACGGTCCCTTTCAAGCGGCTAGAAAAGTTCTCACCTTGCAGCGGTCAAGGTCGTGAATGTGGTTGCTGGAGTCCCAGGCTCCAATTCAGACGCTGGAGTGGAAGCAAAGGATAGCAAGGACGCGATTTGTTCTGTACCTTAGAGAGGACAACCAGGACCGATCACGGGAGAGGAAGCGTAGGAGGCACACGTTGGCTCTTAGTGTGTCTTCTTCTACACTTGGAGCCAGGATTTCAGCTGCGGAGTGACCAGTTGGGTGTAGAGACAGACGATCACCTCCCTTGTTCTCGCTTCTGTACTTTGGTTGATGCTGTGTAATACTTCGATATGCTAACTCACAGGGCTTTTTTTTCCATCTGTGCTGTCCCTTTTCTTCCTCCCCGCCCCCCACCCCTTCAAGTGTGCTTTTTACCTCAAGGGAGGTAGGTGACAGGGCAGGGGTACGAGTCTTTCTGGCCCCTGTCCTCTAAAAGCCCGTGGTACAGAGGTAAAGGGAGTCTGTGGGGACATGTAAAGCTCCTTTGAGAAGACAGGAAGGAAGTACCATTTCCTCCCGACTGGAAAGAGACTTCCCTGGGACTAGCGGGGAGGAGAGGACCAAGAGAACGTTGTTTGGATCCAAAGAGGCAGCAGGACCCAGGAGAAATGGCCCTGAAGGGGGTCTAAGTCTAGAGCAAGACTCCCCACGGCCACAGCAAAGTCTCCCAAGCTCTGAGTACCACACGAGATCCTGCACGGGAGCAGGGGTGAAGGCTAAGGCCTGGTCCAGCAGGGGGGGTGGGAACCGATGGCTGGAATAATTTGCTCCCCACCCCCACATCCCACCTGGCTGCTACCTAATATCCCAAAGCTGTGGCAGAGCCCCGAGGCGGGAGAGGTCCCCCCAAAAGACCCGGGGCTCAGTTTTCCACCAGCCCGGTGAATCGGGGGCTCTGAGTCAGAATTCCACTGGACTTACAGAAAATTGCAAGAACATGGCATAGAACCCCCCAAATGCAGTCATGAAGCTAAGCATCTGGCATCAGTGACTGCTGAGATCACAAAAAGAGGGACGCCCTGGCGTCATGTGCCCTCGGAAGGAATTAATTAACAAGTATTGAGCCTCAGTCTCATCCACCCCCTAGATCGGATCACTAAATTGCAGTAAGTGCCCGGGACAGAAGAACGAGTTAAACCACACCACAGAGACGCCGTCGTCTAAACCCACGCTCAGCGGAACTCCATAGCACGAACGCCGAGGTTCCTTCACCGAGTCAATTGCAAGCTTGACTTAGAAGACCCATCTACCATCCCAATGTGTGGACCTTATTTGAATCCTGATTCCCCCGAAAACTCTAAAAACTCATGACGTGTACGAGGCGATTAAAAATGTGACCACCGACCAGGCGGATGACACTGTCAACGGATAATTGTGAAATTTTCGATGTGATAAGAATATGGTTACGGGGGCGCCTGGGTGGCGCAGTCGGTTAAGCATCCGACTTCAGCCAGGTCACGATCTCGCGGTCCGGGAGTTCGAGCCCCGCGTCGGGCTCTGGGCTGATGGCTCAGAGCCTGGAGCCTGTTTCCGATTCTGTGTCTCCCTCTCTCTCTGCCCCTCCCCCGTTCATGCTCTGTCTCTCTCTGTCCCAAAAATAAATAAATGTTGAAAAAAAAATTAAAAAAAAAAAAAAAAAAAAGAATATGGTTACGTTAGGAAGAGAGTCCTTACCTTTTAGCGATGCCTACTGCGGTATTTATGTGTGATAGGATGTTTGGGATTTGCTTCAGAACAGTCCAGTGGAGCGGGGGGGGGGGGGAGCAGGGGGGGGGAGGGGGGAGGGCAAAGGGGATAGAAATGAAACCAAATTGGCATGAGTTCCTAATCGTTACAGCTGGATAGTGGGTACGTGGGGTCGGTTGTCCCGGTCTACTTTTGTATGTGTTTGAAATTCTTGATACAAGGTGGGTAGGAGGGAGAAAAGGAAGGAGGGAGGGAGGGAACGAGGGAAGGAAAAGAGGAGGGGAGAAGAGAGGAATCACAGCAGTTCCTCCCCAGTCCAAAAGAATCGAAATAAAAAGCCAGGAGCCATGGCGTGCCGTGCGTTCCTGCATTTGGGAAGGAGTATTCACAGCCGCCACGACAACGATTCCAGTCACTCACGGCCTCTCGATCCGGTTCCGCAGATTTTACGAATTCCCCCGTTGACTTACTATCGCCACAGCACTGGGTGCTCTCCCCAGGCCTCTTCGAATACCCCCTGGCTAAGCCTTATGGCTCCATCCTGGGGGCCAGAAAGCGACTCCTCTCCCCTGAATTGGAAATGAGGGAAGTAAGTTGGCCCCTGAGAAGTAAACTGGGCCATCAACACTGCGTGTGTCACAGCACAGTCACCTTGAAGGGATGGAGTGCCCCGGCCAGCAAGACCTGGCAGCAGTCTGATTTAAGTTGTTAGGAAATTAGAATGTGTCCATCAGATGGCGAGCTGGGAGGGCCCGGCTGGACACCTGGCATTTTCCCGTCCGGCATCCCTCCCTCCCTCCCTCCCTCCCTGCGCTGGCCCAGGGCAGGCTGGCCTATATGGGTTCCATCTTGCTTTGTGGAGTTGGGCCAATGGAAACCCCAGAAGGTGACCAGAGAGAAGGGGATTGGGGTAAACCTACTTTTTCCCCTGGCCCCCCATTGCAGGGGCACCTCGGGCTGGCTGCACCCCTTCACCAGAGGTCACTGGCTGGTCCTCATAGGGCTCCCTCTCCAGCTGGGTTCTGCTAATCACTCAATCCCCTCGCTGCTTTGGGTTTCCAAATGCCCTGAACCACTCCTCTGTGAAATAAGCCTTCCTCAACGTATCTTAATGTGAGTATGCCCACCACTTGCTGTTTGAACCCTGAGGGAAACTGAGGCAGAAACAGGCGTTGGGAGTGTCCATGGAAGCACCGTTCAGGGAAAATGCCGCCCTCCACAAGGCCGCCTCAAACAGTCACACGTCTGACAGGTGCGGCCCACTCAGGGGTTTATGGAGGGGTGCTGTCTGAGCCTGCTCGGAGTCTGTCCCACCCCACAGGCCTCAGACAACTGGACAGTCCTGTGACTAATGTGCAGGGCCAGGGGCCAGCTAATGGCAGCGTGCAGTCAGCCAGTTTCGCTTTGTAAAAGACTGCATTAACCTTCTGGCTCCTTCCAGCATCCTCCTGTTAACTCGGTTCCAGAGCTGACTCACGCTGGCCAGCATGAGACTGAGGTTCTCGGCCCGCAAAGCTGAGAGCCGCACCGGACTGGAGACAGGCCACCAATGGAAACATCCCCGCGAGGGGAGCTGTCTGAGGCCCAGCCAGCCCTGACCGGGGTCACGGTCCTGCACCGCTGAACTTCACATGCCATTTGAATCACACGCACTCGGAACCTGACATCACGTAGCATCATAGACTCGCAAGTATGTTGCCTGTGGGTGTTCAGGGAATGAATGGCTCCCGGCAGCCCCTGCCCCCCAGGGCAGCGTCCTGTTGGTTTGTTTGTTTTTTTTTTTTAATTTCAGTTTTGTTGAATATAATTGACAAACAAAATCGTGAGATCTTTACAGTACCTCCTGGTGACCCCACGCATGTAGAGAGGTGAAAGCGTCCCTCCCCCATCTAGTTAATTAACAGTCGCGTCGCCTGATATATCTATCCCTTCCTTTTTTTCCTTTTTGGGATGAGATCGTCCGAATTCCACCGTGCGGGCAAACTTCAACCATACAACACAGTTTTATCAACCAGAGTTACCATGTCATACATCGGATCCTCAGACCTTATTCATCTTACAGCTGAAAGTCGGGACCCTTTCACCAGCCCCCCCCACCCCGTTACCTCCCCCTCCTCCCCCGCCCCCACTGCCCATGCAACCATTTTCCTACTCTCTGCTTTTTTTTTTAATTTTTTAATGTTTATTTCTTTTTGAGACAGAGAGAGACAGAGCACGAGCAAGGAAGGGCAGAGAGAGAGAGGGAGACACGGAATCCGAAGCGGGCTCCAGGCTCCGAGCTGTCAGCACAGAGCCCGACGCGGGGCTCGAACTCACGCACTTGTGAGTATGTATCTTTTCCTACCTGACTTTTCTCACTTAGCGTAATGCCGCCCAGGTCCATCCAGGTTGTCACGAATGGCAGAATTTCCTTCTTTCTATCTTCTCTATCCGTTCATCCGTCGATGAACACTCGGGTTGTTTCCATATCTCGGCTGCTGTGAATGATGTCGCAGTGAACATGGGGGCGCAGAGATCTCTTGAAGATCCTGATTTCGTCTCCTTCCGATATACGCCCCGCAGTGGGATTGCTGGATCATATGGTAGTTCTATTTTTAATATTTTGAGTAGACTCTATGCTGTTTTCCGGAGCGGCTGTGCCAATTTCTCACTCCCAGGGCAGTGTCTTTTTGACCACAGGCAGGGCTGCCCGTCTACACGGACGCAACTCGATCTGGGGATCCCGGATCTATCAGCCTGCAGAGCTCCCAGCCCTCCCAGCTCCAAGCGATCCTCAGAGCCAGGGAGGGTGACCTTGTTGGGGGAAGAGATGGAGTGCTAGACATACGGAGACAGGCCTGGGTGACCCCCCGGAAACGTCTTAACCTCTCTGAAGCTTTTCTTCATCTGCAAAACCGCACGCAGCGAATCACTTCTCTCCCAAGGTCGTCATGAGGATCAGAACTATGATATTGTAGAGGAAAACGCCTCGTTTGGTGCCTGGCACGAAGCAGGGACTCAGTAACTACTACTCCAAGCTAAGAGTCTGAAGTTGTTCAGCCCGTTCAGGCCGGGGACCTCAGCCTCCGTCCTGACCTTACCACCTTCCGCCAAGTTGACGTCAACACCTTCCTCGACACCCTTTCACGTCAAGGAAAATGTCACGGATGCCGTCAGCGCCTCGTCTGTATCCCCTCGGCCTACCCCGGGGGTCATACGCCAGCTGCTTTTCCTGTCCCCCTGCCTGGAACAGCCCTCGAACGCTGAGGCCCAGGAGAAAGGCCGAGCTTCCTTACCTCTCAATGGGGCAGCTTTGGGCCGTATCCCAGACAGTCTCTGAGAAGGTCCCCTGTGGGACTGAGGTCCCGCTGAACCGCCCAGAGTGGAAACCCGCTCGATGAAGCACCCTTCCCCGGCCTGCCTGCCTTCCTTGTCTCACTTCCTCTCACTGTGCTTCTTGGGCTCACGTCCCAAATCAACCACTGGCGCTGACCTCCTTCTCTCGGGGTCTGCTTTTAGGGGCGCCCGACCCGAGACCGAGAGCACCAGGCGGAAGGAAATCACACCGAGCTCGGCCGGGTCCACCCTGGGATTCGCCCCGCCTGGGCGGCCCCTGGGGGTCGGAGAACTCGCGCCCACGTGTCCGGTGCTTCTGGAGAGAACCAGCCTTTGGGGAAGAGAGAACTGACAAGGCACGGCGTGGCTCTGTGCCAGAGCACGGAGCCGTATCTGAGGACAGAGCAATCTGTCACTAAAACCGTCCTCCTCCCCAGCCCAGTGGGGTTCTGTCTGCACCCACGGGCAAAAGGATTTAGAGAACGAGCAAGAAAAAGACTCAGGCAATAAAGCGCCTCGCCCCCTGCAGCGTTGATGGCTGTAAAGAAGGCAGAGATGTGCCCAGGGCCCTCAACCTGGACACCGTCAGGCTACTGTTAGTGGCAGAGCTTGCCTGACGCCACCGTCCCCGGAAGCCATCGCGGAGAGGCGTGGGAAGGCTCCTCGGGCTTTTTGTCTCCCCGCGCCCATTACGATGGCCATTATCAAAAAAAAAAAAACAAAAAAACAAAAAAACACCCAGAAAATAACAAGCATGTGAGGATGGGGAGAGATAGGAACCCTTGGGTGCTGCCGAGAAGAGGCCAACCTGCAAAATGGAATTCCCACAGCATTCAGCCAACTCCACTTCTGAGCATTTATCCCAAAGAATCGCAGGGGCTCCAACAGGTATGGGCGCACACGTGTTCACAGCGGCACTGTTGACAATTGCCAAAAGGTGGAAACAGCCCAAATGTTCGCCGATGGATGAACAGATAAACAAAATATGGTCTATCTGTACAACGTTGTTCAGCCGTAAAAAGGAAGGAAATCGTGGCTCACGCTACGACGTGAGTGAACCTCGAGGACGTTATGCCGAGGGAAATCAGCCAGTCAGTCACAAAAGGGCAAGTAACGTGTGAATCTACTTACGTGAGCTCCCTAGAGGCACAGAGGCAGAAAGCAGAAGGGCGGTTGCCGGGGGCTGGGGGGATTGGGGAGAAGGGGGAGCTGTTGTTAAATGGCTACAGAGTTCCACTTTGGGAAGATGAGAAAGTTCTGGAGACGGATGGTGGCGATGGTTGCACAATAATGAGGGTACTTAACAATGGTCAGTGTGGGGACGCCTGGGGGGCTCGGTCCATTAATCATCCGACTCTTGATTTCGGCTCCGGTCATGATCTCACGGCTCATGAGTTCAAGCCCCATGTCAGGCTCTGCGCTGGTAGCACAGGGTCCTCTTGGGACTCTCTCTCTCTCTCCTTCTCTCTGCCCCTCCCCTGCTCACTTGCTTTCTCTCTCTCTCTCTCTCTCTCTCTCTCTCTCTCTCATAAATAAATAAATAAACCGGGGCGCCTGGGTGGCTCAGTCGGTTGAGCATCCGACTTCGGCTCAGGTCATGATATCGCCGTCTGTGAGTTCGAGCCCCGCGTCGGGCTCTGTGCTGACGGCTCAGGGCCTGGAGCCTGCTTCGGATTCTGTGTCTCCCTCTCTCTCTGCCCCTGCCCCCCTCGTGCTCTGTCTCTCTGTCTCTCTGTCAAAAATAAATAAACATTAAAAAAAATAAATAAATAAACTTTAAAAACAGTTTAAAGAAAAACAATGGTCAATTTGGTGTTAGCTCACCTTGCCAGAATTTAAATAAATGCCTCCAGCAACCCCCTCCCATGCTCTTTCCCCTCCCACCTCTCTTCGAGTCGTGCTTCCGGATTTCTCGAAAGCGGTCGGCTCTATACGGGGTTTCCTGCTCCTCTCCTAGCACCCGTGGATTGACAGCCAGTTTGCGATTGGAATTTTGGCTTTTACTACCCGCCTTGGGTCAGGTTCCCTTGAAGCAGGAGCTGAGACGGGTTTATGCAAGTGAACGAATGAGGAACATGTCTAGGGGAGTAAGGGACAGCGGGAGATCAGAGCTGTGGATTCAGTTCAAGTCTCACCGGCGCTTGACCCTCCAAGATTCTCCCGTGTGAGCGGACAAACCAGACTTGACCCCCTTGAGGCAAGGTGGTGGGTTTTCTGCCTCCCTATCAGTCAGCCATTGGCTGCTAGCCACCTCGGGGTGTGGGGACCTCCCAGGCACTTCTAATGGGTGGCCCCCATCCAGCTGACGGCAACTGTAACAGGCCACACACAGCAACTAGGGGGACAGGTGCACCAGCCTCGGAAAGGGATGCCGGGCCTTAAGTCGCTTCTCCTCTAACACCCTTTCAGAAAACCGGTGCTGGTCTCTTGTCTTCCTTCTCCACTCCCGCGCCCGTGGATAAGAGACACCTCTGTTTGGCAGAAGCAGCAACGCTGGGGTCGAATCCTGGCTCCGTGCCATACCAGGTAGTATCAGCCAGGCGACTTCTGTTTCCACACCTGTAAAATGGGAATGGAAATGGGGCAGTTACTGTTTGGGATTAACCAGGACTCTCCTCCACGCCTGACTCCCTTTCTTCCGGTAACAGGCTCCACCCACTTCTTGCTCAACCATGGGGCATGTGACACAGGCCTAGCCAATCAGAGTCTCCTATTCACCTGCCCCCTCAGGAATTAGGCCTTTTGTGTTCCAACTGGACCGAGCCGGGAAGGTCCGTTGCCTGACGCCCGTAGCGTTAGAAGGATGTAAAACAGACACTGGGTGCGTCCGTGTTCCCCAGGCTACGTTGGACTTCTGTCTGCTAGAGAAAGGGGAGGCCTACACCAAGAGAGAGGAGGCATCTGGCCCATATCACTTGTGGCCCTAGACCCACTCATGCCTTTGATCGGCCTCGTCGTCCTGCTTCCCGGGGACAGGGGCCAACAAATTCTCTTTGTGTCTACGTTGGTTTAAGCCGGATTTCTCCCACTTGCCAATAGAGGAAAGCTGACTAGTGTACCAGGAATGCCTACCTTTCAGTGAAAGCAAGCCAAGAGTTTGTTCAGACCTCCGCCGACGGGGACTCCGAGCGGCTGTCCGGCGGTGGTGCCCCCATCGGTAGGTGTCTCGCCTTCAGGCTCGTTGTGTGGTCTCGGTCGGGAACCCATCATCAATGTCCCCCATCTGGTTTGGCAGCCTGTAATATGCTCCTCCAACAATATGACTTCTGTTCCCTTGCCTTTGATCTCCACCCACATGGTCTCCAGCACAGCCCCACCCTGAACCCTGTGCATTTCCATGTGGGTGTAAATCTTTTTATCGTGGGCTGATGCTCCGCCCCTCCTTCTAAGGGTTTCTTTTTAACAAGGTAAACCTTCCCGGGTCTGCCTCGCGGACAACGCTGCTTCTCTCTCTCACTTTAAGTGACTTTGGGCACTGACCGAGCTAGTAGTTTAGCTCCGGTTCCCCCAGAAGTGGACTCAGTGGCAAGGTCTCATGTGCCAGTAGTTTATTTAGGAGGTGATTCCAAGATGCACCGGGAATGGAGGGGAGAAATGAGACGGGGAAGCAGCCAATACAGGATGCATGGAGCAGCCTTTTTGAGCTCTGTGCACGCTAATGAGTAAACAGAAAAATCTACCTGCAAAGGTATGGAGGAGAATGGGGAAGACAAGTGGCGAAACGCAGAAATTGGAGACCGTGGGGCCCCGAGGAGAAAAGAGGCGGTTAACTTGGACCCTATCGGCTTGTTGGCAACGTCAGTCCCCAAACCGCTGCTCCCGGTCCCCCAAGATGCCCTGCATCTCTTTATTAAAGGTCTGTTTAATCGAGCCAACATAAGTAGGCTTCTGTTCTGCCCAACCGAAAAGCTTTGACTAGGGCTACCTATGCGGTCTTCTGTCAACATCTCAAATTTACCTTGTTTGGGCTCCTGCTCTGTACACAGGTGTATGGATTTCTAAGGCAGTAGGACGGTTCCTAAAGCCCTTCTCAACCGCTTGCTTGAATTAATTATACAAGCCCTTTCTCCCTGGCTCTCACTCCTCCCATTTCCTTTTGACTCAGATCGACAGGTTTCACTGCAACGTATTTCTTCTCTGTCCTTTTGAGAAGCGTTGCCTCGGTACCTACCTCCAGCCTGCGGTGACAATGCGCAAGAGGGGTTCTGGTACCAATTCTGATGGAAGAACATTTCCTCCCCCCCCACACACACACCATCAAGCAATTCTCTGGACACCAGCTGGGTGTCCTACAATTTAACTCAATTCTGACGCTGTCTACCTGGAGACAGCGGCAGATCCCGCAGGGTAAGGGCTCAGTCCTACATGACTGCCTCCTTATGCACACACACACACACACACACACACTTCAGATGCCAGTTGAAAGTTCAGGTAGTCGCCTGTGCTTCTGACAAACTGGCCATGAGTCAGAGGTTTCTACTACGTCCTTCTTGGGTTCAATTAATTTGTTAGAGCGGCTCGCAGAACTCAGAGAAACAGTTTACTTACTGTATGACTGGTTTATCATAAAAGGACATAACTTAGGAATATCCAGACGGAAGAGGTGCATAGGGCGAGGTCTGGGGAAAGGGTTTGAAGTTTCCACGCCCCCTCAAGGCGCACTGCTCTCCCCACATCTCTACGTGCTCACCAACCCTGAAACTCTCCCAACCCAATCTTTTGGGATTTTTACGGAGGATTCATTAAATAGGCGTGATTGATGAAATCACTGGCCATTGGTGATAGATTCAGCCTCCAGTCTCTTTTCCTTCCCCAGAAATCAGGGGGTGGGGCTGAAAGTTCCAACCCTCTTTTCACGGCTGGTTTCCTTGGCAACAGCCCCCATCCTTAGGCACTTTCCAATAGTCATCCCGGTAACGTAAACCCCGAAGTGATGGAAAGGGTTTGTTAGGAATAACAAGACATCCATTCACCTTTGTGGCTCCGAAGCGTTTTCAGGAACAGAAGACAAGAGATCACTCAGGAAACACCAAGGGTTTTAGGAGCTGTAAGCAGGAACCGTGGATGAAGACCAAATATATATAAGAAATGTATTTTGGACATTTGAGATATATATTTCTTATAGGGGCGCCTGGGTGGCTCAGTCGGTTAGGCGTCCGGCTTCAGCTTAGGTCCAACTTCGGCTCAGGTTCGTGGGATCAAGCCGCACATCGGGCTCTGTGCTGACAGCTCAGAGCCTGGAGCCTGCTTCAGATTCTGTGTCTCCCTCTCTCTCTCTCTGCCCCCCCCCCCGCTCGTTCTCTCTCTCTCTCTCTCTCTCTCAAAAATAAATAAACATTAAAAAAAATATTCTCACAAATCACAACATCCAAGCACCTCAAGCCAAGAAACTCACCATGCAATGCATCGTATATGAGAAATCCACTACCCACCCTGATCCTGGAATGTTTTCCAAGCCTAAACCAAGGGTCAGTTTCCCACCACCTCTTTGCAGTGAGTGTGTTAGAGGCGGGCTGACAGCACGATCTTTAGATGCCATTTGGTCACGTGGTTAACCAGACCTCGGGAGAACTGGAGAAGGCCATTAGAGCTCAGAGCCACAGAGTTTCCCGCGGACTCTTTCTGCATTGCTCTGATGGCTCCTGGGACTCAAAGCCAAAGCTGAAATTGCAACCCGTGATGTGGCTTCTCCGGCCCTGGTAGCCACATGCCTGGGGGGGCAGCAAATGCCAACTCTCCAGGGCCTCGTTCTGGTAAAGATCCTCATCTCCCAGTTCTGACACCCTGATCCCCAATCTTGATTCAGACAGTGTTCAGTGGCTCCGAGCTAGGAGCCCTTGATGAAGTCAGATTTTTGTGGGGCTCTGTTTTTCCGATTTGCTGAAACTCTGCCTTAGCAGCGTTTAATTACTGCGTTACCTTAGAAGTTTCAAATATTTCTTGGAAGTAGGTGGGAAATTAATACAAAACTAAATAAATACGCATTTTCTTTCTTTAAAGCCAGTGTTTTTGACATGCAGCGAATGCCTACCAGATTAAAAACTCAATTCACTGGCGCCTACGCTGATGAAAATCCTGAAGTAACGGGATGTATTTTGGACACTGAGCTTTTAAGAAAAAAGAAAAAAAGGGATAAATGAAACAAACAGCACAGTTCCTTGAGCTAGGCTGGTACTCTTGAACCACTTGGTGATGGACTTAATTTGTTTAATTTTAGTACTGTTTTAATCATAAAATTAACAGTTGATCACGATAAAAATTTCAAACCTGATATAAACAACACATTAAACTTCTTTCTACCTCTATTCCACCTCTAGTCCAAGGCCCAGAGATACCCTTTATTAACAGTTCCTTTAGTTCTTCCAGAATTTTCCACGGACATACAAGCATACACACAGCGTAAATGCAATTAATCTAATAGGGTCATGTTTAGCATACTATTCTAACAGTTACATTATAAACATAATAATATGTAGATTAGCTTTTTTAAAAAAAAAGAATAAAGTACTTCCTGGACTTAGTATAAATTCAGCCTTTGCCTTTATTTTTAAGTTTGTTTATTTATTTATTTTGAGAGAGGGAGAGTGCATGCAAGTGGGGGAGGGGCAGAGAGAGAGAGGGAGAGAGAGAGAATCCCAAGCAAGCTCTGCACCATCTGTACAGAACCCGATGCAGGGCTCGAACTCACTAACAGTGATATCAAGACCTGAGTTGAGATCAAGAGTCTGACGCTTAACCGACTAAGCCACCTGGACATACCAGCTTCTGTCTTTTAAATCTACAGTTCTGTGTGGAAAGAATTAATATTCAGTCTATAACCCCAAGAGTTACAAAGTGCCAATTCACCAAACATTCGGTTACGTTGAACATCCTGTAGCAGTTAGCTGTTTCTGAGTAACAAATTACCCCATAACTCAGCAGCTTAACACAATAACTGTTCATTTAGCTGAGGTCACGGGGTGACTAGGCCACAGGTCTCCCATTGCCCAGCAGGCTAGTCCAGGGCTTGCTTACACGATGGCGGTGGCGGTGGCGGGGCGCCCCCGGAGAGCATGAGAGGTTGAGCCCCGGCACGTCAGCAATTTACAAGCTTCTACCGTGTCACGTTTGCTAAGATCCCATTGGCCAAAGCAGATCACACCATCAAGGTTAGAGTCGAGAGGCAGAGAAAATAAGAATTTGTGGTCATTTTTGCAATCTACATGTATATTGAGGGGGCAGGACCTCATTCAAAAAGAAATTCAAATTAGCCAACATCTTACCCTCACCTTAGATTTTTTTTTTTAAATTCTTCAAGGGTTACATGAAAAGTAGGAAGAAGAATGCGGTGTGTTATAACAGAGCTGTGGCACCAGACCCGCGGCCCTGAGCTGTGCTCTTAGTTTATGCTAAGAGCAATTCTGGGTGATATACATTAGTAGAAACAGGAAAAGCAGCAAAGCACCAGAGTCTTCCAGCAGATTCTTCCCACTGATGTCCACAGAGAAAGGAAGGTACAATAAACGCAGAGAGACAGTACCCACGAGCCACTTTCTTTTGTGGTTTAGTCATTTGGTTGATGATTAGAAAAGAAAGCCACTGGGATGGTATGATATCACAGTACTAATAACAGGATTTTCTTTCCTACATTTCTCCTCTTGCCTCTGCAAGCCGTTGGTGGATGATGGCCGTGGCGTTCAGGGTGTGTGTGTGTGTGTGTGTGTGTTGAGAATACAGTCGAAACCGAAGAAGCCATTAGAGTTCCAGCACAGACTTCTAGAAGACTCAGAGCAGAGGCCAAAGTTGGAAAGGCAGGGCTTTCAGTGACAAGCACAGACCTCTCGAGAGAGCCACGGTGTCTGTGCACCGAGAGAATAAGAGCCTGGGGGGCCTGGAGCAGACGCTGAAGCTCCAACCAGCAGAGCAAGAAAGGAGATGTGTTCTGGCCTCAAAGTAGATCAAGGCGAAGCCAGCTGGCCCGGGGAGAGGATCGGAGGGGAGGGGATTCACACTTAGATACTGGTGAGCCCCCATCCAAGGGGCATCCCTAGCTCATCGCCAGCTAAGCCTGGCTGATGATCCCCGGGACGAGCATAAGAGGAACGCCAGGGGAAAGGGCAGAGGAGTTTGGGCGAATCCCTGAGCAGAGGAGCCTTTCAGAGCAGCCCTGGAGGGAGCCAAGATAGCGCCCAAGGGCTACGGTGCGTGTGTGGGTAGCGTGTCTTGGGCCTCGAGATGAGAATGGTCTCAGAGAGGTGTTCACGGCCCAGCTTGGCCCACCACGGTTGTGAGGCAGTCAGGAAGGCATGGAGAACCTCCACGGCCAGACGAGGAAGCGTGCGCAGACAGCAGGTGCAGAAAGGATACACGTGTTTTCCACGCACGGCGGTGGGGTGAGGGCTCACGACCAAATACGCACCGAGCCCGCACCCTGGCCACCAACCGGGGGGGGGGGGGGGGGAGGCAGAGAGCAGCCTCATACCAGAGGCCTCAACTCCCAGACCAGGACAAACGGTCAACCCACCAGAGCTGAGAAGCAACTAGGAGTTGAGGGCAGCAGCCTAAACCGACTGAGCTTTTTAACCATCTCCACCTGGCTCTGTTCATGCAGAGGCCTAGGTCAAGTTTTCAGCAGTTCGGTCAAATGGAGCCCCAGGCCAATTTCGGCTCGTGTTCAGGGAAATAAGAACTTAAACTTGGTGATTGTGAAATTTATGCTAGAATCCCCTCCTTCCCTAATCCCTTCTTCACTGTTAGCAAATGGAGAGGGACCATTTGCGAATCCCCGGGGGACAAAGAGGTATTTACGAGCTATAATTGTGATTATAAGGCAAGGAAAGAAAAGTCGTTCTGATGGCTAACACGTTGGGCACGTTTGGCCATGGCTTCAGGAAGAACGCTCATGCAGACGATATCCTTGTACTCCAGGCGGAATCTTGCCTCTAGCAACCTGGGGTAATGACCCACCCAGCAGGACCCTGGAGACCAGGTGGCCCGAGCAGAGCAGTGACTCAGGAGTGGGGCAGGGAAAGAACAGGGCCGCTGAACTCCACACGCCCATAAATCCAAGTGTAACTGGCTTGTTGGTGGAGGAGGGACATCTGTGGTTCTCAATCATTTACATCATGGCCGCCTTCCCAGCATGCACAGGGACAGTCAGGAGCCAACTCTTCTCACACCACCATTGGATCTCTTTTGCACATCACAGTCAGATTTATTTGGTGTCTTGTCCTTCTGCATTAGTGAGGAGAATTAGGATTGGGTTTACTTTGAGAGACATTCAACATAATACATAGATAGAAATTTTGTATTGCTTGCTAACATAAAAGAAACGCTTAATAGTCATTACATGATTGGGGTAGAACTGCCTGGGGTGAGGGACTCAGGTCGTTCCTATTTTATTACTTTGCCATGAAGGGCTTCCAAGGTCACTTCAGGGCCAAAGATGTGCATCCAGCCAGCTAGAAGGGGTGAAGAAGTTTACACCTCATCCCTTGAAGACATTCTCTGGAAGTTACTCATGCTGTTTGTACTTAAACCCTATTGGCTAAAATATGATCACATGGCCACACCTAGCCGTGAGGGAAGCTGGGAAACGCAGTCTTCATTTTGGGGAACCATGTGCCCTGCTAAAAAATCATGGGCACTATGACTGAGAGAGAAGAGAGCAGATGTTGGGGCCAAGCGGTCTTGGCCATACTCCCCAAGTCAAGGCAACCCTGAGGGGCACGTCTAAGGAGCCATTGTACTCTGCACGTCGTTGAAACCTTGTAAGTAAAATTCCCATCTCGTTATCCTGGTACCCAAGATGTCTCATAACAAGAAGTCAACTTCCCTCTCTGGTCTTATCTCCAATAGACCCACTCACGCCCATCTAGGGAGCTTGCTCAGACTGACATCCCCCGTCAGACTGCTGCCTCAGACTGTCGTGATATCTCCTCTCTAAATCCTATCTGTCCTTGCTGTGATCATAACAGTCATTCCACAAAGTCTCTCCACATCCCTGAGACAAGAACGAGAAAGGAGGCCCGATGATGATGAGATCAGATGCGTTTCTAGTGTTTAAAATACCAGCCCCCAGGGATGCAAAATAATGGACGACTGGCAACCCGCCAGGCAGACCCCGGCAGCGAGACGTAGGGCTCTATTTATCTTCGACGGGTCCCTTCCACGTCGCTATCACGGACACCACCGAGAACTCTGGTGACACCGTGATGAAATGTGCAGCTACGAGACTTGAGAGAAGACAGGATTCCGTCTTACTTAAATATTTCGGGGCCTGATTCCGTCAAGATAAAAATTTACTAGAAATACACGTGACGTCCAGCATCGGGGACTACACGGTCAGTGGCACGGGCCCAGAGCTTGGCAAGCCTATGTAAAAACACTCGCGGCTTCTACTTGACAGTGAGTTTGGTGTAAGCCATCAGTATGGCCACCTGAAAAGGTTATTGAATCTTAGCTTGAACTGATAGAAACATGGTGTCCGGGAAAAGAGAGGGGAAAAAAAGTCTAGTACGGCTTTGATCTGACCAGATCAAATCTACAGCAGGCTGTCGCAACAGGCCAGTTCTTCAGCCCTCCCTTTGTCCCTGCCCTTTGCTGTGTCACTTTAAAGTTGCTTCCACAAAAGAGCCAGAGTTCCCCTCCTCCCCTGGGCCCAGATTTGGTCACGTGACTTGTTTTGTTAGCCAGCCGGACATGACCGAAGGTTTGAAAAACGCTTGTATGGTTGGGTTTGTTCTCTTACGTATCTGCCATCTCCCTGAGAAGAACGTTCTGGGGCTAGCCCGCTGGTCCCACCAGGGGATCAGAGACACACGGAGGGCCCAGCCAAGCCTAGCCGAGATCAGCTGGAAATGCAGGCAAGTCCAGTCAAGATCAGCAAGGCTGCCCAGGAAAGCCCGGCCTAGCTGAGCCGCAGCCCAGTCGATGGCAGAGAATCACGAGCTCCCTGCTGCACGCTGCCGGGATTTTTTGTGGCGGGTTGTTCCGCAGCACCAGCTAACTGAAGCAAGAACCGTGAGCTATTCCGGGGCTGCCTGGGTGGCTCAGTCGGTTGGGCGCCCCTTCGGCGCAGGTCGCGATCTCGCAGTCTGAGTTCAAGCCCCACGTCGGGCTCTGTGCTCACGGCCCGGAGCCCGGAGCCCGCTTCGGATTCTGTGCCTCCCTCTCGCTCTCTGCCCCTCCCCCACTCACACTCTGTCTCTCTCTCTCTCTCTCAAAAATAAAATGAAAACATAAAAAAAAAAAAAGAACCGTGAACTATGCTGAGTCACACTTGATGAGGGACATTGACAAATTAGCACACGTCCATAGGAGGGCAGTGGGAACCATGCAGGGTCACAAGGCCGAGGGATATACGGAGCAGTCGATGACACCGCTGTTATTTATGCGGGAAGAGGAGACTCACGGAGCACGTGAACGTGGTCAGCAAATAGCTGAAAAGCCGTACTATGGCAGAGGTGCTGTGTTAACTCTTCGTGACGCGGGGAGTCCCGAGACCGGTTGAGAGAAAGGGAGGTCCCACCATTAACTTTGTCTAGGATCGGAACAAGTTCTCAGAAGGTGTGAGTTCCTCTTTGCCGGAGATCCACAAGTAAAGGCAGCAGGAACCCCCGGTAGGTTTATTGTGGAGGACAGTGGACAACAGTGAGACCTCGAGGGTCCTTCCGGTCGTGCAATACTTCGAGACCACCACCCGGCCGGGAGAACCTGTGTCTCACTGAAGTGCTCATGCCCTCGTCAGTCTCCCCACTGGTCCCCGGCTTCCTGCCTCTGCCACCCGGCACCCCTCCCCGCACCTTGGACGATCTCAGTTCCTCACCAGCGGCCCCCCACCCCCACTGCCACACCTGAGGTTTATGTTCTCAGTTTCAATGACGAAAGCAGAGTGCCATTCACCACACCGGGGTACATGTAAGGGAGAGGATCCAGGCTTGGAGCCACGCTAGAGAGGACCCCCAGCTCTATGTGAGCCCTTCCCCCATTGTCAACAGCGTGACGCTCTCTCCTCCCCTATCCCTCCTTATCGTCGGTCAGCCAGAACCCTCAGGTAGGCCTGCCTTCCTCAGTCAAAATCCGGCTGACAATGGCTCTCTAAAGTTAGTGACGTAGCAGTCCGCATGAATTCAAGCCCAAGTCTTACCCCTCTCCCAGGAGCCCTCGGGTTGGAAGTGCTCTCCCTTGCTGTAGAACGCAGCATGGTCAACCTCACGTCTTGTTCAAGGCATTTATCATCGCCATGTGGTTTTCCTTCGGAGCCAGCCTCGCTTGGGCTCCTCCAGCCCCTGGCTTTTCGCTCATAAATAAGGATTTCTATAGGTGGTACCCTCCACATGTGAGACAGTGCCTCTGACACCACCCAGACGAGCAGCTGACAACCGAAAGTATTAGTCAACAATCTGATATTTCCGAGTAATCCCACCTAGTGAATGGTTGGTCGAAGTAATCTTCAGCCTGGGTCTTTTCAAAGGTCATTTTTTAAAAATGCACCAACAGTGGGATAAAGTCAGGGTAGAGAGACGGACTTCGTGCCCCAAATTAGCAGCACGGTTCCTGTCAAGCGTGTCTGTGTGGGAAGCAAAACCCAGTGGTCATGGGCCAGTCTGTGGCCCCGGCTTGTCACAGCTATATTGATTGACTGCTCGCAATATTGCGGGTGATTTAAAGAGTTCCCCGCCACCTTGTTTGTTTAATGTCACCTCCATATGAGAATGTCAGCCTCTGACATGTTTGACTTCTCCACAGGACAAATGCCAAGCCACATGCAGTTGTCTCACCGACCTAGATTATTCCCTCCCCTTCTTAACCACGATGGTGAAAACAATTTCTAAATGCTTAATTTAAAAGACGCGCTAAATCCTTGGCCCTCTCTTGATCGGTGGCGTAACGTGAGTCCGGCCTCAGGCCAAGAAAGCCCATGCCGTTTGTTCTTCTTACTATGCTGTCTGAAGTCTCCCCGGTCCGTGCGACACTTAGTGGTATTAGGGGGTTGCCGCCCCGTGAGGGAGCCGAGGGCCAGAGGGGGCCGGGAGCGAGTGCGGAGTCGGAGCCGAGACTGTCTGGGGCCAGAGGCCAAACTTGGCCAGCCCGAGACAAACACAGACTGGAGATAAAAGGAAGAAGGCAAGAAACACATCCAGAGCCGGCAGAGAATAAACAGCACGCAGGACGGGCAAGGCAAGTCTCTGCTGCAGGGAGAGGGGGATGCGTGGAGGAGGGGAAGCAGGGAGGCAGGCCAGGGTTGCGGCGGGAGGGAGAGAATGAAGTGGAAACAGGGAAGCATTGGGAAGTCACAAGGGGAGACTGTGAGGGAGAGACTAGAGGCAGGGAGGGGAGGAGAAAGGGGGAAGTGGGGGCAGAGGCCAGCATGGAGGGCGGCATGAGCGGTGGGTGCCCAATGAGCACCTAGCCACAGGCACGATTGATCGCTCTAATGTTTGCTTATTTATTTATTTATCTATTTTTGAGAGAGAGAGAGAGAGAGAGAGAGAGAGCATGCACAAGCAAGAGAGGAACAGAGAGAGAGACAGAGAGAATCCGAAGCAGGTTCCAGGCTCCGAGCTGTCGGCACAGAGCCCGACGCGGGGCTCGAACTCACGAACCGTGAGATCGTGACCTGAGCCGAAGTCGGACGCTCAGCCGACTGAGCCACCCAAATGCCCCGATTGATTTGCTTATGATGGGGAAAAAAATTCCAACCTAGTCTGGTGTGTTGGAATATAATACGCTTTTGGCACTTCTAGAGCAGACGTAAGAAGAAATTAAGTTCAGATTTAAAGTCAAGCTACAGTGGACTCTTGAACAACATAGATTTGAACATTGTAGGTCCACGTACACACGGATTTTTTTTTCGATAAAAACAGTACAGTACTATAAATGTATTTTCTCTTCCTTGTGGTTTTCTTAATAACGTTTTCTTTTCTCTAGCTCACAATTGTAAGCTATTGTAAGCGCACAATATATAATAGAACACCCAAAATATATGTTCGTTCTTTATGTTATTGGTAAGGCTTCTGGTCAACTGTAGGCTATTAGGGGCTACGTTTGGGGGGAATCAAAAGTTATAGATGGATTTTCCACTGCACAGGGGGCTCAGCGCCCCTAACCCCCATGTTATTCAGGAGTCAACTGTGGGTTTTTTTGGAATTTTTTTTTTAACCTTCATTTATTTTTGAGAGAGAGAGAGAGAGAGACAGTGTGAGCACGAGAGGGGCAGAGAGAGAGGGAGACACAGAATCCGAAGCAGGCTCCAGGCTCCGAGCTGTCAGCACAGAGCCCAATGCGGGGCTCGAACTCACGAACCGTGAGATCGTGACCTGAGCCGAAGTCGGCCACCACCGACTTTCCAATGAGATTAGGCTGAGCCACCCAGGTGCCCCATCAACTGTATTTTTTTAAGTGTAAACTCTGATGTCAAAAAACAAAACAAAACAAAAATGCCTTTGTGTATGTCTAGACCAGTGGTTATCGCCGAGGAGTGGAGTTTGCTCCCCAGCAGACATTGACTGTGTCTGGAGACATTTGCGATTGTCACAACTTGGGGAGGGGGTGTTGGGGTGCTATGGGTATCAAGTAGGCAGAGGCCAGGATGCTGCTAAACAATGTGTAACGTACAGGACACTCCCCACCACAAAAATGTATCTCACCCCCCGTGGCAGCAGGGTTCAGGTTGAGAATTGACGCATTAGCATCAGCTGGGACCGAGGCGGAAAGGCAGATTCGTGGCCCCAGCCCAGACCTACTGAACCAGATGCTCTGGGCACGAAAACCAGCAATCTGCTTTAAGCAGCCCTGCACGCGAGCCTGATGCCTGTTAAAGGCTAAGAAACTCTGCTCTAGAGCTACACTATCCAGTACAGTAGTCATGAATATGTAGCTAGGTAAATTAACTAAGATGAAATAAAAGTAAAAATGCGGTTCCCCGGTCCAACGAAGCAATCGCAAGTGCTCAGTAGCTACGTACGGCTAGTGGTCGCCGTGTTGAATAGCTCAGACACAGAACATCCCTATCACTACAGAGAGTTCCAGAGTTTTGTTCGGCAAGCTTTCCTCATGGACGGGAAAGCCAACAGACACGTAGGCTGGGGAAGGTTTCTTACCGCTTCACTTCTACACAGAAGCCTTCTGAGGCTGAGGTACGAAAAAGATGGGAACGTGCAGGGCGTCTTAAAGAGCCTTAAAGAGGTTTGAATCTCAGTGTCATCTTGACATATGCGTGCCACGGGGCAAGCCACCTGCCACGTGTGTGCTTCGGTCTTCCATCTATACATTTGAGTAGAATGCTGTCCGTGTCCTGGTGTATCAGTCAGAGTAAGGAATACCGGTGGCTTTAACGAACCCTCTCAGAATGCCTCTGGCATAACCCAATAAAAGGTTGTCACTTATGCACATCACAGTTGTGTGTGATGAGTCAGGGCCACGGTGCCAGAATTTCTGTCCCTTTGTGCCCTGGACTCTGTTGGCAGGCTGTGATGTCTGTGGGCTGCTTCTCAGAAGAAGCTTGATAAATGCATAAAATAATAAGATAAAATAAAATGAAATAAAATAAAATAGAATAGAATAAAATAAAATAAAAAGAAAACCAATTATATTGAAATATAGTTACCAAAATTTAAAAAAAAAACAGGTGTGGTATTATCATATATATGCTTCTTTACTTTTTTTATTAATTTATTTCTTAATGTTTATTTATTTTTGAGAGGGAGAGAGAGACAGAGTGTGAGTCAGGGGAGGGGCAGCGAGAGAGGGAGACACAGAATCGGAAGCAGGCTCCGGGCGCCGAGCTGTCGGCACAGAGCCCGATGCGGGGCTCGAACTCGCAAACCGCAAGATCACGACCTGAGCCGAAGTTGGACGCTGAACCGACTGAGCCACCCAGGGGCCCCAAGATATGCTTCTTTATGAAGGCAGTAATTAATAAGATAGAGTGGCAGGTCTAATAACTTACAATTTCAAAGAAGCGATAAGTGGAAATGATATTTTGAGATATGCATGACGACGGTAACACAATATGAAATGTCTGTGATTTCTTTTGGAGACAAGGTCTCGGGAACCGCTAATATCACCATGGGTTTGTTGCCTACATTCGTAATTGAAGGAAATGCTGACTCTCATTAGAAAGTTAGTGGAGATAAAGATCAATGGTTTTCCTCTCCAAGTTTACAGCCTGACGGGTTTGGAATGTCTGGTGGAGTGACTCCCCTGTTCCCCCAGGGCCTCCTGCGCTCCCAGAGACCTCCTCACCTTGCTGGTAGACAGCAAGCAAATACAGGATGGGGGGGTGGGCGGGAGGGTGATGAGGGACGTTTTAGGGGCCAGGCCTGGAGGTGGCAGCGTGGATGTCACTTCGGCCCTTGCTCCACTGGCCAGATCTATTCCCATGCCCACCTGGATGCCAGGGGGCTTAGAAGCGGCATGTGACGCCGTGCCCAGAAGGCGGGCCCTCTGATGTGGGGTCTCTGTCCCATGTGGCGACCTCAAAGATCAAATAAGAACACGGCTATGGGGGCGCCTGGGTGGCTCGGTCGGTGGAGCTTCCGACTTCGGCTCGGGGCACGATCTCGCGGTTCACGAGTTCGAGCCCCGCGTCGGGCTCACCGCTGTCAGCGCAGAGCCAGCTTCTGATCCTCTGTCTCCCTCTCTCTCTGCTCCTCCCCGACTTGAGCTCTCTCCATCTCTCAAAAAATGAATTTTTTTTTTAAAATTTTTTTTTTCAACGTTTTTATTTATTTTTGGGACAGAGAGAGACAGAGCATGAATTGGGGAGGGGCAGAGAGAGAGGGAGACACAGAATCAGAAACAGGCTCCAGGCTCTGAGCAATCAGCCCAGAGCCTGACGCGGGGCTCGAACTCACGGACCGCGAGATCGTGACCTGGCTGAAGTCGGACGCTTAACCGACTACGCCACCCAGGCGCCCCTCAAAAAATGAATTTTAAAAAAATTAAAAAAAAAAAAAAAAGAACATGGATATGGAAGCACCCTGTCGAACCAGAAGAGAGTTTGGTTTTCTGATGGCTAACGCGTAAGAAATGGCAATGACGCGACAGGACACTCCTTCCTCCAGCAGAAAGCTGGAGAGATAGTGTGAGAAAGGGTGTAGGACAATTCCAAGACATGAGGTCCCAGCCTTCATACCAAGGCCACGCTGGCACCATTTCCACCCCAGACTCTACCTTCCTGCCCCTTCCCCCCATCTCCAGAAAATCCCAGAAAAGTTCCAGGACTTCAGACCTGGTGTGGCCCACCTCCCTCGGTCATTCAGATCCAGGCCTGGCAGGCCCCCGGGAGGGAGGTAACAAAATTAAAAATAGCCTCTCCTCCAAGGAAAGAAATTAAAAATAGATTCCAACCCACATGAAAATTTGGGTGGAAAGAAAGGAAAGGAAAACAAAATGAATCATCTTTATGTGTTTTGCTGAGCGAGAGCCCGTTGCCATGGCTACGGGGCCCTGTGTGCGGGCCTGGTCTTTTCCAGCAAGTTCAAGGCCCGCCGAGGAGCCAATGGGGGCGGCCCCATCACCAGTACGTTATAGCCATCCGACCTGTGATCCCCCCAACGCAGTCACTGCCACCAAGCAGGTCGTATTAATGGCTGTCACAGTTAATTTAGTGTTTCCTTCCATTGTGATCTGTCTATCGCTGTAATTGAGCAAACGAGAGGACTGGTGCGGGTCTCCTGGGAGTTTGGGGAAATCTGGCCTGGTTTTGCAATCTAGACAGTCAAGGGAGGTTATGTGAACTTGTAGAGGAGCCGGGTTTTAAATCACAGAGGGGGAAAGTCGGCTTTCCAGCCAGCCACTGCCTGCCTTCCAGGAAGGCACGAGAAAAGGAGAGGGTCCACGGGCCACCCTGTGGTCTCAGCGGCTGGCGAAACACGTGGCCCTGTGACCTGATGCCTCTGGCAGGTGAGCTGCGCGGGGGACGGTCCCCCAGATTAGAAAGGCCTGGGCTCTGAGGTCCCTTCTCAGAAGCACAGTTTGAGGCCTGACCCCAAATTGTCAAGGGCACCTGAGGGGCTTCGGTGGAAGCTGGGATCTCAGATCCACCTAAGACAGCAGTGCTCTGCCTTTAAGAAACCCCGACGTACGGAAAACTCGAATTTACAAAATAAGTAAGATGGTGGCAGGAGGAAGGGGAGAATCACTTCGTAAAGAGTTCTTCTCGTCGAAATACAGTTGACACTCGGACAATGTGGGGGTGAGGGCTATCCGCCGCCCATGCACAGTGGAAAATCCACGTGTGGTTTTTGATCCCCCCAAATCTAACTACTAATAGCCGAGTGTGGACCAGAAGCTTGGGAGTAACGTAAACAGTCGATGAACGCGTATTTTGTGTGCCATGCGTATTATTTACAATATTCTCACGATAAAGTAAGCTAGAGACAGAAGATGTTATGAAGAAAATCGTAAGGAAGGGCACCCGGCATGCTCAGTCGGAACAGCAAGCAGCTCTTAATCTCGGGGCTGTGACTTCGAGCCCCACGGGGAGTGTAGACATTACTTAAAAAATAATAAAATGTTTTTGGGGGCTCCTGGGCGGCTCAGTCGGTTAAGCCTCCAGCTTCAGCTCAGGTCATGATCTCGCGGTCCATGAGTTCGAGCCCCGCGTCCGGCTCTCTGCTGTCCGCGCAGAGCCTGGAGCCTGCTTCAGGCTCTGTGTCTCCCTCTCTCTCTGCCCCTCCCCTGCTCATGTTCTGCCTTTCTCTCTCAAAACTAAATAGACGTTTAAAAAATTAAAAAATAATAATAATAAAATAATTTTCAAAAAAGAAAACCATAAGGAAGAGAAAATACATTTACAGCGCTATACTGTATTCATTGAAAAAAATCCACACGTCAGGGGACCCACGCAATTCAAACCTGTGTTGTTCAAGGGTCAACTAGATTCGGCCTGGAAATGGCCCACATAGGAGAAGAAAGAGACACGTCAACTTAATGCAGTATCTGATGCTACTACACTAGATCCTAGACTGGGGAGGGAAATATTGTCGGGGTAACTGACAAAATGGGAATTTGAATGATCAATTAGATCAAAATATATTGATAGCCCTACCGAAGTCGGTACCAAACTGTTGATAACTGCCCTGCGGTTATATAAGACAATATTCTTATCCTTAAGAAACACTGGGGCGTTTTCGAGTAACGCGTCATGACGTACGTAACCTCCGACGGTCTAGAAAAAAAAAGTATATATGCGTGTGTAGGTAGATCGATACAGAGAGAGGGAGTGCCGGTGATAGATGTGGTAAAAATGTAAGCCGTTGAGGGGCGCCTGGGTGGCGCAGTCGGTTAAGCGCCCGACTTCAGCCAGGTCACGATCTCGCGGTCCGTGAGTTCGAGCCCCGCGTCAGGCTCTGGGCTGATGGCTCAGAGCCTGGAGCCTGTTTCTGATTCTGTGTCTCCCTCTCTCTCTGCCCCTCCCCCGTTCATGCTCTGTCTCTCTCTGTCCCAAAAATAAATAAACGTTGAAAAAAAAAATTAAAAAAAAAAAATGTAAGCCGTTGAAAACTAGGGGAAGTGGACAAAAGGCATATGGTTGTTCTTTGTACTGTCACCACTCTTGCAACATTTCTGTTGTTTCACGTTCTTCCCAATTAAATTTTTTAAAAATTGGCTTCGATTTTCTTTTCAATAGTCTTCCCTCCCAGGGTGTTTGAGCATTATTTAATTCTGCAAAACTCTATTTATACTCACCTTTCCAGGGACAACTCCGATACCTGAAATGCAAGCACATCGGAGGTTATATTCCTTCCATCTTTTATCTATAGCAAATGCGCCCTAGACCAGGGCTGTCCAATGGAAGCTTCTGTGGTGATGAAAATGGCCTATATCTGCATCGGCCAATGCCATAGCCAGTAGCCACGTGTGGCTGTTGAGCATTTGCGGTGAGGCTAGTCCTAACACGGATGTGCCCTAAGCACCAAATACACATCCGATTTCCAAGACTTGGTGTGAAAAAAGAGAATGGAAACTATTTTGGATACCGTACGTTAAATATGTCGATACAATTAATTTCCCCTGTTCCCTTTTTACTCTTTGTAATGTGGCTGCTAGGAAATTTTAAATCACTTCCGTGGCTCACATTTGTGGCTCACCTTCTAGGTCTACTGGACAAAGTCATGGGAGATGGGCTGGTTCTGACTTGGCCTGTGGCTGAGGCCACAAGCCTTTCCCGGCCCAGCCCTTCTGGCCCGGGGAACACTCTCGGGAAATAATGGATCCAAGGAGCTGGGTCTAAGGAACTGGATCTTTACAAGCCTGAGAATTGAACAGCCAGGCAAGGGAAGGGGTTGGTGAAGGATTCGTTTACGGGCACCGTTCTGCAGAAGCAATGTTTTGCCCAAAGCCCATAGGCGAGAGATGCCGGGTTTGAGATGCAACGTGGAGCTCAGCGTGGGCGAAGAGTGAGTGGTAAGAGAGAAAGTTCGAGACGCAGTTCGACTCGAACTCAAGTTCCTCCCAAGTTCCACTGAGAAGCTTGCGTTTTCTCCTAAGCCCAATAGGAAAGCATCAAAAGCACGTTAAGCAGGTGTTCTGAGCTGAACGTTTGTGTCCCCCCCAAATTTCATATGTGGAAATCCTAACCTCCAACGTGATCGCATTAGGAATGAGGGGCCTCACCATGTGAGGACAGAGGGAGCCAGTGTCTGTAAGGCAGATAGAGGAGCGCTCGCGGCAGAGCCTGACCCGGCTGGCTCCCCGATCTCAGACTTCCAGCCCCCAGAACCGTGAGAAAGAAATGGCTGTGCTTTATAAGCCACCCGGTCGACGGTACTAAGTAACAGCAGCCCTGCCATGTGACTTCCGAGGCTAGGTCAGGAAAAGGACGCAGTTTCCCCCCCGGCTCTCTGGAGACACTCATCCTGGGAATTCAGCCACCATGCTGTGAGGAAGCCCAGGCCACGTGGAGAGGCCAGAGCCAGCCGACGTCCCAGCCAGCAGCCAGCGTCAACCACCTGATAGGTGAGTGCACGAGCTTCCAGACGATTCCAGCCTCCAGCGCCTGAGTCTTCCAGCTGAGACTCCAGACATCATGAAGTAGAGACAGGTCACGCTCTGTCCAAATTCTTGACCCACGGAATGTGAGCAATATGTAGATGGTTGTGTTCGGCCACTAAGTTTGAAGGTAATTTGTTTGGCAGCCATAGTGCCTGGAATACCCAGAATGTGGCCAAAACCATCCGAGCTTTGGGGAAAGAAGGCAATAGCCGTAATGCATGCTGCATGCTGGGGCATGGGGCGGGGCCTCTAGCGTACGATGGGGCACATAGTAGCTGGTAACCTGCACAATCGAGACCTGAGTCAGAGGCTTAACTGACAGAATCGCAGGAAATTAGGGACATAAGGTAGAAGTGGCCGTCCATGTACTTTAAAAATAAACTGACTCTGGGGCGCCTGGGTGGCGCAGTCGGTTAAGCGTCCGACTTCAGCCAGGTCACGATCTCGCGGTCCGTGAGTTCGAGCCCCGCGTCGGGCTCTGGGCTGATGGCTCAGAGCCTGGAGCCTGTTTCCGATTCTGTGTCTCCCTCTCTCTCTGCCCCTCCCCCGTTCATGCTCTGTCTCTCTCTGTCCCAAAAATAAATAAACGTTGAAAAAAAAAAAATAAATAAACTGACTCTAGGTCATCTCAGAGGTGAGGTCGATTTTTTTTTTTTTTTTTTTTTTTTTTTTTTAGAAAACATGCAAGAAAGCAAAGGCTGACCCAAGTGGGCGGTCAGATATGCCTGACATTGACGGGGGGGGGGGGAAGGGGGGGGAAGGACAGCGGTTGGCCTCTCCAGCTCAGGTCCTGTTGCGGAGCGGAGAGTGACAGGGGTCCACCTGTCTGCAGTCCCCCACAGACACACACTCCCTTCCCAACCCATCCCGCAAAGATGGACCCCTCTTGCCTGGACCCCACTAACGTGAGTCACTGGGTGGGACCGGGGTTAATAGCAGGGGCGCACAGAGGAATGAGCCCCTCCCAGAGAAGAGTCAGTAGGACCGAACAAAACCTGAAGTGATCAATTGTTGCGTAGGAGGGGGAGGGAACTCTCATGGGGATGTTCTCCTGACCTCCGGGGGGAATCGTTCCGTTTAATCCTCGAAAGCATTTGAAGGAGATCCTTGTAATCTCCACGTAAGAAAGAAAACGAGCGGAAGTTTTAGGTGGAATTTCCCAAGCCCGCACAAATCAATACGTAATCAGAAAACAATAATAATCAATACTAGAGAACGGTGATAATCCGATATCAAGAACTCATCTCCTGGGGGCGCCTGGGTGGCTCAGTCGGTTAAGCGTCCGACTTCGGCTCAGGTCATGACCTCACGGTTCCTGAGTTCGAGCCCCGCGTCGGGCTCCGTGCTGACAGCTCGAAGCCTGGAGCCTGCTTTGAGTTCTGTGTCTCCTTCTCTCTGCCCCTCCCCAACTCATGCTCTCTCTCTCTCTCTCTCTCAGAAATAAATAGACATTAAAAAAAAAAAAAAAGAACTCATCTTTTTGGAGCCCTTATACGTCTCAGGAAGTATTTCTCACAAGGGTGATCGCGTGGCTATCACTGCCTGCGCTGTGCAGATATGAAAAGTGAGGCCGTTTCCAAGGGTGTAAATGAGACAAGCAGGGGGTGCGGTACCTGGGGGGGAGGGAGGGGCGGGGTGCGGATGGCACTAATGGGTATAGTGCAGCGAGCGTGTCCCCAAGGAGACACGAGCCGAAGCAGCGACTCTGTGGATGGCGGGGCCCGGGGATTCACAGCGTAATGAACTAGATCATGAAATATCATTTGCCTGTTCCATAGCTTCCCCGATGCGTTCAGGTTCACTCAGGACAACAAGAAAAGGGGGGCGGAGAAGGGCTCATTTTTTGCACTTCCGAAGGGTGGGAAGATGGATGGGGAGAGGGGTCCCAAGGGGCCCTGGGGAGGCAGGGGTGGCCGGACATTCGGCGCCAGCAGCCCTATGGATGTCCTGCGCAAGCTGTCCCCGACGCCGGGCGGGGCTCTGTGCCATAATGCGTGATCTCCTTTCCTGGGAAAGCTGCCGTCTACATCTTCCTCCCACCGTCCAGCGGTGTTTCTCAAACCCTCTGTGGTGACGGACCAGTTCTCTTTCACTTAATTATTTGTTTTCCCAGTCCGTCCCAGACAGGTCTTTGGTGAAAGACAGTGAAAACGAATCACTGAGGGGAAACGTGAAATTTTCAAAGTCCCAGAGTTACAGCATTTGGATTTGACCGACGTGAAATTACTGTGATGTGAAGTTTCTGAGGGCTTCCTCCGTTTCCGGACGTAACCTGTCGCTGAGGGGCGACAGATTCTTCCCGAGTCTTGGACGGTCTGTGGAGCACTGTTTGCGTAGCACTGGTGCAGAGGCGTCTGGGATGGTTGGCGGTAAGACTTTCTCGAAGAAGAGATCTCCGGGCAGTGGGTGTGGCAGGACAGAAACACATGATAGACTTCAGTTGAGTGTAAACTTCGACAGACATCGAAGCTTATCACGCTTTTACTCGGGACACATCCCCGAGGGAAGGAACTGAGACAGGCATTACGTTTTGTTTTCCCCAAACGGTGAAACCAAAGCTCGGCCCATCTGAAAGGTATTTGAGGGGTTTGTGAAGCCCAGGTCTTCCTCCTCATCTCCAGTAACGTCTTAGACCAACTTCCTCATTCCCATGAGGGGACACCGTTGTCTAACGGGGACACCCTCCCGGAAAAAAACAACAACAACAACAACCAAAAACCCTTCTCTGCGGGGGCCCCTCGTGTCTGTGGTTGTTGATGGCTTCAGTGGGAGTCTCTCAGATTCTTCCTAACCCTCTTACCCGTTTTCCTCACCGCCTCTCCCATAAAGAATGGGAATCCCAGCCTCTCCCAAAATAAGACAGCAAAACGGGGCACCCCAACCAGAAAACCTCATCTCCTGGAAAACGGGCCCCAGGAGACCCACCTCAGAAGTTTGCCCTCACTCGTTGGCAAACTGCACCTCCTGGAACTGAGAGGGTAGCGGCGGGAACCACCCGGAGTCTGGTTTCCCCGGCTGGGCAATCCCATGTTCCCAAGCACGCCGTCCGCAAGTCCTGACCATAGACGGACCACCGTCTCCGGGCCCGGCAGCTGCCAGCAACAGAAAAACCTGCCTTGGCAGAGCGAACTGCTTCTCCTCCCCACTTCGAACCTCAGTTATTTCCTCAAACAGAGGATAAAGTCGGAGCACCCGGGGGTGACTGATGTACCTTGTATTTGCCTTAACGGGTATCCCGGAACCCCCTCCACCTTCCTCCCGTTTCCATAGTAACGGAAGGGTCCAAAAAAAAAAAAAAAAAAAAAACTCTGACAAAATAAGACACCTAAGAGGCATAAACAAAATATGTGATGGTGTGGGAGGCTGTAAAGTTTTTATTGCCACCTGTTTGGGAAGACCTGCATAATTCAATCGTGCTCCTGGCATTTGCGAGAGAAGCAATCACCCCAAAGTTGTGGCAATAAAGCCTTTATAGCGCCCCCCCCCATGCTGGCACGCCCGCTTTCTAGGTACAAAGCCCCAGTTTGATAAACTTCCGTTTCTCACATTTGCATAATGGAAACGGACGAGATTTTAAACCCAGGCTGTTGGGAGGCATAACTCGAAGCTCGGCTGGAAGTGAATCATGAGCCTGTCTGGGTGGAGGTGGCGGGGAGGGGCAGCAAACCCGGAGGACGGGACCGCAGGGCCCGGGGAAGGGGTGCCGGGCAAAAGCCTCCCCGCTCCCTCAGACCCGGCCCCGGGCCGGGTTCTGGTTGAAGGTCACATCTCCCCGCGTCAGAGAACCGTACAATCAAAGTGCCTTCGTGGCGAGCCCAGCGGCCGAGAGTCTGCCCGGTGCCACGTTGGGGCAGAAAGGACGGTTGCGACCCAAGCACGCCTCTGATGTTCCTTCCCATCGGCCCCCCGCCCTGCTCTCTCAGAAGCCCTCACATCCTCTGGCACCCTCCTCCCTCAACCCATCCATCACCCACCACTCCTACAATTTTGCCGAGTGTCCCCGTTGGGGGCGGGGGAGGGGTGAGTGCCTCCCCCTCTCGGGAGATTACCGCAGCCCTGCCGGCGCTCAGTGGTAAAAGTTTGAACGTGTCTGCAGAGCTTAATCAAATGCTAATTCCGTGTGGTGAAAGAATTTGCTGGAATCTGCAAGGGAGCTCCTGGCAGCAAGAAAATGCGTTGATTCACTCCCAAATCTGCTTTGCCCAAGCCGGGTGCGATTTAGACTGTAAAGCTGCATTAAATCACAAAGTGCTGTGTGGATCACACAGCCATCCTTTGTGTCGTTAATGAAGGGAAAAACAGGGCTTTATTCTGAAGCTTTGTGTATAATCAGATGCCATGTTGTAAAGCTCTGGAAAACACACCAGAAATCATAATTGGGAGGAAATAAAAGGGTTAGTCCCAAACAGCATATGATTTAAATAAGAAGGAAAAAGAAACTGCCCCCAAGATTTGTGCGTTTCAAGAATCAACTTTTAATTCATTCGCAGGGAGATTACAGAAGGGGAGGAGCAGCCTTTAAAATAGTATGAAAAGCTAGTTTAGATGTAAATGAGAGATAATGGGCTTTCACCGGGAAATAAGCAAGGGGGCCAAGTTTGTGCCCGGGGCGGGGGGAGGTGGGGGGGGGCGCGACATCTTGGCGAGCCCGGCTCCAAAGGCCCCTGCACCCAGATCCGGCAGAAAACACAGGGTGAGCAGCCTGGTGGGAGAGGGAAGCTTTTGTGGCACCGGGTCCGGTAACTGGCGTTCGGGCGGTGGAAAAAGGTGCTCTAACACAGAAAATCTCCTCGGTGTGAGCGTTTCGAGGTCGCTAAGGAAGGGGGTTGGGGCTTTTATGCTTGTCTTACAGCTGGAGTTAAGGAGCGCTGTGTCGAGCCCTCCCCAGCCCTAATTCACTAATGATTTGCTTATTAGTTCGGATCAGGGAGCCAGCTTCTGGAGAGATGTGAATTGGCATTGATTTAATCCTCTTCCCAGCACGCGCTCCCAGCCCAGGGTGAGGCTGGGGAGGGGAGAGGGGGGCTGCCAGCCCCGTTCAAGAGCAAGTTGCCGCTTCTCCGGCTTCGCTTTGTCTGCTCTCCTTACCATCTGCTCTCAGGCAGAGAGGAGCGGGGGAGGGGGGCGAAGCCCGGGGGTCCAGCCGGGGCTCGCTCGGTGGAGGCTGCAGCTCCGAGGCCTCCTAGGGAAACACGGGGTGCGGGTGGGATGCCGTGCAAGAGATGGGCCGGGGCCTCTGCAAAGTTTGGGGGAGAGTAATCGTGCCCAGCATTTCGGCACTATTCCGGGACCTTGCAATACCCCCGGGGCTTAATTTAATCTACCTGGTCCCACTCTGCGCTCTCAGGGGACACGCTACCTGCTTGCTTCTCTTGTCTCCCCTGTCGAACTAAGCTTTTGAGAGGTGGACGGGAGTCCCGTGCTCCTCTACGTTTCAAATTCTAGGGTCGCGAGCATAGTAGGCCCTCAGAAAATAGTTGCCAGGTGACTGACTAAAAGAACGTGGGACTGGACTTGCGGTTCCTTTGAAAATCTTTGCTGGACGTCTTCACTCCCCGTACGCCCTGCTAACTCGTCCAAAGAGATTCACGTCAGATTTCACCCGCCGAAGACTCGGTCTGAGAATGCTGTTGAGGATCGAAATAAAGTAAGAGGCTCCAAGGAATCCCTGAACTTGGCCGCTCCTCAAATCAGTTCCAAAAGTGTGCCCAGACGCGGGACAGACCTCGAAGATAGCGAACTGAACAAGATGGAGGGTCTGCCTTTCCACCTGCAGGATTACAACCTGAACGAGACCGCCCTTGTGCGGGCGCCCCCCCACCCCCCCCCCCCCACTAAATGGTAAACTTTGTAAGTATCGGGAATGCAAGGCTAGTTCTGTGCACTGTTAGATCTCCAGCATGCAGTGCAGCGGAAGGCGGGCTGACTATGTGAAATAAACGAACATGCGAGGCGCTTGGCCTTGTTACCTTGTTGAATCTTAAACCCCCACGCGGTGAAATTTCGTACAATGATTTGTCCTTCTAATGATGGGAAAACAGGCTTGGCGACTTTATATAAGTTTCTGGACATCCTCTTTGCCAGGGGGAGGGGGGAGTCGGACCCGTGTCTGCCTGACTCCAAAGTCACCGAGCACGCCCTTCCCCAGGGACTCCGAGGATGCCCCCCCTGAGTTGGTAGAAAATGGGGCAGAGGGGCGCCTGGGTGGCGCAGTCGGTTAAGCGTCCGACTTCAGCCAGGTCACGATCTCGTGCTCCGTGAGTTCGAGCCCCGCGTCGGGCTCTGGGCTGATGGCTCAGAGCCTGGAGCCTGTTTCCGATTCTGTGTCTCCCTCTCTCTCTGCCCCTCCCCCGTTCATGCTCTGTCTCTCTCTGTCCCAAAAAAAATAAATAAACGTTGAAAAAAAATTAAAAAAAGAAAATGGGGCAGAACGCTGGGGGCCAATTCTGATGGACTGTTGGGCTGCCACCGTCTCTTCAACAGCCAAGTTCACACCCCAGCTTAAAAGGATTCGCTCAGAATGAGCCCACCTAGCTCTTGGTTTCTAAATACCATTTCCCATCAGAAGGAACCAGCCTCCTTGGAGAAGCAGATTAAAAGAGGCTAAAAAGGCATGACAACTAAATGCAATATTGATCCTAGATTGGATTCCGGATCAGGAAAAGAACATGCTACAAAGTACAGTAGAGGCACTATTGACAGAATTTGAATATGGACATATATTGAATAATATTTTTGTGTCTCTATAAATTCCTCGGATGTGAAAATGGTCTTGTGCTCTTGTAGGGGAATGTCCTTGTTTCCAGGAAATACACGCTGAAATAGTTAGAGGTGAAGCGTCCCGTTGCATGCAAATTACTTTTGAAGGGTTGGGGGATAAGACAGAAAAGCAAACGTGACAAAACATAATAGTGACTCACGAGGTAGGGTGTGCGGGTGTTCGTCGTACTATTCTTTCTATTTTCCTGAAGATTTGAAAAATTTCAAAATAAAAATTGGAAGGGGAGAGGATTCCGCAGAAATGGCCCTGAAATTTTTGCCCGCACCCACCAGGAAGGTCTGGGCCGGAGGCGGGGGGGCCATAAATGCAGACACGTTGGTCACGGTAAGTAGACAGCAGCCATGGGAATAGATGCGTGAGCCGAAGTCCACGCTCAAGAAGCTTCTGTAAAAACCGATCGTTTTTACAGGCGTTTGCAAACGCGAAGCCAAATTAACTACTACGTGCCATTAAATACAGAGCCATACGCGTGAAAACCCTTGAGTGGTAACCCAGGATGAGGTGGAAAGCAGGTTGGAGGTATCCCGTCTCTACTTCAGAGACTAAAATCTGGGCCACTTATTACCTCGGGTAACACCTAAATGTCAAAAGGCTAGGTTGGGGCCAGAGAGCAAAGCTCGCCTGTGAATACAAATGGGAGCAGGCTTTAAAAATAAAGCCGGGGTTCAGGTTCCAATACTCCAAATGCCAATCAAAAGACTCATTTAGTTTTTAAATATGTGGGTGAGGGTTGAGAATTATGTCTGAAAGGCTGCTCTCCGGGAGGAAGTACAGAAATCATCTTGTAGATTTCTGAAGTTCTGTTTGTCTGCCTCGGCTTCACTTCCTTCCTTCCTTCCTTTCTCTTTCTTTCTTTCTTTCTTTCTTTCCTTCTTTCGAATAAAGGTGCATGGGTGGGGAGGGGGTACTCTATTTGAAGTTTTTAAAACGAGCATGCGTATTTTTTCCCAAATAAACATTTGGGTGAAAGAAAAAGGACTGCTCAGCCCTGGCCCTGAAAATTTCCAGCCCAAGTAGGTCTGGGCCGTGGGGATGGAGAGAATCTTGTAATTAAAGAAAGTGGGGGCACCACAGGGCCTGTGATTAGCAATACTGTGCTGTATACTTAAAAACGTGCTGAGAGGGGCGCCTGGGTGGCGCAGTCGGTTAAGCGTCCGACTTCAGCCAGGTCACGATCTCGCGGTCCGTGAGTTCGAGCCCCGCGTCGGGCTCTGGGCTGATGGCTCGGAGCCTGGAGCCTGTTTCCGATTCTGTGTCTCCCTCTCTCTCTGCCCCTCCCCTGTTCATGCTCTGTCTCTCTCTGTCCCAAAAATAAATAAACGTTGAAAAACGTGCTGAGAGAGGGGCGTCTGGGTGGCTCGGTTGGTTAAGCATCCGACTTGGGCTCAGGTCATGATCTCACGGCTCATGAGTTCGAGCCCCGCGTCCGGCTCTGTGCTGACGGCTCAGAGCCTGGAGCCCGCTTCGGATTCTGTATCTCCCTCTCTCTCTGTCCCTCCCCTGTACTCTCTCTCTCTCAAAAATAAACATTAAAAAAACATTTTTTTTAAATGTGCCGAGAGAGTAGATCTTCCGTTAAGGGCTCTTACCACAAAGGAAAAGAACACAAAAGGAGTGGAAGGAAACTTTCAGAAGTGATGGATACATTTATGGCATCGGCGGTGGTGACGGTTTCACGGGTGTGCACTTATCTCCCAAACACGTCCAGCTGCGTACATGAAATATCTACAGCTTTTGGTGTGTCTGGCACGCCTCAATAAAGCAATTTTTCCAAGAAGAATGAAAGAAAGGGGGGATAGATTTTAGGTCTACAATCTTGCCCTAAGTGGGAAAATACTTGATGACTTTGATGTCAACACTTTGAGGCAGGCACTGAACCCAAGAGGGCTTTCCGAAGACAGCCTCCCTGCCAATGAAAGTTGAGAGGCCTTGGCTCGGTGGCTTTGAATTTCTGCTGGCGAAGTTCTGGTGACACCTTTAGTAGCTGATGGTAGAATTGCCTCCTAAAGCCTGGCAGTTGAGAGGTGGTCTCTGACGGGGGCGGGGGGGGGGTGCGGTTCGCAAATTCCACGACCTTGTTCTCGAGTGGGAGGGTCTAGCTTGGCGTGAAGGAAAATCCTCACCGCCACCAAGACCGCTCCTGCCACCACCCCAGGCATCCACTCTGAAAGCCAGTAGGGGTGGAAGTTCCGCTCGGGGTTCAGGAGAACAAGCTCTCGCTTTCCTGGCCTGGCACCATTTTGTTTCTCTCGAGAGGAAACCCAAAACGAGAGCAAGAACAGAGCTGAAGAACAGAGGGACGGTCCATGCCAACCGAAGTTACTCCCATTTGGAAAAATGGAGTCCAGTTCATTGCTGCAGGACACGGTTATTGCTGTTTTGGTTTTAGTCTGTTCGGGGAAGGCAGAGTATTGCAGGGAATAGAGTCAAAAAGTCGTTCAGACTCCTGCTTTGCCTTCCAAAAGTTCTCACCGAGAAGTCTTTGGGCTGAAAGGAAAAGGGAGCGAGCCCTGTCTGATGCTGAGGCTTTGGAATTCACGTAGGTTGCCTTTTCAGTAGGTTACATTCTCTCTTTTCGTAAATGTGCCATGTGCGTTCCAAAAGGGTGGGTAGGCCGTTTGTTGAGTCCCCAACTCTGTTGACATCCACCAGTTGGAGTTCATTAATTGTGCGGTTCAAATCTTTGATAGCTTGTTTTTCGTCTTGATTCCTCTGTTTTCGGAGTCAGAAATCTTAAAATCTCCAGCTACACTTCCTGGCTTAGCTATTTCATTTTCTAGTCCTGTTGTTCTAAACACTTGAGGTTATGTTAATAATTGCAAGGAATGTATCACTCAAACCTAAATTAAGGCCTAGAATATTGTAGGCATTTCATACATTCTGCTGTGTGAATAAATGTGTGTGGTCATCATTGTCAAATACCCTGGAACTATTATTCCTTTTCCCAGTATTTCTTTTCAACTTTAGTGCCTGTCACCTTGAATTCTGTATTGTCTGATGGCAAAATTGCTACCCCGGCTTTAATTGATTTCTTTTTCCTGGCGCATCTTTTTTCCACTCATTTGCTTACAAATACTCTGCATTCTTTAACTCTAGGAATACAAAATAGCTGAGAGCAAACACTAGCAGGCGGGGTCCTGATCTGTGAGTTTGGCCCACTTATATTTATTGTAATTACCTTTAGGGATTCGTTTTACCACCTCATTTCCCATTTCCGATCAACCATAATTTCTTTTTGCGTCTGTCTTCTTTTGCGCCCTGACTTTCATTGAGTATTCCACATGTTTCTCTGCTTGTTTACAAGCAACACATTTTAGGTTTACTCCTCTGGTGATATCACCAGCTGATTTATCCTCATTTCTTTCATCAATTTGTTAAATTAATCAACACCTATACTGTGGCAAATTGTGTTTTCCAAAGATGGTCGCAACAACGTCTCCCATTCCGTAACCCTATTCTACATCCCACGATCGTAGCGCATAATGGGACCTTAACACTCCTCCCATCATGAAGGAGTCATGTCGCCTCCCCTTGGATCTGGATGCACTTGTAACTTGAATGTGGTGAAGGTGACACTGTGACTTCCAAGGCTAGGTCAAAAATGTGATGCTACATCTACTGTGTATTAGATCACTTGTGCCACCATTTAAATGGTCCAGCTCCTCCCAAGGCTGCCATGCTATAAGCCCAAATAGCCCCCATGGACAGACATGGAGAGGCCCTGAGACCATGAGAAGAGGGAAAGAAGCCTGACCAGCCCCCAGTTGCCTCGGCCCCCTGCCGCCCCATCACCAGCCACAGGCTGGCTGTAACCACACGAGAGTCTCCAAGCCAGAACCACTCAGCCAAGCCCTTCCAGAACTCCCCACCCACAGAAATCATGAGCGATAATAAAAGGATTACAGTTATTTTAAGTCACTGAGCTTTGGAGCATTTTTTATGTGCGTGTACAACTGGAATAGATACATTTCCCCTGAAACAAGAGAAGCACTGTAGCATTCTCTTAGATCCTTTTCGTTTCCCCACCCACCCCATCACGATGCTGGTGTCACTGGTGTTTTGCTCCGGATTGATGTGAATGTGCTTGGTAGAAGAAGGGGGTGTCTCATCTTTTTACAGAGCAATATACTTCCTAAGTTATGAAATCATTTTCACTTTCCATATGTCTCATAACCGGAGTATTCAGTCCATTTATCTTGACCAGTCATTTGGTACACATGTCTATGCTATCTGGCTCCGTTCTATCTATTTACTATGTTGCTTGCTTTCTTTTAATCCTCCACTTCCTGTATGGGACTCCTTGAGGTTTTTTTATTTTCCTTTTTCCCCTCTCTACTGGTCTAGAAATTATTTACTATGTTTCTGTGCTGTTGATGTTGCCCTTAAAGTTTCAACATACATACTTGACATAAAGTGCTCACTCAGTAGTTCTGCTCTCCTGCCCAACAGCAGGAGAACCTTAGGGTACGCTTATTCCAATCACCTTCCTGAATCTTCTACGGCATTATTGTCCTATTTTGCTTGGTGCTTCAAATGAGACTGCACTGCTATTATTTCACAAATCTACGCCCCCCGCCCCAATTTATTTATTTCACATTGCCACTTGCGTCACATGCTTACTTCCTGGGGTCATTTTCCTTTTTTCTGGAGTGCATCCTTCAGGAGCCTTTTCAAGGACAATTTGATAGCAGTGAGAGTTTTTGTTTGTCCGAAAATGTCTTTGTTTCCCCTTCATTCTTGACTGATAATTTCTTAATATATTTTTAGTTTACTTCTTTACTTCGAGAGAGAGAGCATGAGACGGGGAGGAACAGAGAGAGGGAGAGAGAAAATCCCAGGCACGGTCCACGCTGTCAACACAGAGCCCAACCTGGGGCTCAATCCCACGAACTGTGAGATTATGACCCGAGCTGAAATCAACAGTCAGACACTCAACCAACTGAGCCACCCAGGCGCCCTCTGATTAATAATTTGACAAGGTGTAGAATTCTAACTAAACTGTTTTCCCTCAGCATGTCAAAGATATTATTCCATTATCTTCTGGTTTTTATTGTTGCAAGTGAGAAATCTGCTGCTGTCTCTCCTCTCTGCTTTTAAGATACTCTCTTTCTTGGGGCGCCTGGGTGGCGCAGTCGGTTAAGCGTCCGACTTCAGCCAGGTCACGATCTCACGGTCTGTGAGTTCGAGCCCCGCGTCGGGCTCTGGGCTGATGGCTCAGAGCCTGGAGCCTGTTTCCGATTCTGTGTCTCCCTCTCTCTCTGCCCCTCCCCCGTTCATGCTCTGTCTCTCTCTGTCCCAAAAATAAATAAACGTTGAAAAAAAAAAAAAAAAAAAGATACTCTCTTTCTCTGGAATGTTACCATGATGTGGCTGGGTCTACTCTCGTTTAGCCTGCTGAGGACTTATTGTGCACTCTGAATCCATTTTTCATCAATTTTGGAAAATTCCTAGCTATTATGTCATTGACTATTTCTTCTCCCGCATTCTCCTCCCTGTTCTTTCCTTCTGGAACTCTTATTGGTTATAAATGGAACTTTTTTTTTATTCTGTTCTTCGTGTCTTTTTACCTACCTTTCTAATTTTTATCCCTCTGTGCTGCATCCTGGGTAATTCTCTGACATCATTCTCAGGTTCAAGAATTCCTGTTTAACTCATATACTGAGATTTTTATTTCAATGACCATATATATATATTTTTATTTCTAGGAGTTCTGTTTAGTTATTTTTTAAATGTCCTTGTTCTTTTTCATAGTGTCTGGGTTTTTTTTCTGTTTCTAATAATTTTAAACATGCTAATTTTATGGTCTGTGTGTTACTGTTTTCTAGAGAAACCAAACCAATAGGATATATAGAGATATGTATAAAAGAGTATTTATTATAGGAATTAATTTGCATAATTATGGAACAAAGAAATACCATGACCTGTTATCTGTAGGCTGGAGAACCAGGAAATGTGGTGGTATAATTCAGTCTAAGTCCAAAATCCTGACACCCAGGAGGGCCAGTGCCTAAGGGGAAAAGAAGATAGATGTCCCAGCTCAAACAGAGAGCAAATTTTCCCTTCCTCCACCTTTTCATTCTATTTAGGCCTCAACGGATTGGGTGATGCCCACCACATTGGTAAGAGCAATCTTCTTCACCCAGTCTATCGATTCAAATGCTAATCTCTTCCAGAAACACTCTCAGAGACACGCCCAGGAATAATTTACCAGCTATCTGTGCATCCCTTAGCCCAGTCAAACTGACATATAAAACTAGTCATGACCGTCTTTAATAGATTGTTATATGATCAGAAATTCTTGGGGGTCTAATTCTGCTCTGTCTTGTTCATGGAGGATTATTTCTTCAACTGCTCTGTATTTTTGAGTTGTGAACTCATCTTAAGCACAATCTTATCTGTGGGAATTCTGTAAGACATGATTGATGCAGTGTCCTGTCACGTTTTGCTTTTTGTTTCTACAAGGCTTTCCAGGGGGTTCACTATCATTTTGCCAACAATTTCTTCACCAGGGGCGTCCTGGACCACAGAAGTAATATATATTCAACTCCCAACCTTCATGAGATACAAGCTGAAATTTCTTAGGAGGTTCTTTCTCCCACTGAGAGCCTAGATCAAGACAGATGGTCTTCCCTGGGACAGTGAGCAGATTTTTTTTCTAATCTACTCACACTGAAGGTTCCAGCTTTATGGGTGTATCTCAGGTCCAGCTCTTGCCTCACGGGACCCGAGGCACTAGCTCCTGCCCCTGCCAAATGGGCGTTAAATTGTCCTAAAACTCTCGAGTCCTGAGACAATGTCTCTCCCCACCACAAGGCAGTCACGTGATCATTCACAAGCTTTGCTGCCCTCGTTTTCAGGACCCTTTTCATTTACAGCCCCTGTCAATCTCCCACACGCACATCTATTCATTCAAATAAATATTTATTTACTTGTAGATAACTGTGGAAAATGGGTTTTTGGGTTATCTTGATCATAGTATTGCCAGAACTAGAAGCTGAAATGTATTTATATAAGCAAATATGAAATTCGCCATTTGCTGAGATTCCTGGCTGTGATATTGATATTCTTTCCTTAAGTATCACTGACAGATTAATATAGTGGTTTGTATTTTTTGCACCTCTCTCTGCAGCTCGGTTTCTACCATCCGTAAAACGGGGAAGCGAATACCCACTTTGCAGGGATGAGGTTAAAATTAGACCTAATGTTTACAAAGCATCCGGCACAAAATAGGTTTTTGAATTATTATTTAATCCACCTTTGAGGTGTTTTCTCTTAACTCCGTAAGTATGCCCCCTTGGCATCCTCCACAGTGGCTCAGAGCGTGTTCCTTCAGTGACGAGTGCCTTTATCTCACTAGTCACCAACTATTTCCTTTTCTTCACGTTAACAAAACTCCCTTTTTTATATGCTTCTGGTCATTTAGAGAGCAGTCACCTTAACTTTAATTGCCTTAACTAAACCTCAATACCCTATAAATGTGCCTTGTTTCGGCCATAAAATTAATCATGGCTTTATCTGCGTGATCTTAGCCGGGATGATGTAAGTAGGAAAGGTGAGGTCATTTGTAAGTTTTCAGTTGGAATAGATCTGATCCAGAGGATGTCACGGCTGAAAAGAGCCATAGAAACCCCAAGATGAGGAGTCTAAGGGCTGGCCAGGAAAGCTAACCTGCCCAAGTTCACCCAACCAGTGAGTGACAGAACTGAGATCAAAAGCCAGTCTTCTTGATGTCGGGAGCAAGGCTTTAACTAGAGTCATTCTCACTGACCACGCTACAAAGTTGCAACTAACCTCTGAAATGATCAGTTGGTAATCTGGAAGCAAGCCAAATTGTCACTGTTAATAATTTCCCTTCCACTCTGTTTCTGTGGCCTATAAACCTATCAATTGTAGCTTTCCAGGGACCCTTATGACTCAGCGTATATAGTAGATGTTGAATAACTGTGTGTTCAATGAAATAATGAAGGACTGCCTTGCCATTATCTGACATTATGTGCCGTGAATTCTAAGCATGAATTGAGCTCTTTTGCATTCTGGATTCATGTAAGAGGTGGCCCTTATTGTTCTCCTGGCATTACTATTTTTATGTGTTTTTAATATTTTCCCTGCACGGGAACTGAAAACATGCCTTCCTTTCATTCCTGGGTGGTTAATCCCTTTCAGGCACAGGACGTTGACAACCTTTCCATAAAGAGTGGTCGTGTCTAGGCTGCGCTCTGTGCTCTGTGCAGTGACCACCCGGCTGAGCGACGGGTGCCATTTGGCCACAAGGAGCCATGCTGGGGCAGGAGATGGAAGGGGAGGATGGCTGAAGATCCATTACCTCCGTGAGAAAATTCAACCGTGGTGTATTACCAACACTGGGGTGGATATTTGGTGGATCTGGACAGAGGTGCATTGTCCTCCCGAGCTCCGCCAAGTGCTGGAAGTGTCTCAAGAAGCAGTGGAGGCAGAGAGAGTGAAACCGTGTGTCCCAGACTGTGAAAATGACATCACTGTTACCAGGCATGGCAGCCGGAAATGGGGAAGCCCAGAAGCCCTCACGATCTGGGGGTAGGCACCATCACTGATGCACCTTTGAGGTCCGTCTGGTCCATTTGGTCTGGTCATTGGTTTGGGTTCGTGTCCTGAAATCAGATGGATCTTCCTCTGAAGGAAGGAAAACCATGACCTTCAAAACAGCGCGTGGGAGAGTGTGGGATCTCATGGGACTGGGCTGAGTCCGGTGGCTCATTGTCAGATCACATCCCATAGAAATAGCTGGGGCATGGAGGTCCCTGGTACAAAACAGATTATTTCGTCTTTGAGCCTTGACACTATCTACTTGAGTCTTTTGGACCATAAGACTCCATCAGTTCAAAACCGTCCTACCTTGGGAGGGATAGCTAGGTGTTTCACTCAGATCCGTGTCCCTACCCCCTTTGCGTAGTATAGAATTGTCATTGACACACAGTTGTGCAGGCCATGACTACATTTCTCAACTACCCTCGTGTTCTGGACTGGCCATGTGACTAATTCTCTCATCTACCAAATGAGAGGGGAAATTGCGTTCATCACCCTGGACTAAGGCATTTAAGAGGTACGCACCCCTGCCTCCTCCGCGTTCTCTCCTTTCCCTTCCTTCCGACTAGAACCTGAGGACACCTGAGTCCCCAGATCAGTGGTTCTCGAGACCAGCAGCATCCGCATCGTTTGGGAACTCACGCGAAAGCACATTCTCAGGCCCTACCCCTGACTTACTAAATCAGACACGCTGGGTGTGGGGCCCAGCAGTCCGGAGCCTTCCAAAAGATTCTGATGCCCACTAAAGTTTGAGAAGCACTGTCCCCAGGAGAGGGCAGAGCCACAAGACAGGAGAAGCCTGGGTTCCAGAATCATCACATCACATCACATCACATCACATCACACCCACCCAGCAGAAACACCCACATCAGACTATTCTGCGAAATAGAAAACAAACTTTGGTTGTGATAGCCACCGGGATCTGAAAGTCTTATTTGTTACAGCGGCTGGTGTTACACTAAGACAGGTCAGAGGCCCAATTCCATCCCGAACCCAATCGCAGTGGGGGTGGGGCTGGGGAGAAGGGTAGTAAGTATCACCCGACTCCTAACACCAGAAAGGGAGTACAGAGGGGCACGACAAGGCTACGGTCGGTGGCGGCAGCAGCGGGAGTAGAAGATGAAGGTCTGCAGGCCTCAAATAATGGTGGATCATGGTGCTCAAACCAGCAGCCCTCAAGAACCGCCAGGAAGAGCAGGAGACGGGGAGCATGGAATGACCATGTCTCCCAGAGACCTTCAGCCAATCTCACACGGATGGTTTTCTCAGGAAACGACGGCGGTACAAAGCCTCTCTAGGCAGAATTCTAAAATGGACCTCTTGAACCTCCCCACCTCCAGTGGCTCCCACCCTTGTATAATCCCCTCTCCTTTGAGTATGGGAAGAACCCGTGACGATGATGAACTATCACTCCAATAAGTATGTTACAGGACAGGACAGCAATGGGCTCATTCTGGGTGGGCCTGATCTAATCAGGTGACCCCTTTAGAAGCAGAGAGTTTTCTCTGGCTGGTGGCAGAAGAGGAAGGCCGAGTGCCATGCTCCCGATGGCCCAGAAGAAAGCAAACATCCATGTGAACCGCCTATGGGGACCACCCGGCAAGAGGCCCCTGGAAACTGAGAGTGACCCCCAACCAACAACTTACAAGAAGATGGAGACCCGGTCCTACGGCCCCAAAGAACTGAATTCTGTCCACTTCCACTGAGCCCGGAAGAAGACTTCAAGCCTCAGAGGAGAACCCCAGCCCCGGCCGACACCCGACGTGGGCCCAGCGAGACCCCAAGCAAAAAGTCCCATCTCATGGTAGCAGGGTTTCAGACCTACAGAAGTGCGAGATGATAAATTTGAGTTGTTTTGAGTTTCCGAGTTTGTGACGATCTGTTACACGGCGAAGGAAAACAAATCCATTGGGGGGGTGGACCGCGGGTCCACACCGGCCGTGCTCGGCCGAGATGCCCTCAGATGCCTTTGGTGGGGTCTGTGCGCCCTCCCCAACTTCCGCGCGTGCTCAGTTCCAACGGTTCACACCTGCGATTCTTCTCAGCTGGCGGACCCGGGGTTTCTGGAGTTGCTTTATGCAGAGTATGGAGAGCTGAAAGTGCCAGAAGTTTCTGTGCCCCCAGGGAGACACTTGGTCAAAGACGGAGTGGTCTGGAAGCATAAACTCCAGCTCCCTTGCCTCAAGTTGGGCCAAACCCGAAGGATAACTCCCACCCCAGAGCTTCCCCGCACGATCCAGCTGAGGTAGGACGTGGCCTCCCACCCCGCCTTGCCCAGCATCCTCCCCCTGCCGATCTGCCCCCACCCCTCACCCCTGGGAACCCATCCTTAAGAACAATTTCGTGTCCTCCTTCCGGGTAATTCCACCTCAAACAGTCCGTTACCCCTTTTCCTCCGTCCCCTGCTCCTCCTCATCGGGTGAGAGGGTGCGTGTGACAGCACGTCACAATTGCCAACTGGCGCCACGTGACTAGCCTTGTGTGCTGCTTTTCTTCTGCCCTCCCCCTTCAGTGTTGGTGTGTCAGATATCAGATGACTATCCCAGGCCCCCGGCATAGCCTAGAACCTCAGGGAAGTCAGTCAACTTGGGAGGGTGGTTTTCAGGAAACCAGAGCAGACCTGAGACAAGGACTTGGATGATCCCCAGTGAGGGGGTGGGAGTGAGACAAAGAGCCAGGAAAGGATGTGGGCAACCGGGGCTCCATCGTGCAGAATTTTTCGGTCAAAGGATGGAAGAGCTAAGGGTTTTTTTTTTCCAACAGCCCTCATTGGTTGAGAGTTGCTCTGGGTGTGTTAAGTTCCTGGAACTTCTGGGCTGAAAAGCTCTCACGGGGCCAGAGAAAGGCCCGGAATGGAGCGCCAGGGAGGTGCGGGTACCGGGGGCGGGAAGCTGTGAGCGTGCTCGGGGACGGCCCACCACAGCTGCGGGGGAACTCAGAGCTGGGCCGGAGGGGCGTGCGGCGGGGCACGGACAGCCCCTCCCTCGTCCTCACCCCTGTCAGCCCACCGTCGCACCCTCTGCTGTGACTGCTTCTTCCTGCCCGTTCCCAGCCACTACTCAGGCCCACATGACCTCTCTCCCGGAAACAAGAACGGACTTTCTGACTGAATCTGGCCTCCCCCCAAAGTAGGGTTGACACCCCCACCCCAAGTGGGAATGTATCCAGGCTTAGGGCCTATGGGGGGGGGGGGGAGGGCGGGTTCATTCCGGTTAAGTGAGGTTATGGGGTGGGGCCCTAATCCCACAGGACCGGCGTCCTTAGAAGAAGAGACACCAGAGAGCTACTTCTCTCTCTCCGTTTCTCTCTCTCTCTCTCTCTCTCTCTCTACCTGTCTCTCTCTCCGTGCACGGAGGAAAGGCCATGTGAGGACACAGTGAGAAGAGAGCCATCTATAAACCAGAAGAGAGGCCTCGGGAGAAATCAACCCTGCTGACGCCTCGCTCTGGGACTTCCAGAAAGGCAAATCTGACCCCTTCACTCCCCAGCGCAAACAGCTCTGAGAGCTCCCCGGGGCCTCCAGGGTCTAACACGGAGCCTTGACCTTGGCCCTGCAGCCCCGCACACTCCACGGATGTGTCCAGGGTAGCTCCCTGACACTTCCTGGCTTGCTTTAGGTATCCCAGCCACCCCAAACTATTTTTAGCTCCTGCCTTCTGCCATGTCTTAAAGTGCCGGTCTCCCCTTTGCCCCCTGACAAATCCTTGTTCCTCCTCCAAGGGTCCTTGCCTCTCCCCTGGCTCTTCCAGCCAGAATCTTCTATGCCAGGACCCTCCCCCGGCTTCACACATCCACTAGGTATTGGGCCTGTCCCCCCACCTGTCTGCCTGGCCTCCTCCAGCATCAGGACCAGCCTTTGAGTAGATGCTCGCATATATCCTCCGTTAGGAAGGAAGGAATAAAGAACTGTTCTTTCATAGGTGGTTGAGTGTTACAATGGAAAGGAACTTTATTTCTTTTTTTTTTTTTTTATTTTTGAGACAGAGAGAGAGAGAGGCAGAGAGAGAGGGAGTCACAGAATCCAAAGCAGGCTCCAGGCTCCGAGCTGTTAGCACAAAGCCCGACGCGGGGCTCGAACTCATGGACCCTGAGATCGTGATGTGAGCCGAAGTTGGACGTCCAACCTACCGAGCCACCCAGGTGCCCCTGAAAGAAACTTTAAAGATGCCATGGTTCAAGTTCCATATTCTGCAGAAAGGATAGTGTAGTGGTGGTCAATCCCCCATCCCCCACACTGTTAGGCTTTTCTGTCCCCATGCAGTCCGGCCTGTGTGGCCGCTGTCAGGACCTTGGCTTAGGCTGGGGGGGGGGGGCGGTATTCTCTGGCTTCTGGCACGTGTTCTTTGCAGCAAGCCAGAAATTCGAGGAACGAATGCCTACCGCCTCTCCAGGAGCAGCCGTCAACCAATGACTGACAGGACTTGGTGGATAAATACCCCGGCTCTGTCTCCGCCTCGTCTGGCTGTCGCTGTGGCATGTTCCGGAAGGGCCGAGCTCAGGCTGCCGGCAGTAGTGATAATTCCCCTTTATTGATTTCCTTCTCTTCCCAGCCCTACTTCTCCACCTCCCTGCCAGTGTTTCCTGAGATCACCTCCCAAATAAACCCTTTGCACTTGAATCTTTGTTTCCAGGTCTCTTCTGGGGGAACCCAAGCTAAGACAGAGACCGAGGCTCAGAGAGAACAAGGAACATGGCCAAGGTCACACGGCTGTTCAATGCCAAAGCCGGGTCCACGTGTATGTCTCCCGGCTCCTCCTGCCCACAGTTCATCCTGCTGCTCCGTACGTGGCACCCTTCCAGAAACCCCGGGCTCCAGGCCCAGGGTATGCAAACCTTTCCTCGTGTGAACCAAGGAAAGAGGCTCTCACCCTTAGTGAGTGGGGGGGGGGGGGGCCTGGCCTGTGATTCGGGTGCCGGGACTAGGGCCCCATTCTTTCCCTTCACCACCCAGCCCCGTGCTGTCACTTTTAAACCACTTCTTCGGTCCTCCGGGGCCCCAAACTTTCACCTCCCGATGCAGACAACTCCGGCTGGAAGAGGCTTTCTTTGGAGAACCTTGAAATGTTTAAGCTTCACACCCCGACCTCAGCCCTCACCCCCACCCCTTTCGGTTTCAGGCTGAGCTGGAAGGGAACACCCCACTGGTTTCCAGCTGAAGATGTCCACTTCTAAGCCAAAGACGGTGAATCTTTTATTTAAAGGCCCATTTCAATGCCCTTGAGCTTTAAGGAATTGACACAAAAATAATCTCTCATACACACACTCGCGCGCGCACCCTCACACCCCACAAGAGACACATAACACACAATACACACGACACCAGCATAACACGTGATACAGGCTACACACGCGGGCTACACAATGCACACCAACAGGACACACACAGGACGCACACAACCCACATAGCAAACAGCACACACATACACACGACAGCACATACATGGCACAGTCACGCGGTCACGCGGGCCACCTTATTTCTTTCAGTCCCTTCCCCACCTGGGCAGGAGGTGACATCTGGAACAGGCATGGCACCAGCTCATGATCCTGTCAGCACGTCTGGGCCCCACGGAGCACGCTGCTGAAGAGCAGGTTATTCAAGTTCATTTCCGCCAGTCATTTTAACCGACTTTTCTCCTTTCTTTCTCATGCCTCGGTATTAATTAGCCCCGGGATTTAAATCTGATGCATCAGGCAAAAACAATTCTAAATGCTCTTGGAGAAACAAATTCCAAATTAGCTGTAGCTGAACGTGCATCTATTTGAAAGGCAGGCAGCATGAACACTGACATTCTGAGAAACAGAAGCGAAAGGCCAAGATCAGAGGTGTTTGTTGACTGCCTGGTTCACAGCCGGGCCCCGGCGGAGGCTGCGGGGTGGACGTTCCTGGGCCACAGGAGGGTAGGAAGGAAAAAATTAGTTCTACGTCTAGGTTACAGGTAAGAGGGGGGAAGGGTGACAGCCGCTCCGTCTCCTTCCGGCTTTCCAGTCCCCGGCTGGTTCCCGTCTTTGGAACAGCCCTGCCTGGTAGTCTAGGGAGATCAATTCTCCTAAGGCTGCCGGAGGCAAAATGCATCTCCAATTCCTCCCTGCTTCTAGCAGTAATCTTCATGCCCCTGCGTCCCGCTCTTCGGAGTGGCCCGCGGGGTAATAGGGCGGGGGGGGGGGGGCCCACCTGGGGGACCGGTTCCCGTAGCATCGCAGTGCCTGACTCTGCCTGCCGCTGGTCTCCGACGGACTCTTGACGCTCTCTTCTTCCCCCCCCCCCCCCCCCGAGTAAGACTTCAGGAAGTCCCTGCCTTCGGTGCAGGGATGCGGCGCTCTCGTGTTCTCTGCGTACAGTTGCCTAAGTGGTTGTATCAGCGGGAGCCGATCCGGGGAAGCAGAACCACCGTGAGGGATCCCGAGAAGGGGGAGATGCTATGGTCCGTGGCGATCAGCCCTGGCACAGCGGAGGGGGCTGGCTCAGCTGTCTGTGCAAGGCTGCTGTGTGGGTGCCCGGGGGGGGGGTGCTCCGAGGTCAGCACGGACAGAGGTCGGGAAGGAAAGAGGGTTGGGAAGCAGGGGAGGCCAGGGACAAACCGAACCTGGGAGGACGAACTGCGACCCGCGTGTATCTGTCACCCCCTCCAACCTCAAAGACACGGGGTGCCCTCCAGCGCGCGGCGGCACACCCACAGCCCCTGCGCTCTGAGAAGCTGAGCGGGGAGCTGTGGGGGCGCTGGAGGGGCTGCGGGCCCGGCTGCCACCCTCACCAATGTGGCGAGAGAGCGGACGGTGACACGCGTGAGCTGCGACGGCCCCTGCCCAACTCCGATGGTCGGACCATGAACACGGAGGCTCCTTCGCTTCCGCCTTCCAAACCCCCGCACGAACGTCTCCTGTGGCCAACCCCGACCGAGAAACATACAGGACAGTGAATTCTGGAACACGTAACTCAGTCCAGTTGACACAGTGGTCAACTGGATAATTCCTTCCCCGTTACCCAACGCTCTTCAGGCACTCACATTTGTGCCAGCTAGTAAGTAAGCTGGGTTACTGGTGTATTGGTCAACTACTGCGGTGGAACAATCTTAAAATCATGGCAGCCTCCAACAATGAACTTCTTACTCACAAGTTCATGAGTTGGCTGGGGGACACGGCTCCACAAGTCTCTCAGCCGCTTCCCAGGACCAGTACAAGCTCGGACATGTTCTGCTCACGGCGATGGCAGAGACACAAGAGAACAAGTAGAAACTCATGAGGCCTCTTGGGGCCTAAGCTCAGACCAGGACACTGTCCCTTTCGCTCCACCCCATTGGCCAACCAAGTCATATGGCCAGGCCCAAAGTCAAGGACAGGTAACATACACTCCACCCGTGACAAAGTCATGGCAAGCATATGGATGCAGGCAGGGGTGAAGAACTGGGGCCAATGATTCCATCCACCACAGGGGACAATTCCCTCCATCTGGACATATCTCTCCCACCATTTCCGGTACTAAGCCGAGAACAGTCCCTGTGTCTTGCAACCTCTCTTTCTTCAATTTGCTCGGTTAATGAACCTCAGGCCGCTTCCGTCTCACGCTTGGGTCCACCCTCCCGCCTTCCTCTCTCTCGAATCTTGTCTGGCAATCACGGCGGGGGAGAAAATCTCTTTTCCTTTTTCTTCATTCTGTATCTGAGCTCAAAAGACACGTGATGAGCAGGTGAGACTCGGCAACAGATACAACTGAACGCAGGAAAAGAAAGGCTGTGCGTTTTGAAGCGAAATTAGACAAAATAAAGAGTCCGTGTCCTCAGTCGCTAACAGCCCTTGGAATTGTCTGGAAGTGCCATCCATAATCACTGCAAAGTCTCCATGTGCCTCCTCAGACCCGGCTAATTAATATCTGTTTTTCTTCAAGTCCCAGCAGTGAGGTATAAGAAACTTTCTCCGTTGAAAGCCACTGTTTGCGGCCTTGGCGTTTAATACTAAGATTACTTGCTACTCGTTTACAGTAGAGGAACCGATGAGTTAATGCACAGAATGTGTTTGGCACACAGTAAGCACTCAACAACTGTTAGCCAGTTAAGAGTGGCCAGAATCTTCATTAGAAAGGCACAGTGCTTTGGACAGCTGCTGCTGTGTAACAAACTGCCCCCAAAATATAGTGGCGAAAAGAAAAAAACAAAACGAAAAAACAACGGCCCTTCTATTAAGCTCACAGACGTCGTACATCAGGAATTCAGACGTGATGTAGCAGGGTTGGCTTATCTCTGCTCCACGATGACTGGGACCTCAGCCGGGGGGACCCGAAAGGTTAGCAGTCCTTGAATGACCGTGGGCTTCTCAGCCATCTCTCATCTCTACCTCTCTCCAGCATGGCGGCCTCAGGCATCTTACATGGCAGCACAGGCCTCCAAGAAAGAATGTTCTAGCGAACGAGGCAGAAGCTGCAATGGCCTTTTAAGACCCAGCTTCCGAAGCCACGTTAACGTCGCTTCTGCCATACTGTATCGACTGAAGCAGTCGCAACCCCGCAGGACTCAAGGAGAGGGGACACAGACCCCACCTCTCAATGGGAAGAGCATGAAAGAATTTTCTGCCATGTTTCAAAGCCACCACTCAGCTATTTCTGGTACATTGACAGTTGAATCGGTTTTTGTGGGTTGACTGGGAACCTCAAGATTCTCCCTGGCGGTGTTTCTATGGGAACTGTGTTTTTACGTCCAAAAACCAGACTTGCAAGTTAACTTTGAGACACAACTCATTCATAAAGTAGAACTTTCTGAATTGTCATTCCCCCATAGCTACTGATACTATAAATTGTCATGGCTTATGGAGCACCTCCTAGATACTAGACTCTGCTCCACACTCCACATGGATCGTGTCATTTGGTCCTCCCGACAATGCTATAGATGCTATCGTTATTTCTATTTCACAGATGGAGAAACTGAGGCTGAACGGGTAAGTGACAAGGCAAAGGTCACGTAGCTGGGACTAGGACACAGATTTTGAAAGCAGGTCCGTCTGATTCCCAAGTCCATGCTTAACTATCACAGTGTACCGACCCCGTGAATACTATTTGAGTAAAGGAAAGTTCTGGAGATGTGTAAAGGCCAGGGGGCTCTCTCCAGGGGAGTGAGCCTGATGGGGAAACCGTCAGGTGTGGCCACAGTCCCCACCATGTGTGACCTGTTCTTATGCTAGCAGGTCGAGGGGCACCAAAGGGACTGCCCTTCCTTCCCGTATGGATCCGGGTCACACAGACCTTCCACGTGGTCCCCACCCATCTGTGCCCTTTAGTCATCCCTGCCTGCCCCTCGGCTCCCAGGCTTCTCGGTCCCCACCAGAGCCATCTTTCCTAAACCAGAGCAAACAGGGCCACACTCAGCTTTTTGTCCCAGGCATGGATGGGGAATGAACGGCCGTTTTTGTCCCTGGCTGTACAAAGCCATTTGTGCCTGGGGAAGCTCTGGGAGGGGGGTTGGGCAGGAGGCGAGGCAAACACAACCCCATTCTCCGGGGCTGCTTACCAGACAGCAACTACACGCAGGCGGGAGGCAGAGCCCAGGCTGGAACCCAGAGCCCGGGGGCTGCTCGAAAGGAAAAGAGGTTGTCGCCCTGGTGGGCGTCCCCAGGGATTTAACAGTCAAGTGTCTGTGTCACCAACTCCAGCCCCCACCCCGCTCCCTGTTTCCCCGGCACCCCTCCTCCGCCCCCATCCTGCCATTTGGGATGAGAAAACCCCCTTGTTTGGGGTCTTTGCAATAACGTTGAAAGCCTTTTTTTTTTTTTTTTTCCTTTTTAAGAATTCATCTTCGCATTCCAGAGGGGGCATTTATCACCCCGTGCCCAGGCTGCAGACATGTCCCTCCTTCAGATCCTCCTGCCCAGAAAGGCGGCCTTGTCAGACACATGAAACCAGCCCCTCTGGACATCTGGACAAGGCGCAGCCCTTTGGCTGAGCACGAGGCCGTCCTGAATGCCACAGACAGTAAAAGGAGAGCCCTTGTTCCTGGTCCAAATGGCCCAGCTAAATGGATGCAGCTGAGCGTGGTGGGGGCAGCGGGGGGGCGGGGGGGGGGAAGGAGGGAGGTGGGGGGGGAGGGGGGAGCCGGGCCCTCTTGGCGCCACCCCGGGCACCTCCAAGGGGGCGATGTGAAAGGCAAGTCTGCTTCCAGAAGAAGCTCTTGGAGCCGCCTTAGTGACAACCTCTCAGCAATAGTTAAGAAGGCTCAATGGGTATGGGGACACCTGGGCGGCACAGTGGGTTGAGTGTCCGACTTCGGCTCACGTCTTGATCTCATGGTTGAGGGTTCGAGCCCCGCCTCGGGCTCTGTGCTGGCAGCTCAGAGCCTGCAGCCTGCTTCACGCGCTGTCTCCGGCTCCCTCTGCCCCTGCCCCGCTTGTGCTCTGTCTCTCTGTCTCTAAAATAAATAAACATTAAAAAAAAAGTAAGAAAAAGAAGAAAGCTCAATGGGTAACCAGAAGCAGGTAACTAGGGCTCTTCTCTGCCCAGAACCCCCATCTTCTAGAGACAGAACCTGTCTTTCCTGCGGTCTGAGCCTGCCACTGCTCCCTCCCACCCCGCCCCCACCCGCCAGACTCTGACCCAGCCCTGGGCGGCCAGTGGGTGCACCCCAGTACCCTGGGCACGGCCCCCGTGCATTTCACACTAGCTTATTCAGTCAAGACCCCTCCTTGGGACTTTTCTCCCAGAGACGAGGACTCTGTGTCCATTAGGGTTGCTGCCCTCTTGCCCACCGTGCGGCTTGAAGCCGGCTAAGCAATGCAGTGATGGAGACCTAAAATTATTGCTTGATCCCCCCCATGTCTGAAGCTATTTGCTGGACGTCTCCATTCCCTACACACCAACAACGCCTGCTTTTTGCTCCAGCTGGTTTGCTTTGGGTTTCTGTCATTTGCACCCCAAAGAGTCCGAGTCCTCGCTCCTCCTTGAACAAACATCAAGTCCTCATCCGGGCATTCAAGGCCCTCTGTGACACAGCCACGGTGTAGCCATCTGGGGTCCCCGCAGGGCAGCTAGGCCAGCCTCCCCCCCCCTCCCGCTCCAGGAGAGTCCATCCCAGCCCCGCCCCCTGGGAATAGGCGTGTCCCAGACCACGTGGCTCTGAGGGGAAAATGTGATGACCTGGAACTCCAGGATTTCTGACCATGCGGTCCACAGAAGCTTGGGGAGGGACCCATCGCTCTCACACTGTGCCCTGTGGTCTGGGCAGGCCAGCCACCGACGCCGCATACGTAGCTCCCACCTGCAGGTTCATGGCCCCAGTGCCCCTGACAAACAGGCAGAAAACGGCGAGGAGGTTCTGAGATGCCCCAGGGCCCAGGCGCTCCCAAGAGGACCCCAGGGGCGACCATCTTCCGGGCTGGACTACCAGTCCTCCAGCAGGAAGGAAAGTCCTCGCTGCCCAACAGCAGGCCGGAGGAGGGGCCCGGGACGGCTGGACTCCGATGACCCAGGCACGTGGGCCCGAGCCCTGAAGTTGTACTCCGCCATCGGGGGCCGCGATCTGCTTCCCCAAGAGATTACAGTGGCGACTCCCTCGGCACCAACCCCCACCCTTCCGTGCCGCGCACACAGTAGACATTCTGGCAATGCCACTGACATTGAAGGTAGGCTTTAGGCTGAAAATTGAGGTTCAGCGCACCGGTAAAGTCAAGCCAAGAGTTAAAATATTGAGATACTGTGTGTGTAAAGGTTAATCACCACGGACCCTTGAGGGTGCCCCCTGCCACCCAGCCTTCTGACCTTCCTCTCCATCCACCACCTGCAGGGGTAACTCCAGAACCCTGCCTCAGACCCCATCCAGCGCTAAGGACCCCTCCCTGGTGGTTAAAATATTCTCACCCTCAGTCAAGCAGAAAGCTTAACCCAAGTATGAACCCAAGCCAGAGCCCTGACGTGTGGAGCACGGGGTCCCTGGCAAGGACTGAGGTGTGTGGTGTGTGTGTGTGTGTGTGTGTGTGCGCACAGCCAGGTGCAAAGTCAACCTCGATGGATACGTCCCACTTGCCCTCTTCCCCCTCTGTGTTCTCCCCCAAATCATTTTCTGCCTCAAACCCCCCCATCTCTCAGGCTCTTCCCCTAACGACCACACTCGCTGAGAACATTCCAGAGAGCCTCCTTTACGTCACTCTTTCTGGTACTTCTCAATAGGTATTACCATGGCCATTTCACAGAAGAGGCGAGTGAGGCTCAGAGGGTTAATGAAGCCGCCCCAAACCACACCCCGGAGCTGAGATTTGAACCTGGGTCCGAGGAGACCCCCCGCACCCGCCATCTTGTGCTGTACTCGAATCGCTTCCGAGACAGTCCTGGCCAGAAAAGGCTGCCTTGAGTGTGGCGAGCTCTTCAGAAGGGTTCTGAAAGGGGTCTGGCTCTCCTCCCCTCCCCGGGTATTACGGCCCTCAATCGATATCGATTAAATTGGATACCATCAGATGTACGGCACGAAGCCATGCGGCCAGGAGGGCAGCAAATCGCTTTAAAATGGCTAGCTGTGGGACATGTTACTTATCATCTTTGGTCTATAAAAGGGGAATAACAAATAGTACCTACTTCACAGGTTTGTTGTCAGGTTCGGATGGAGACGGGGAACGGCATAGTGGGGGCCCACAGGAAGTGCTCAGTAAATATTCGACAATGTCATTGTTGTTACTATTCCCACCCAACGGTCCAAACTTGAAGCAAGTTTTTTTTTTTTTATTCCTTTGGCTCGGTGAAAGCTCTGCCAACTGCTTCGTTCCATGAGGGAAACACCCAAGGAGACAGAGCCCAGTGACCGTCCCTCGGAGCTGCTTTTCAGGTCTCCCATAAAGGCGCCGTTCTCCCGTGACTCACAGAAGAGAGAGGGAGGGCCAGCCGAGTGAGCCCTTTTGTGTCTCGCACGCCGGTGGAAAGGTCACTGTGATGCAACCACGTGACTGAGCCTGGGCCCAACAAAAGCCCGGCCCGGGATCGGCGGCCGAGCCACCGGGCGCAGCCGCGCTTCGTGCCCGAACGCCAGAACCATTTAATGATTTAAAAAGATCGAGATCAATGGCTTCAGCAATTTCTGGGAAGCAGTAACTCAGCGAGCTGTGGAAGGTTCTCAATTTGCTGTCTCCAGCCTGGCCCCGTGGCGGGATTTATGCTGAATGGGCTCCGTGAGGCAAATCTATCCTGGGACGGGGCCCCGTGCGCTCGCCCCGCCCAGGAAGCGCTGGCATAGTGACATCACCCTCACAGCTGCCAAGTCTCCCTTGCTCTGAGGGGCACTCTCTCATTTCACATTAATTAGAAGGCCATTTTCCAAGCATTTCCATCCCATAATGAAGGGCTTTCTGCAGTGGCTCAGTGAAATATTAAAACATCTGACTTGGAATCTTAAAAAAAAAAAAAAAAAAAAAAAACCATCCTGCCTGTTCGGTCTGTATATCGTATAACCCTTCATGCGCGGGGCAGGGGCGGGGGGCGGGGGGGAGAGGATGGCTCGTCCCTGGGCCGGGGAGGGGGCTGGGGGATGACCACCCAGCCCCCATCACCACTGACCACCGTGCGGTCTTCTGCCCCCCTCACGCCTCTGAAAGGGACATGGGGGGCGGGGAGCAGGAGGGAGGAAGGGACAGGAAGCTAAGGGAGTAGAGAACGAGACCCTCTGATGGGACAGAAAACAGTAGGCCCTTATGACAGTGGGGGGAAGCCGCGGATCCCCGCGAGCTATGCCTCTGAGTATTCGCCCCTTGGCCTAGTCCCCTCCCACTCTGACTCCGTGCCTGGCCACGTGACTTGCTCTGGCCAATGGGGCCTTAGTAAGAGTGACACGGCTGGAGGCTGGATTGGCACATGGGCGTTGTTCTTTTGGAGCAACTTGGGGTTCAGCCGCCAGGCAAAGAAGCCCAAATTAGCCACCCGGAGAGAGACCCCAGCCCTCTGGCCGTGCCGCTCGAAGAGCCAGACGTGTGGATGAAGCCGTCACACACATCCCAGCCCGTCCGCCAGGGGACGTCAGCCACCAGAGCTACCCCAGGCAAGACCAGCAGAAGATCCACCCAGCTGAGCCCTAGACAACCCACGGAATCACGAAGAAGAACAAAATCAGGCTTGTTTCCAGCCACCAAGTCTGGGGGTAGCGTGTTCCGCACCAGCGGAGAACCAGAAACGTTCCGTGATTCTCTGGCGGCCCCAAGGTCAGGCCCACCCTTGTGGGTCATCCCTACTGAAAGTTTCCCGGAGGGCTGGCTGTCCTTAGCAGCCACCCTTCTCCTGCCCCCTAGCGCTGTCACCTCTCCTGCGCAGCAAAAGCAGGGTTCCTGTTAGACCACGGTAACTACAGTTGTCGCACAGTAAATCTTGATTATCAGATGCTTTGCTCAGTCATGGCCCTTTACTGTTATAACAAACCAGAGCTCTGGGGTTCTAAGAATGTAACAGAAAAATCTCCAAAGTTCCACCCTGGGGGGCAGAGGGTCCATTTGTGTAAGGCAGGGTGTGATGCTGAGAAATGATATTTGAATTACTAAAGACTATCAATTCTATGTATTTAGATGCATGTGTGTGTGTGTGTGTGCGCGCGTGTGTGTGTGAGATTGTATATAGTGGCTATATATATATATATAATTTCCTGGTTCATGCTATATCACAAACTAAGCTAAGTATTGAAAGGTTGTTTTGCTATGTGGAAATCCTTGCTGTAATGAATTAATAAGAACACTGTGCAATCAACATATTAATTGTATGTAAATGGTGTTTTTTAAATGCTTTAAAACAATTTATTCCCCTGAGCATTTTAAATAGGCCCCCTGGAAAGTTGTTTATGTAGTCGTTCGCTCTGCAAACTTCTCGCTCCTTCCTCGGTCCTTCTCGCGGGTTCATCAACCCACAAAGGAACGCTTGAGGAAGCCTTGTTGTCTCCCTCACTCTTCCTCGTGAGGTCCCAGGAGCTAATGTCCTGAGGGCTGGGGCTTGGGCCGTGCCAAAGCGATTCTGAAATTTGGTCGCTCGTTCTTCCTGTCAAATGTCTCTGTCCTTGCAGTTAATGCCTATCCTGCACAAGGTGCGGGCAAGGTGAAAACTTCCGTGGCTTTCAGGGACCGAGGAGAATCTATCAACCCACTAACAGCTGCCTTCTCCGCCCCTGCCGTGTTCCCACCTTGGCATAGGAGAAAGTTGCTGGAGCCAGACATCCGGCGTGTTCCCAAGACAGCCATCAACATTAAAATGCCACAAGTCGGGGCACCTGGGTGGCTCAGTCAGTGGATTGTCTGACTCTTGATTTTGGCTCAGGTCATGATCTCAGGGTTTTGTAGGTTCGAGCCCCAGGTCAGGCTCCGCGAGCTAACCTCAGGGAGCCTGCTTGGGATTCTCCCTCTCTCTCTTCCCCTCCCCTAGTGGCATTCTGTCTCGCTCTCAAAAAAATACATAAATAAACTTAAAAGATAAAATGCCACAAGTCACAAAGGACATTCCTCCAGGAACTTCAGGACCTTCCCATCAAGCTCAAGCAATGAACCAGGGAACACACAGCACAAAAAGATGTTCAATACAGAAAATGCATGAGCCTCAGACATGGAAACAGCCACTGTTTTGTTTTGTTTTGTTTGGGTCTCTAAACAAATTAACCCAATTTCCAAATTTCCAATTTCCAGATTAACCCAACTTCCCAAGGACCTTGCTGATAAGTAAGGTTTCCAGTAAGTGAGGCCTGATCTGAGGCAGGCCTGTTGTCCATCTAGAATTTTCCCGCAAGCCCCATGGAAGGATAATTCTATTTATTTTCTTAAGATACATAAGACGCCAGTATAGAAGAACCAGGCAGAGCCATTCTGGGCAAGTGTGCTTCGAATCAGCCTTTCTCACCTGGAACATTCCAAGGGAGGTCCTCAGAACGTTGTCTTACGTCCTTCTTCTTCCTCCTCCCTTCCCCCTTGGGATGACTCCATTTACTTTCCCCAGGCTCTCAAGAAGGAGGAACACGAGGCTTAAGGGGACAGTTAATGAAGCCACCGCACATTGTGACCTGGGGCCACGACTGCAGCTACCTTGGTGGCCAAGGTGGCATTCGTAGGGGGGTGAAGTAGGGGAGTGGACGTGGAAACCCAGCACTCCTACAGGCTGGAGGCCATCCTTGTGGCATCTGAGCTAAACAGAAACCTGTCATCTGTTGCTGGGGCTGAACTCAGCTTGATGAGGTTTGAAAAGCCCTTTGTCACCTGGTCTCACAATGGCAGCAGGGCTGTAGCCGGGCCAGTCCCTGCACTGGTCAAATGCCGGTTTGCTTGTTTTTCCTGGCCTGCCCATAGTGTAGGGAATCATAACCCTGGGGCTCCATTGCCCTTGGGCAAGAAAGGACAGCAAGGAGGGAAGGAAGAGGGAGGGAGGGAGGGAGGGAGGGAAAGAGGAACAACTGACATTAAATGAGCAATTACTTTGTTAAATGTATATGCGTTAACTCACTCAATCCCCACAAACATTATGAAGTTGATGCTTTTATTTTATTTATCCTCATGATACAGATGAGACAACCAAGGCTCTGAAAGTTCAGCAATTGGCCCAAGGGCACACGGCTAGGGAGCGAGGGTTCTGGAGTTCAAGCCTATGAAGGATCTGGATCACCTCTAGGAGCCGAGCCCCCTAACCCACCAGATGGCCCATCTCCTCTAAGAACCAAGGCACGCAGTGGGGCGTGGGGGGGGGGGTGCGGCATTCTGAGCTGGCATTCTAGGCCAGAAGTGACCTTGGGACTCTGCCTGGCTCCAAAGGGAAATTCTTCAAATGCGGGCAGGGCCAGCTTTGCACTCTCCAATTCAGGAAACCTCAAGCAGTGATGAGCTGAAGGTCTCTCTGCTTTCCTTCTGGACTCTGTATATTTGGGAAGGAGACGGGAGCCAGCTGCCCTTCTCCACAGTCCCCCACGGCTGGCCATGACCCAACCCTGGAAAGGGGTGTGGAAGCTGCTCTGGATTTCCAGAAGCACCCGAGCCAGGGTGCTGAGGGCCAGGTGGGCCCATTCTGCCAGGCTGTGAGACTCCAACCTCAGGCCCCGGGGTGGGGGGGGGGGAGGGGGGAGGAGGTCCCCAGAGACCCTCCGAGATAGCAGCATCCGGGTCTTCCAGCTGGGCAGGCGGGTGAGGGCAGGTGGTTAGGCCAAGCCCTGCGTCTTGGCTCCCATCCCCCCACCCCCCCACCCCGGCCCCCACACCACACCACATGCTCAGGGCACAAGGTTTGCAAAGACAAAGATGTAAAGAACATTTGCAAACAGGACCAGAGGGGAGGCCAAAGCTGAATACAAAACAATGAAATCATGAGCGAGATATTTGGAACCTCCACAGAAGGGCATATTTGAGGGCGAAGTCTCTCAAGTTCACCAATAGGTCACCAACTGGTCACCTAGTAAATACTTTTGGTAAAAGCCAGTCTGGGGCTGTCTTCCCCACCGACCAATCAGAAGAGAAGCAGCCTGGGGCAGGGTCCGGAAACCGCCTCCCCCCTCCCTGCACCTGCTGTTAAATTTTCATTGCTGGACTGGGGGCATGTGTCCCGAGAGCAGTGAACTTGGGTCATCAGGGCCGTTTACCAAGGGGTTCAGAGGGATTTCCGCATGTTAACGACGGGTGAGGGCTCGCTGGCGCAGGACAGTGGAGCGGACCCCTCCTACAGGGAAGACAGAATTCCGCTTTGTGACGCAGGTTCTCCCAGACCCCCAGGAATGGGCCCACAAGAAAGAGTCCCTTCCTGAGACTCAGACACCGTCTGCCCCCAGCACTGCAGAAACACAATGGCCCGTAGCACTGGCGCTCGTCCCCCACCCCCACCCCCACCCCTGCAGGGACACAGTGATTTTGCTTCCCAGGCTCAAGCTTGCTCTCGCTCTCTCTCAGGCCCGGCGCCTGGTCTGCGAGGCAGGCGTTTGTGAGCCGAAGGAGGAGGTCAAGGCCCCCACTGGCTATTTTCGGTGAAAAGCTAAGTGGCCTGGGGGGCTGGGAGGTAGACCTTGACCTCAGGAGCCCTAAGCCACCAGGCTGACAGCAGACAGCAAGGAAGGCCCTTGGGAACGGTGCTTTATTGAGGGACATGTGTCTTCATTTGAGGCAGCCTACATCTCATCCCAAAGGCGTGCTCCGAGGCTCGAGCGCCCTGACCCCTACCCAGACTCCCTCGGCGGTCGGTCGTGGCGCTGACTGCAGACAAGGGGGCTTCTCAAAGACCCTCAGACAGATGTCAGGAAAGAGTAACAGGAAACTCCCTGCCTCGCCCCAGAAGGGCTCCGCCTAGGGCAGGGTAGGGACTTCCTAGGCTTAGCCCCCCAAACCTGGCTCCTCTTGGGCCAGAGATTCTGGAAGTTTGAAACTCCTACTCAGCATAGCAATCATGGGTTTGGATTAATAAATTTCTTTTTCACCTATGGTTTTGCGGATGCACGCTAAAGAAACTGACCCTCCGAATCGTGTGGCTGGTCAGGAGGTAGGTCAGGAGTAGCCTTTTGAATCTGGAAACATCAGAGTGCAAGATTTTGGTGGGTTTTTTTTAAGTGATGATATTTAAAATGTTGAAAGACCGTGAACTGCGCCCTAGACGCTGCCACTAATCTGCGGCGTTGGGAATAAATCATTTCGTCTCCGAGAGCCTCGTGTTTCCAAATATTAGGAAAACGAATCGCCCCCTCATCAGAGGAGATGACCGGAAGCACGGCCACCAAGACGCGACGCTGACTCGAACAGGCCCGCTGACCCAGGTTCCCGGGTTCCCAGCTCGGCTTAGCCGGGCTCGGTTCGGGGGTGCCCTCTGGGCCTGGGGGGTGGGGGTGGCGGCGACGGTGGGGAAGGCCGCGGTCGGCCGCTCGGCGCTAGGCACAACCCGACAGCCAGGTTTAGGGAACCGCGGAGAGGGAGGCATGTGGCACCCTCGCTGGGCACTTTGCAAACGCGCGGCGAGGCGCGGCGGGGCCGGGCGGCTGGCGCCGGGGGCTACCGGGGACTCGAAGCCCCTGCACGGCCGCGGGGGGTGAGCGGCGCGCGACCTGGGCGCCCGGCCCGGCTCTCAGGGTGCATTTACAGCCGGAGCGCGGCGCGTCCCAGCGCCCTTATCTCGCCGCCGCCGCCGCTCTGCAGGCGCGGGCGCCCGGGGCTCCCTCCCCTCCCCTCCCCACCCCCCCGCCTCTCCCTCCCCCTTCGCCTCTCCCTCCCCCTCCTCCCCCGCCCGCCCGCCGCCCGCGCCTTTGTCTGGCCCGGCGGCGCGCTCCGAGCCAGCAGGGCGGGTAATTGGCGGCCCGAGGAGGCGAACCGGCCGGCCCGGCCTCCGCTAATGAGCGGGCGGAGCCGCGGGCAGGGCGCGGCGCGGGGGAGGGGGCTTCCGTGACCCGGCCGTGGCGGGGATCGGCGCCCCGAGGGACGTCCCCTCCCCGGCCCCCACGCGGTCCCCGGCGCGCGCCAATTACCCTGCGGCCGTGCCCAGGCCTCCGGCTGCCCCCGGGCCGCCCCCGCGTCCCCGAAGTGCCGGGGACGGAAGGCGCGGGCGGGAGGGTGGCGGCGGCGGGTGGCTTCCCGAGGGGGGGGGGTGTCTCGCCGTGCTGCGGGGGACCCCGGTGGCCCGGGAGGCCCTCAGTGGAGGGGGGGGGTGGAGCACGGGCTGGGGGGAGGGGGCTGCCCCCGGGGTCCGATGCCAGAGGGCACCCCTAGCGAAACCCGCAGGCAGCGAGGAAACCTGCTCCGTCAGAGCTGGTGATAAAATCCGCCCTCCTTTCTAAATTAATTATACTGAAGCCGCCGCACCCGGTCGCACGGGCTTGGATGGCCTATACCGAGGGGCGCCTTGGTCCCTGGCCCGGGGAGGCGGAATCACGTGTAGCTGGCTCGGAGAAACCTCCCTCTCTCCAAGCCCCAGTGTGCTGGGAATGACAGAGGCCAGCTGGGCTTCGGGCAGGGGAGAGAGGCGGTCAGGACTGGGAGACTTGGGGGGAAGCCTTTTTCCGGCCAGCCCTCTCCCTCCAGGAAGCCGGCCATGCTGCCAACACCTGATGCAGACTTCAAGGAGCTGGCCGCTTCCCTGTGGTTCAGTCCCCGACTCTCAGGAATGGGATTTCCAGCAAACTGGCCCTGTGGCCCGCCCTCAACCAACGTTGGCCTCCACTGGTCCACCCTGCGTCTCCACTCCCCCCGTGGCCTCCATCTGTGTTCTTGAAGTCACTGATGCTTCCCGTTAACAGGAGGCTTCACGGAAGCCTTTCAGATGTGGCTTCTCAGACTTGGAGGCTGAGACACTGCCTGTGAAAGGAAGGGCCCAGGTCTTGGGAACTTGGGAATTCGCGGGGAACCCCACACAGCTTCAAGGAACCACAAACAGCTCAGGACGGCCCTGGGCGGGGGGGAGTTCCCCCCGACCTCCAAAGTCTCCCCACCTAGAAACCCCACCCTTTTCCCCCTTTCCTACCAAACCTCCTGACAGGGGTCACCCGTGAACAGCCCACCCAGAATGAGCTTTTCCTCCTTTGTATTTATGTTTTTATCGAGCTGTAACTTACATCCAGTAAAGAACACATATCTGAAGGGCACACACCTTGATTTTTTTACATATGTATATGCCTGCATGATCACCACCCAGGTCAATATAGAGAACATTTCCAGCAGAGACAGAAAGACCACACTCATGGGTGAGCAGGGGAGAGGGGCAGAGGGAAAGAGAGAGAGAGAGAGAGAGAGAGAAAGAATCTTAAGCGAGCTCCACACTCAGCGGGGAGCCCGATGTGGGACTCAATCCCACGACCCTGGGATCATGACCTGAGCCGAAATCGAGTCAGACGCTCAACCGACTGAGCCACCCAGGTGCCCCTGTGTATGGCTTCTTTCATTCATTGTCTGCCAGATTCATCCAGGCTGTTTGCGTGAAACGGTGGCTCGCCCTTTTTAACTACTGAGTGGTATTCCATCCGTTGAATGTCCCACAATTTATTTATCTGTCTGTGATAGACACTTGGATTGTCTCCAACGTGGGGCCGTTGCCGCAAACATTCTCCTGTGTGACTTTGGGTGGATATGAGGACCCGTTTCTGTTGGGCGTACACCCACCCGTGGAACTGTTGGGCCATAGGTAGGCATGTGTTTCATTTTGTTGCCAGACAGTTTTCCAAAGTAGTTGTACCCAGTTAGCTTTTTGAAGCTGCAATCGGGGCACAGATGCTATTCAGAGAATTAAATGGCAGGCAGAGCATAATAATGACAGCAGACATAAATCGGAGCTTAGAATGTGCTAGGTACTACTCTAAGGGATTTGCATGTAATTAACATGTACTTACAAGCATTTATATGCAAACGTCGTCACAGTGCCTGATTTCATCTTTGAATGAGCACAAGATCTCCAGGGCTGCGGGCACGTTGATCTTTACGTCGCCGCCTACCCCAGTTGGGATCCATTCTGTGTTTGTGGAATGAATCATCTCCATCTTATGGATGAGGAAACCGAGGTCCAGGAAGCGGTCACTTGTCTCCAGGCTCCTGGCCTTGCCGGCATTGTTATGAATCTAAGTTGTACTCCGCTTGAAGACTCCTTTCATTTTCTCCTTCTTACACCCCAGGTTGACACACTGGCAGCACTCCAGTCCTCCGATCCTTTGGGACTCCTGTCTTTTTCTGTTGCTCTTGTGGAACGAACAGCCCTAAGACCCAGCGACTCGACGCAGCAGTTATCATTGTCTCGCCGGTCCTGGGAGCTGACTAGACTCAGCTAAATGGTTCCGACTTGGGTCTCTCAAGCGGCTGCAAGTGCAGTCATCTGCAGCATGGACCGAGCTGGATGCCCAAGATGGCACGTCCGCATGGCTGGTGGTTGACGCGGGCTGTCAGCCCACAGCTCAGCCGGCGCTGTCAATGGGAGCGTCTCCACGTGGCTTGGGCTTCCCATAACATGGCAGCTGGGTTCTGAGAGGAGTGTCCCAAGAGCAGGTGTCTCAAGAGGAAGCCACCAGGCCAATTAGGGGCTACACCCAGAATGGATATCGATTCACTTCCGGCATAGTGTAACGATCAAAGAAAGGTATCAGAGGGTCTCTCCAGAGTCAAAGGTAATGGCGACAGACTTGATGGGGGAGTCGCAGGTCATGTTGCAGAAGACGTCGTAGAAATGACAGCTGTAGCTGTTAACCATCTTTGTAAAGCACACACCTTCCTCGTCTTCTTACCTTGCTTCCCAGCTGTAGGTTCCAGGAAGGCCAGAAACATCCCTCCAACCCTTTGGTGCTTGAAGCTTCAAGATTCCCAGGACCCCTCCCATTTCCGGTCAAAACCACCGGGCCCTTGGCATGCCCCAGTGGTGTCCACACTGCTCCACGCCCTGAGGCAGTTCACCGTTCCCTAGAGTGCACGGCTACTCTGGGTCCCTGCTCACAAACATCAGTTCCTGTCCAAGTTCTGAGAACTGTCACCGCTCTGGAATGTCCCAGCCCGAGCCTTGCCATCTCAGCAACCCCGCCCCAGCCGCCACCTGTCCAGGCCTTCCCCTCCTGACAATCATCCCTTCTCAGACGAACACAGAGGCCACTGGGACACCTGACCAAACTGGGATCCTCCTGAGGCCATCTGTGGTGCTGGTGGCAGAGAGGGGGGCCCTCTACCCCTGTGCATTACCCGTTTGAAAGAGCCAACAACGGTCTGTCCAGCTGGAAGACTGGGGTTGGAATCCCTACTCCGCTGCTAACCGGCTGTGTGATCCGGGGCAAGTGGGGAAGCCATTCCGTGCCTTGGTGTCCCTAACTACGGAATGGACGTCATTACGGGATGCAGAGGGTTGGGGTGGGGATCGACGATACTCAAGCGTGTGGTACCGTGCAAGGTACCAAGAGTAGAGGCTCGCAGAACCGAGACCCCTTTCCCCAGACTTCGAAGCTAAGCTTTCAAAGTAAACTTTTTCCGCGTGATTCGTTTTTCTATTGGGGGAATTTACACCAAGCACACCCACCCACTTAATCGGCCCCCAGATCAAGAAGTAGACGTTATCAGCACCCAGGAGTCCCCGTCCCCTGAGAGTTCCTCTCGACCGTCCAGGACCATCCAGACTTCTAACACCCTACACTAATATCCGGCCTCGTCCATGGCAGCCAAGTCATCTGCCCGATTGGCAAACAAGACAGTCATCTATCTGGTGTGATTTGAAAAGAGCCAGCAAATCCAGCTCCCGCTGTGCCGAAATTTCCCCTATTATGGAGTCATCCTTTTGTGTGAAGCCTTGCCCCCACCCACGGTTGCCTTTTAAAATGCAAATCCGGGCGCCTGGGTGGCGCAGTCGGTTAAGCGTCCGACTTCAGCCAGGTCACGATCTCGCGGTCCGTGAGTTCGAGCCCCGCGTTGGGCTCTGGGCTGATGGCTCAGAGCCTGGAGCCTGTTTCCGATTCTGCGTCTCCCTCTCTCTCTGCCCCTCCCCCGTTCATGCTCTGTCTCTCTCTGTCCCAAAAATAAATAAACGTTGAAAAAAAAAATTTAAAAAAAAAAAAAATAAAATAAAATAAAATGCAAATCCATCTGTGTTGGGGGTAACAGCAATTGCCCAGTCCCACAGGAAAAAACGTATCTGGTCAACCTTTTCACATTGGCTCTCAAAACCGTAGAACCTCCTTAACCAGACAAGAAATGCAGAAAAGGAGGGACGCGCGGGTAGAGGAAGACAGACTACCTTCTTCATCATCTTGCCCGAGGCCGGTTCGCCCTTTTGGCGTGGGTGGGTTTTTTTAATGCCTATGTTAAAATCTGGTGTTTGAGGGAGTTAAGAACCCAACCCCACCACCACCCCCCAGTCGCCATCAACCTCGGCAATGCCATCAAGCCACTCAACGCATAGAAAAGGAGCAGGTGGTGACGGAAAACGAATCCTGCGGGTCGGCAGGGGTGTGACCTCACCCTGCTCTCCCGATATACCTTGTCTAAGCCAGGCCCGGGAGAGCTTCTGGTGCTATGACGTCATCAGATGTCAGGCCTTTGACAAATGAGTCCGGCCCGCAGCTGGAGCCTTTGATAAGCCATTTGCAGGCGTCTGGGAGACATCCACGCTGGTCTTGGGAATGCATCCTAGCCCCATCTCAAATTCACATCTTTGCAGGGTTGCTTTTTTTTTTTTTTTTTTTTTTTTTATAAAAGCACGCCATGCATCTGATGCACGGCCTAAAATATTTTTTTCTTTTTTCCTGACATCTCACCTTTTGTCTTTATTTTCTTTTTTTAAGGAAAAGAAAATATTCACTCCAAGGTTCATTTAGTTTCTGGGTAATAACTGTCAGATATTAACGGATAGCCCCATACATCCAGCATAAAATAATAGAATTTGTTGAGTGCATTAGACATCCAATAATGGGCACGGCGGATGGTGTTGCAGAGCCGAAGAAGGGCTGCTCTTAGTAAAAGAGAATGCATGCTATGACAAACAAAATATAAAGGACATTTGTCCAAATGCCCTCTTGTGCCTTCATCCATTTGCACACGCAAGTCCCCCTAACCTGGAAAGCGTGTCTCTTGACTTTCTCTCCTATACACCTTCTCCTCATTCAGCAAGACTCAAATCCGCCTCACCCCTTCCAGGAAGCATTGCCCTCGCCCCTCCTCTGTAGCCCCCCACCCCCACCCCCCGTCCCCGTAGCATCCCGGGCTCGCTCCTGCCACGGCACTTGTCATACGGCATCGTGACGGTAAACCGCACTTTTGTCCTCTGCCAGCCCCGAGCTCCTTGATGGCGGGGCCGCGTCCTCTCCCTGTGCATTCCCAGCACCTAACGCTGAGACTCAGGCGAGCAGACGGCACCCGTGCCCACCCGTGCCCCCGGCCCTGACCGCGTCAGGGCAGGTGTCTCCAATTCCAGCGAGCAGCATTCGCATCACGGCCCGAGTGTTTTCTCCGGCTCCCGCAGCCCACGTCTCTGCTCCGGCAGCAGCCTGGAAGAGGTAGGGAATTGACGCCCTGCCCAACAGCCCTCCAATCCTGCCCGAAGGGAGCTGGCATACTCTTGCCCCTCCCTGCATGGGAAAACTGGGGCTTGTGCTCAACATTGGTCTCAGAAGATCCCCAGTGATATTAAATCCTGATTGCCCACGGTGGTCACAAGCTGGATAGCAGGCTCTGCCCTGCCTGCCTTCTCTTCCCTGCTTCACTTGCCTGCTCCGCACCCTCCCCCCCCCCCCCGACACTTCCTGGAATCACCTCCCGAATAAATTACTTGAGTTCAAACACTTGTCCCAGGGTCGGCCTCTGAACCACATGTTACATGCACAATAAGTCATCTTTGAACGAACGAAGAAATGAATGATGGAATTTTTTTAAATGTTTATTTTTGACAGAGGAAGAGACAGAGCGCTGGGGGGGGGGGCAGAGGGGGGGGGGACACAGAATCCGAAGCAGGCTCCAGGCTCTGAGCGGTCAGCACAGAGCCCGACACGGGGCTCAAACTCACGAACCTTGCCATCATGACCTGGGCCGAAGTTGGACGCTCAACCCACTGAGCCACCCAGACGCCCTGAATAATGGAATTTTTTTTTAAAAAATTTAATGTTTATTTACTTTTGAGAGAGAGAGAGCCAGAGCCAGAGACAGAACATGAGCAAGGGAGGGGCAGAGCCACAGGGAGACACAGAATCCGAAACAGGCTCCAGGCTCCAAGCTGTCAGCCCAGAGCCTGACCCGGGGCTCAAACCCAAGAACCGTGACGTCGCGACCTGAGCTGAAGTCAGACGCTTGACCAACTGAGCCACCCAGGTGCCCCTAGAATGACGGAATTTTTATAGCACAAATACCCAAAGGAGCTCACGGGCTGGATTTTCAGTAGGGTCTGTATTATCCATTTTAGGTGACCGCATTGACTCAAAGCCTCCTTGGAAAGTTCTTCACCTTGGAGCAAGCAGATACGGCCAAGTGACAGGGAACCAGGAAAATTCATACTGTGCAGTGGAAACCATGCATATGTGGTTTTGATTTGGGTCTGCTGGCCGCCGTGCTTCCCCGTTTTCCTTCTTCTCTGATCTATCACATGGCAGCTTCAGGTGGGTTGTGGGTTCTATTTAAGTAAGAAGATGCCAGGCTGTGTGTGCTCTGCCTTTCCCCAGGGTAGACGTCAGCAGCTGAAAGTCCGGCGTCACTGTTGTCCATCAGTCCGTGTGGCTACCAGAAGGGGCCAGGAAACAGGGAACAAGTGAAGGTGGTGCTGAGAGCCCACGGTTTGAGTTCACCGATGGCCCTTTTCCTCAATGATTATCGGTCCATTAGACTCGAGCCTGGTTCTAAAAGACGATTTCCTGCCCAGCCCGATGTTTCTGCCACTTACATGGTTCAAAGGGCTTTTTCTGGAGGTGCTCAAACTTATCAGAGACAAGGCTGACCACACTGCCATTCTTCCTACTTCAAAAATCCTTTGAAAATTTTAGAACATCCGGACTTGTAATAAACTAAAATTTATCTGCCATTTTCCTGTCCCCGTGTTTCCCGACAGGATTGCAGAATTGTGATTTTCTTTTCTTAGGCCTTCTTGGAGGCAAAAGAGGCTGGATGCCCAGTTGGCCTACAGGTGGGAAAGGAACCCAACAAAAAGAGCTAATGTGTATTCAGAATTAGAACGTTTATATTACCTCCTTGACCTTCACCCAACCCACGGGACACTGGGCCCTAGGGTTAGGTTGTTGGGGGACTTGCTGGGTCCCCCTGGGATGCCCCAAGGAAGACAGAGGCAGTAGGCAACTGTAACATATGTTTTCACATCATTCCGGCTACTCGAAAGCAACAACAGCAGCAAATGCCCCGTGCTTCAAGAGCTGTCTCCAGGTTTGAGAAGGAAAAAGGCATTTAATAAATGACCTGCATCAGGGAATCCCCTGCTCTCACACCATATGCTCGGGTGCCTTTGTCCGGCCACAGGACAGGGGAATTGCCTTGAAACCCTCTCTGGAACTGGTCTGACTCCCAAAGCAATGGCGCTCTCAGCCGAACGATTCAGGAAAACTCCTGTTTCCCAAGGGGGAAAGGCCAATTTGGGTAAGAGAATGGCTCTTGAACTATAGAAGTTCAAGTCATTTCCTCTACGACTATTCACAGTGCTGTATTGCCAAGTGTGGGAGGCAGAATAATGGCTCCCAAAGATGTCTGCGTCCTGGTCCCCAGAACCTGTGAATATGTTACTTTATACAACCGATGGAATTAAGGTAACCGCCTTGAGATGGGGCCATGATCCTGGATATAATCACAAGGGTCCTTCCAAGTAGAAGAGGGAAGTGGGCGGGGAGGCCGGGAGCCTGCTACTGCTGGCTTGAAGATGGACAAAAGGGGCCATGAGCCAAGGGATGTGGGAAGCTGCTAGAAAGTGGAAAAGGCAAGGAAATGGATTCTTCCCTAGGCCTCCAGAAGGGAACACAGCCCTGCCGACATCTTGCTGTCAGCCTAGTGAGACCCACACAACCTTCAGAATTGTAAGATAACAAACTCGTGTTTTTAAAAGTCACTACATTTGGGGCGCCCGAGGGGGGGGGGGGCTCAGTCGGTGAAGGGTCCGACTCTTGGTTTCGGTGCTGGTCATGATCTCACGGTTTGAGTTCGAGCCCCCCCCCCCCCCGAGCCCCGCGTCGGGCTCTGTGCTGACCGCGCGGAGCCTGCTGGGGGATTCTCTCCCCTCCCTCTCTGTCCTTCCCCTACTCAGGCTCTTCGTCTCTCAAAAAATAAATAAGGAAGCATTAAAAAAAAAAAAAAGTCCCTACTTTTGTGGTAGCTTGTTACTGTAGCAATACAATGCCAACACGGCACGGCCCCCGGGAGGCTCCCACACTGATAGGCTGCTCAGGTGCCCCGTGAGTGCTGTGGGTATGGGGTAACCTCATAATTACCCCTTCGAAAGGTTCCAGGAAAAACTGCAGAGGGCCCCACTTCTTGGGAGACAGACAAAAACGGTTCCCCACCAAACGTCAGGGTATAAGAGGATACCCAGCCTCTGCACTCACCCAAGAGACAAGTGCCACAGGAACCAACAAACGTTGTCCTTGCAGGGACTCTCTGAGCTGAAAGCTCTAGCCCAGCTGTTCCTTAGCACTGCAGGTGGCTTTAATTGCATCTAGAACCGTAAACCAGTGGTTCCCAAACCTGGTTGGGCCTCAGAATTACTTGCAAGCACTTGCTGAAGAAACCCGGGGCTACCCCAGCACTGCCCTTAGCGGCTTCATCCCGGGAACCCTTCCCTCAGAATCTCTGAGGGTGAGGACTTGTAATCTGTGTTTTGTGTTTGTTTGTTTGTTTGCTTGCTTGCTTGCTTGCTTTTAAGTAGGCTCCACACCCAACCTGGGGCTCAAAGTCACAACTCCGAGATCAAACGTCGCATGCTCTACCGACGGAGACGGTCGGACTCCCCTGGGAATCTGAGTTTTTAACGAGCATCTCCAGGAGATTCTGACACCTCTCTGTGGACCTGGAAAGAGGAAAGCTGTCCTGAATTGCTCGGCTTTCAGAGCCTCAAGAGATGTCTCAACTGGCCAAGATACGTGGGTTCCAAAACCCTCACCGAAAGCTGCGTTAGTGAAGGAGTTTTGCCGTGGGAACGTAAACTCGTAACCTACGTGGTTTTCACCTCGACGGTCTCCAGTTGAAGGCTGGTCCCAGAGTTGAAAGCCCACCACATCAGCAAAGGTTCCAGCGCCACCACATTTCCTGGAGCCATGGCCTCCGCCTTGGGGCCCCGCTGCTCCAAGACCTCCGGTAACAGAATACCCAACACGGCAGACACCGTCGGTTGACCACTCAATAGCTTCTCCTTCCTTATTCCCTGCTAACAGAAGCTGGTATTTGCTGGCAGGCAGCGAGTGAACAGGAAAGGTGGGTCCCCTGCCCCAGCCTCAGAGGGACGGTTTTTCTAATCCATAGGTGGGGAGTCCCAATCCTCTTTGCTAGTGATTGAGGAAGAAATGATCCCACGACCCGATTCTGAATAAGAGGTCCTAACTGGAACTCTGCTAGACACTTCCTGATATAAGAGAAAACATCCCGGGAAGGTTCTTTCCTACTCATGCTGTTCCTTCCAGCTCAGGACGCTATTATGTGGGGACGTAAAGCTTGGCGCTGTGCCTGCCATTTTGCGACCATGCGGTGACAGATTTAAGGACTGAAAGAGACACGCGAAAGATCGCAGAGCTGAACGGGCTCTGGGCCGACAGCTCGGAGCCTGGAGCCCGCTTCGGATTCTGTGTCTCCTTCTCTCTCTGCCCCTCCCCCGCTCGCACTCGGTCTCTCTCTGTCTCAGAAATAAATAAACATTAAAAAAAAATTTAAAGATCGCAGAGCTGAAAAATGAAGAAGAGTGGCCCCCGGTAAAATTATTGGGTAGCTTGACCAACCTTGTAAACATCTAGCTCCAGACTTCTGAGCATGGGGGAGGGGAGCTAAAAGTCGGTGTTGTTTAGGCCGCCGTTAACCATTCTCTATGGCAGATTTTAAACCTGACCCCCCCAGAGGCGCCTGGGTGGCGCAGTCGGTTAGGCGTCCGACTTCAGCCAGGTCACGATCTCGCGGTCCGGGAGTTCGAGCCCCGCGTCGGGCTCTGGGCTGACGGCTCGGAGCCTGGAGCCTGTTTCCGATTCTGTGTCTCCCTCTCTCTCTGCCCCTCCCCCGCTCCTGCTCTGTCTCTCTCTGTCCCAAAAATAAATAAAAAACGTTGAAAAAAAAAAATTAAACCTGACCCCCCATCCCCAATTTTCTGACAATCCCCTCCATCGAGAGGTGAGTCTATGTCTCCTCCTCTTGAATCTGGGCTCTTGGTCAGTAAGATATGATGGAAGGGTGCCTGTTTCCAGGCCCAGGTTTTAAGAAACAGGCCATATTCTCCTTCCGGTCTCCTGGGATGTCTGCTTTTAGAAGCCAGACTGGAAGCTGTGAGGAACTTCTGAGCAGCCTGGTGTGGACCGGAAATGAGGGCCCTGGTCCCCAGCCCGGCTGCGCTCCCCAGTGGCCGCCAGCACCAACTTGCCAGCCGTTTGAGGGAGCCATCTCAAAAGCGGCCCATCCCTTCCCCAGCCGAACAGTGCCAGCTGATGCCACATGGAGCGGAGATGAGCCTTCCCCACCAAGCTCTGCTCAAATTACAGATTCGTGAGATCAGTAAGTGATCCTTCCTCTTTTAGGCCGCCAAGTTGTGGGGTACTTTTTTTTAAGTTTATTCATTTTGAGAGAGACAGGGTGCGTGGGGGAGTGGGGGAGGAGCAGAGAGAGACGGGGAGAGAGAATCCCAAGCAGGCTCCCCGCTGACAGCACAGAGCCCGACGCGGGGCTCCAACTCACAGACCGTGAGATCGTGACCTGAGCCGAAGTCGAAGTCGATGCTTAACCGACTGAGCCACCCAGGCACCCCTGGCTTTGGTTCTAACCGCTTAACTCCCCCTCTTAGCATGAAGGCAGCCCTAGACAATACATAAGGAATGGGTGTGGCCGGGTTCCAATAAAACATACTTGATAAAAACAGGCGGTGAGGGGTGCCTGGGTGGCTCAGTCGGTGAAGCGGCCGACTTCGGCTCAGGTCATGATCTCTCGGTCCGTGGGTTCGAGCCCCGCGTCGGGCTCCGTGCTGACAGCTCGGAGCTTGGAGCCTGTTTCAGATTCTGCGTCTCCCTCTCTCTGACCCTCCCCTGTTCATGCTCTGTCTCTCCCTGTCTCAAAAATAAATAAAATATTTAAAAAAATTTTTTTTAAATAAAAAATAAATAAAAACAGGCGGTGAACAGGATTTGACCATCAGAAGTTTATGGACTTCTACTGTAGATCAAGGCTACACATTCTGCCTCACCCCCCCCCCAAGCCTGACTCCTTCTGTCAGTCATTGTCCTGGTCCTCATGTCGCCCAGGAAGAGATCACTGGACCTATTGTCATCATCCGCCATGATGTTTTCACCAGCCAGCGGGGAAGTTGAAAAACTCAACTCTCTACTATGCATTGAACCTGGGGCTTGACCAAAAAACCTTCCAAAAAGCCTGTGGTTTCTCCCTGGGAGCCCAGACATCAAAACCATGAAGAGTCTTCCCCAGGCAAATCGTTACCCCCACTTGACACTCTCTTTAATGGAAAGCCTTTCCCAGAAATAAGTATATTAAAATAAGCTTTGCATTTTTTACATTAACTGAAATTTGATGCAAATTGATAATAAATTACCTTCCCCCTACTCATTCATTTGGGAATCACATAAACTAGTTTACAGTTATGTATTATTACATTTCACATTAATATAGCCATAGGAAGCTAGGCTTTGGAGAAATTTGCTTCCCAGCAAACCATCAGAAATCGAGGAGGTAAAAGTGGGATTTGGTAAGATAGCTGACTGTCCTAATGTGCCAGCCACTCAGAGTTGTGAAAAGTAAGGCATCAGTGCACTGCTCAAGGCTCAACTAATTCATCAAGTGACCACCATTGGTCTTATGTAACTGGCATCATTTCTTCTCACTTTGGGATTTTATAGACTTCCTTCCTTCCTTGCCTCCTTCCTTCCTTCCTTCCTTCCTTCCTCCCTCCCTCCCTGCCTCCCTCCTTTCCTTTCCTTTCTTCCTTCTGTCTTTCCTTCCTTCCTTCCTTTCTTCCTTCTTCCCTTCCACTGACATCTACGTGAGTACTTTTGGGATCGTGAACAATGTACTACTTTTGGATGGCAAGAACTATATTAGAGAACGAAAAACGTTTCCTATCTAATGGAGACATGACAGCTTACGCAAAGGAGCAAACTGACTAAAGGCATTCACAGTAGAATTTCTTATATACCTTTACATCTAAAATATAAGTGCAGGGGCGCCTGGCTGGCTTGGTTGGTAGAGCTCCCAACTCTCGATCTCGGGGTTGGAGGCTCAAGCCCCACGTTGGGTGTAGACATTACTTAAAAATAAAATCTTTATAAAAATAAATAAAATAATACAAAAAATATATGTTCCGCGGAGACTTCTGTTTAAAGATGGTGGACTGGGGCGCCTGGGTGGCGCAGTCGGTTAAGCGTCCGACTTCAGCCAGGTCACGATCTCGCGGTCCGTGAGTTCGAGCCCCGCGTCGGGCTCTGGGCTGATGGCTCGGAGCCTGGAGCCTGTTTCCGATTCTGTGTCTCCCTCTCTCTCTGCCCCTCCCCCGTTCATGCTCTGTCTCTCTCTGTCCCAAAAATAAATAAAAAACGTTGAAAAAAAAAATTAAAAAAAAAAAAAAGATGGTGGACTGAACACACACACACACACACACACACACACACACACACTTGCCTTCCTCCTTTAACACATCATTAAACAAAGGAAAGGACTTTTTAAAAGTCAAACTCACAAAGGCAGAGAGAATGGGAGAGGTATCAAGACCACACCTTTGAGAAACAAGTGAATGAGTAGTAACTGACTTGGCGGAATCGGGAACGTAAAGACTAAGCAGGCAGTGGCATGAGGGAAGGGAGAGCCCAGAACCTCTAGTGCACCATAGAAACGCCCAAATACAGGTGACAGAAATGGGTGACACTACTCAACTTTCCACAGACAGGATCCCCATGTTCCCTGCATGGTCCCTGGTGAAGATCTCTAGACAAGGGATTACCAGGTCGAGTTGAGTGGAAGATACGAATACCATCCCGAAAAGGGGTTAAGTGAAGTCCGTGTTCTGACTATTGGGGAAAGCCGTTCTCTTCCTCACCAGCTTTCAGAATGACGGCAGGCAGACTTATCCACCTCTTAGGCAAGAAACTGGACCCTCTTACTCTGGGGATTGCGGCCAGCCCAAGAAGAGAGGTCTGATACTGACTCTTAAACAGGAACCGATAACCAAGGGTCAGCAGATACTTGCAGGAAGTCTCTAACTTGAAAGAGAAATGCCAAAGCCAATCAACAAAAACCTTGGGAGGAACAAAGACAATGCGGGGCCGCGGGGGGGAAGCTTGAAGAAAAACTGCTAATATTGTCAGAGAAACACTGTGGTGACAATACCTAGTGTTTACTATATACAGATACTCTTCTAATCTCTTCCCATTAATAAATTCATTTAATCCTTGCAATCGCCCTGTAAGGTAGGTATAATCGTTATGCCCATTTTAAAGATGAGAAAAATGAGGCCCAAAGAGGTTAAGGAAGTTACCTAAGTTTATATGATGAGTAGGTAGGATCTAAACCCAAGTGATTTGGTTCAGTCTGCACCCTAATGATGGTACAATTTTGCATCCCTGAAGCAAAAGCAGGATGGTGTTGAACAGGAAAATTTGGAAAACCCAAAAACAACACAAAATAGCTCTTGAGAATTAAAAATCCTATAGAAGAAATTAAAAAATCAATAGAACTGTTGGAAGATGAATGAGAAAAGTTTCCCAAAGGCAGAGCAAAAAAGACAGAGATGGAAATCAGGACAGAAGCAATAAGAACACTGAAGGATCTGCCCAGGACTTCCAACATCTGAATAATAGCCATTCTAGAAAAAGGAGAGAAAATGAAGGGGGTGATATCTTCAAAGAAAATAATTCGGGAAACTTTCTTAGAACCAATAAATACATATTTCCAGATTGAAAGGGTCTCCTAAGTATCCAACCCAATGGAAATGGACCTACGCGAAGGCACACAGCATTGCTCAACTTTAGAACTTGGAACAAAGAGAAGACCCTAAAGGCTTCCAAAGAGAAAAAAACATGGATTGCATTAAAAATTGAGGAATCAGAATGGTATAGGAGTTCTCGGCAGCAACTGGAAGCCAAAAGGTGACGGAGGAATGCCTTCAAAATGCTAAGAGGAAATGATTTCCAACTCAGCATGCTATACTCAGAAATACAAATATGACAACTAAACACGAGGAAACACAAAGACATTTGCAGCCATGAAGATCCTTAAAAATGTATGTTCTGTGCACCCTTTCTCAGGAAGCTAATGGAGAAGGCATTCCTACCAAACAAGGGAGTAAACCAAGAAAAAGACATGGGATCTAGGAAATAGGAAATCTACTATAACGGAGTTAAAGAAAGGGTCCCAGGAAGACGGTAAAAAGAGATGCAGGAAGACAGTTGTAAAACAGGAGGAGAGGGGAAAAAGCAGTCCAGGCTAAAGGTTGGATTCCAGAAGCGACGTCTCTAAGAAGGTCGAATTGATCAAATAATTTCTGTGCTTGATTATGCCAAGAGGAAATTTAGACAACAACTGGAGATTTGGGGGTTGAGTTCGCAATGGGTTCACAGAAAAATGTCATAGGTATCTACTGCTGTTCAACAAACCATTCAAAAATGTCGTGGCTTACTCTGGAAAACAGTGTGGAGATTCCTCAAAAAATTAAAAATACAACTACCCTACGACCCAGCAATAGCACTACTAGGAATTTATCCAAAGGATACAGGAGTGCTGATTCATAGGGGCACTTGTACCCCAATGTTTATAGCAGCACTTTCAACAATAGCCAAATCGTGGAAAGAGCCCAAATGTCCATCAACTGATGAATGGATAAAGAAGATGTGGTTTATATATACAACGGAATACTACTTGGCAATGAGAAAGAATGAAATCTGGCCATTTGCAGCAACGTGGATGGAACTGGAGGGTATTATGCTGAGTGAAATAAGTCAGTCACGCAAAGACAGATATATGTTTTCACCCATATGTGGATCTTAAGAAACCTAACAGAAGACCGTGGGGGAAGGAAGGGGGAAAAAATAGGTACAAACAGAGAGGGAGGGAGGCAAACCATAAGGGACTCTTAAATACAGAGAACAAACTGAAGGTGGATGGTGGGGGAGAGGGGAAAATGGGTGATGGGCATTGAGGAGGGCATTTACTGGGATGAGCACTGGGTATTGTGTGTAAGCGATGAACCACGGGAATCTACCCCAAAAACCAAGGGCACCCTTTACACACCGTATGTTAGCCAATTTGACAATAAATTATATTTTAAAAATAAGAAAAAATAAAAACAAACAAATAAATAAACATTCTTTTACCATGCCGTGGCTGAAAACAACCACCACTTAATTTGGTCACAACTTCGTGGAGCAACAACTTGGGCTGGGCTCATCTGGGTGGTTCTATTGGCCTCGCCTGCGGTCACTTACACAGTTGCAGTCACCTGGCCGAGGCTGGATGGTCCAAGATGGCCCCACTCGCAAGGTTGGTGTTGACCAGGCTTCCCTTGGCTGGGAAGTCTCAGTTTCCCTCCATGTGGCCTCACCAGCGAGATAGCTCGCCCTCAGTCACATCTTGGTCTCGGGTTTCAAACTGCCTCACATTTGCTAACAGTGTCCGTGGGAGGCGGAATAACAGCCCCCGCCCCACAAATGCCCACGGTGTAATCCGCAAACCTGTGAGATGTAATCCGCAAACCCGTGAATGTTACCTCTACTGGCAAAAAGGGCTTTGCAGATACGATTAGATTAAGGATCTTGAGATGCAGGGGCCTTGTATGGGCCTTTCACTGTTTCAAATATATGCACGGTAGAGTATGACAAAAACAGAAACGAGGATTTTGAAAGGAAGGCACACCACTTCTCCCATATGACAGGACAGTCTCTCACTGGCGATCCAAAGCCAATGTTGAAGCTGTGCTTTCCCCTCACTAATAAACAAGTACAAGTCAACTTAAAAGGCAATGTCTTATACAAATACATGCAGATAAAACCAAAGGGCCTCAAATAGAAGTGAAGGCTCCAAGCCACATAGCCTGCAGGCTGATGAAAGGCCACCGTAATGTTAACAGGCATTTGCCGCCTGATAGTTATAAAGGTAATTTATACCCAGAACATTCCCACCCATGTGAGAGAATGACCCTCCATTTTACTACATGTTGTATTAATGTCAATCAATATATGTTTGAGGGCTTTATACATTATGGATAATAATGTTGGAGCTTTGCAAACCATTCCTCTTGGGGGAGCTACACAAAATTCTACAGGAGAGAATAAAGCAAAGCGACCCCGGCCTGAATGGCCAGGCTTTCTTTGGGTTCGTTAGATGTTAATCAGCTCCAGTGCGCACATGAGACCAGAAACCGGTCCACCCCCAGGCTGAACATAGGTAATGCCCATGGGGGTGAGGCCATTTGAAATGGGAAAAAGGGGTCTGGATCTGTGCAGGAGGGAGGCCCCCCGGCCAAGAGTCTTACCCCTGGACCATGAGACTGTGCCGAGGAAAGACAGCCCTGCGGATGGGCTGGGGGACCTTGGCCAAGTCAGTTACTCTACACCTGAGGGGTCGCCTTTAAAGTTGGGCTTGCTAGTTAATTAACTCGAGGGGGAGAACCCTTTCACAAGGTTTCCGTGTTATCACATCGCCACATTGTGCTCTTGAAGTATCTTAACAATCGTGATTTGTCGATTACACCTCAACAGAGACGAAAAGCGAAAAAACGATAACAATAAAATAAAACACGGACACCCTAATCACCCATACTTGAGGGTGTTGTGAGGATGACAAAAAAAATCTAAACTATAAATTCATTTTTGAAAACTCCTATTTCCCCTTGCGGTCCCTTCTACTTCCCCTGACTTGACTCTGGGCTTGGTCGCATGACTACTCCTTGAGATGCCTCACGTGTTTCTGTTTGCCTTCCCCGCCCCCCCACCTCTGCTATTGTCATTGGAAGAACTTGCCCCCGGACGTTCCGAGGTCCAAGAAACATGTAGAGTAAATCTGGACCCAGCTTGTAGCTCGGAGTTCAGCCCAGCTGATCCAGTCTAGATGAACAGAGCCCCCGCAGCCCACTCACGTAGGGAAGAGAAATAAATGCTTATGACAGTGCCACTGAGACTTGCGTGGCTGCTTCTTACACAGCAAGAGCTGACTCATTCATGCGATTAAGCCAAGAGACTATAAGGACAAGAGTACCAGGAGCTGGAAGGGAAGGAAGGCAGGCAGCTCACCTGTAGGCAGCGGCCATCCAGAAAGCACCCAGAGTGCTGTGACCTTAGAATAAAGATATGCTGTGCGCCGAGAAGCTCAGATGATCTTACTAGAATTCTTGAGATATGAAATTCTTACTTCATGAGCAGATGGTTTTATGCCTTTTAAAACATTTACATTTTAGAATATCTTCCTTTTCCTTAGCTTTGGTGGTGGTCTGTCCACTTTGCCAATGGGGAAAGAGAAAGATCTGTGTCCACGGTAGGGCTGGAGAAAAAGGAACAGCGACCTCTTGGAGTCCAGGCATAATCATGGAAGTGCGTATAAGCATCGCTGCGGAAAAGGCAGAGATTCAGGGCGAGGAAATCAGGCAACCCGAGTGGTGCTTCTTGCCTGGAGTTGTTTCTCCTCTGAGGTCTCCTTTCATGCCCTGGAGCACTCAGCACTGTGTTAAGTTTAAGCACATAATTCCTGTATGCAACCACAATTTACTTGGGTTTGAATTGCAGGCATAATTCAAAGCTGTTCCACTAGATCCTGAACCCTTTGAGTACAAGAATGTCTTACTCTTCTGAGCCTCTCCTGTGGTTTTGCACGGAGCCTAGCCCATGTTACATGGATGGATGGATGGATGGATGGTTGGTTAAATACATGGATGGATGAATGGATGGATGGATGGATGGATGGATAAATACTCACTTGTTGGAATTTGTGCAAGTGTAAACCTATACAGAATAGAGACATTTTTGCTTGGAGATAATCCTATTTAATAAAGACTTCATGTAAAGTTCTCTAAATCACTTTCTATATTGTAAGTGCTCAAATATCTTTAACGTTATTGCTATCATTTAATAATATTTGCAAGCTTCCTCCACTATCTGGCAACTAAGAGAGGTCATTTAAAACAAGTTCTCTGACATCTAGAAACTTACTGTGTTTTGCTTGTTTTTAAAGTTTATTTTGAGAGAGAGAGAGAGAGAACAAGCAGGGGAAGGGCAGAGAGAAGGAGAGACACGGGGAGAATACAGGATCTCAAGCAGGCTCCATGCGGTCAGCGTGGAGCCTGACTTGGGGCTCGAACCCACGAACCTGGGGTCATGGCCTGAGCCGAAGTCAAGAGTTGGACACATAACCGACTGAGCCACCCAGGCACCCCAGGAACTTACTGTGTTAACGCAGTCTTTAAATTTCAATAGTAGTCATGCCTTTGGTTATGTATGGTTTCTCAGTCTCGTTAATTTCCTATTTCTTGTAGCCTAAATGCTAAGATATCCATTGGCACAGGCGTGTTACAGCGGAGGGCCAGATGAACCAGGTGATCTTAGAAAATAGCTGCTCTGCCCCATGATGACAGAGTACGCTGGAGCCCCAGCCAGCTCACCCTCATAGTGAGAGTCACATAGAGGACGTGGCTGCCAGAAAACTCACGCACCGAGCACATCCGGGTGAAGGTGACTGCCCGCAGATCGGGGGCAGAGTACGTTTTCCCAAACACCAGTTGCCTCTGAATATTGCCTCTTCCTGGCCCACTCCTTACCTCTCTGATGCCCATGACTTGCCTCACCACCCAGATCCCGCTTCCAGGTTCCGGACACCGTCAACTTGCCCGTTGAGCCTCCCGTCTGCCACCTGCCGTCCTCCACACTCCTCTCCAACCTCAATCCTTAACCTCAGCACCTGGCCCATCCCGAGCCGGTGTCCTCCTCCCTGGCCCAGGACTCCACCTGCAAACGTCGAGGCATTTATTTCTGTTCATTGATTTCAATTTGCTGTGCAGTCGTTTCCTGGGCTCCCATTGGCCCACGCGCTCCGAGCCCTCTTCCAGGCTCAACCCAGAGCTACACGGAAGCCGCTTCCGTATGTGAGCCCGCGCCGAGCAAATGGGAAAAGATTTTCAAGCCGCAGGCTTCTCCCGAATTAAATATTTACTCATTTCGTGCCTCTCCCTCTGTCCACGGAGAATCCAGCTCAAACTAAATAACAAAGGAGGTCAGGCTTGTGATCCGCACAAAAATACTTACCCTGCAATTATAGGAATATCGGGCCTTACAATTAATGCCAGGTCTGTGGAACTTGGAGAAAGCCCAAGGAAAAGCAAGAGAAATGATGAAGGGGCAGACAGATAAAGCTGGTGGGGAAAGCTGGAGAGGTGGCTCTTGTTTGGAACAGAGAAGTCCCTGAGGGTGCCTTAATGACAGTCTTCATTCTATTCTCTGTGCTGGGAGATGGCAGCGTGGGGGTCTCCGGGGCCACCAGGGCGGCCACCTCTGGCGTTCAAACTGTTTCTCAGTTCCCCGTTAATAAAAATATACTGAGCACTCACTCCATCATTGGGTTAAAATTGTCCTCACATTATCTTCAGGATGAAACATGCACAAAAATAGAAAATGCTAAAGAGGGAGACGAGCACTTTAAACAGGCATACTGGGGGCGCCCGGGTGGCTCAGGCGGTTGAGCGCCCGACTTCAGCTCAGGTCATGATCTCACGGTCTGTGAGTTCGAGCCCCGCGTCGGGGCTCTGCGCCAACAGCGCGGAGGCTGCTTCGGATCCTTTGTCTCCCTCTTTCTGCCCCTCCTCCTCTTCTCAAAAATAACATAAACATTAAAAAAATAAATAAACAGGCGTACTAAATGGTCCTTCTCCCACACCAGTGGGCCACCTTGTGTCACGCCCACTTTGGAGTCCACTGTCCGGGCCCAAAATCTGCCCCGCCTCAAGGCCGTGATGAAGGCCGGCACCTTGCCACCTCTTTCTTTTCCAGAAGGGAGACCGTTCGAGACCAAGATCCCCAGAAGCACTTTCCGAGAGGAGGGTTCGTGCGCGCAAGTGACGGATGAAGGACCCACTCCCGGCTGAGGTCAGAGAGGGAGCGGGAAAGCAAGGCGGGGGGGGGGGGGGGGGGCTGCCCAGTAAGACGTGACTCGCCGCAAGGTCCCCGGCAGAGGGTAGGTCAGGCGTCTCTGCAGCGTGGGGCACCCCCCAGAGCCGCCACAGGGCAAGGGAGCCGGACTCCCGCACTCCCTCGGCGCCAGCCACCGGTGAACGTAGGCCTCGGGTCTGCGAGATCAGGAGCGATGGGCAGGCGGGGTGGCTCCGGAAAAAGAGAGCCCAGTCAGTGCCGGCTGGAGAAAGCCCACTGTAGGGGTGAGGGCCTGTGGGTTAAAACGGACGTAAGGGGATCTGAGGCACACCGACACTGCGCATTATGGTAACTAATTCATGGCACATGCTCAATTAACGTTCGCCGACCGACAGACTGAACGGGTACACCGCGTGCGCCCAGGTCAGTGTCAAGCTGTCGTGCGGGGCACCGGAAGCTCTCCAGACGTGGCTGAGAAGGGCCAGGCGGCCAGATCCCCTGCCCCACCTGGACTGCAGGGGGGCGGGAGGGAGGCACCGTGAGGAGGCGGCTCTTTATGACCCGTGTGTGGCGTAGCCCCGGGGGGGAGATGGAGACCGAGCCGTGTCCTTTGTAAAACACGACAAAGCAGAGTGAGTCGTGATATGTTTGCGGCTGCGTTCCGAGGGCCCGGAGCTCATCGTGTGGCCGAGTTCACAGAAACGAACACCCGGGGCTCTCCGCGACGATGTTATTGCCCTCTGTTCCCTGGCCGTCCCCATCCCAGATATATGACCGTTAACATTTCGCCGGTCTTGTAAGCATTCTTTAATGAAGAACTCTGTTTCATCATCTGCAAGGCTGTGGAGTTAAAAGTGTGTGGATTCTAAGGCCACTGGATTTTTTGACTCACCAGACAATGATCAAATTTATATTTTCCTGCACCATGCGCCTTTGAGATGGTGTTTATGTTTCATGTTAAATATAATTCTCTTTGGCTTCCCCGGCTGCCTGGGGCCTAGTTTGCTCTGTCCTAGAGCGGCTCACCCGGGAGCTACCTCTCCATGTGGCCTCTGGGGTCGATTCATTTTTCTCCCAATGCCTTAATGAGTGATGATTTCTAGAGACAATCAGATCGGCTGTGCGAGAGATTCAGCTCCATCATTACGACAGCCGGATATATCACACGCACCATTTTTCAAACCCGTGTTTTTCATCACACAGATATGACTTGATTAAACCTTTGTGATATTACATCGGGATATTTGAAAATCGCCTTTAGTGGCTAGCGTGCCGGGCTTGTTTCTGAGAAATGAATTACTGCCGCGTAAGGTACTTTTGCATTTGGGGTTCGAGAACAAAGACTGAAGCCTGACTTCCCGGGTCCAAGCCTCAACTCTCCTCTACTGACTGCTGGGCAACTTCGGTCGAGTCACTCAGCCTCTCTGGGCCTCCGTCCCTTCTTTGGTAAACTAGAAATGATATTAATAACAAGATTCTTACCTCGTAGGATGGTCGCCTGAGTTAAAAGAGATAACGCGTGGGACGTGCTTGGCACACAGAGCTACAGATGGTTGTTATCACTAGTATTATTTGCTGTTGTTAATTGTGAGTTGCTCCTCTCTCTACTCCTGTAGAGGAGAACTGATATTCAAGAAGGGGTAAGTAACTTGCCCAAGCGGTTAAAACACGGCACCAAATTTTATGTGCGGAATTGGGTATCTGTGCTCACGGCTGTTTTACTTCTCCCTTCAAGGTGAGCCTTTACGTGGAGGTAAATAAAGATGCGGCAGGGGAGGGGGACCCCCACCCCGAGCCTCAGCAACAAGCAAAAGCAGCGATCGAGACATGCATTCAGTTCGTCAGTCAGTCGTTGATCAAGCCCACATAAGCACCCACGATGTCCCAGGCCTTCTGCCAGAGCCTTGAGGATCTCTCGGGCTTTCTAGGGAGACAGACAGAGACACAACTAACCCCATACACCATGATGAGTACCAGAAGAGACACCTGTGCTGAGTCTTCCGGGAAAACAGAGGTCCAAGGAAAAGAGGGAAGCGAGGAACCTAGTTAATATTGTTGGCTTGTATCAGTCAGGTTTCCCCCGGGACTGCTGCGTAACAGACAATCCCCAAGTCTGGCTAGCTTCCGGTACCAATCATTCATTTTTCTTCAGCTGACCTTGGCTCCAGGAGGCAGGTTGGTTTCGTCACCGCTCCACCTAACTCTGCCTCTTGAGGCCGGCACCTATCACCCCATGTTCTTCTCACGGCAACTAGCAGGAGGGCAAGAAGCCAAGGCAAACCACACGAGCGTATTTAAAGCCGCTGTTCACGTCACTTCTGCTGACTCCCCATTGGCCAAAACGAGTCACATCGCAGAGCAACATTCATGGCTCAGGGCAGTTTGCTCAGCATCCTCTAACGGGAGGGCCTGCCAAGTCACACTGGTGTGGCTGTAAAATCCTATTAGCGGGACAGGGTGAACAGTTGGGAGCCAGAGGAGCGCCTGGGTGGTTCAGTCGGTTAAGCGTCCAACTTCGGCTCAGGTCATGATCTCACAGTTCGTGAGATCAGGCCCCATGCTCGGGCTCCGAGCCGAGAGCACGCAGCCCGCTTGAGATCCTCTCCCTCTCCTTCTGCCCCTCCCCCGCTCAGGCACACACACGCGCACACGCACACATGCACGCTCTCGTTCTCTCCCAAAATAAATAAGTAAACCGAAAAAATAAATAAACAAATCTCAGGGAAGCTGCCAATAGGCCAGGTTTGCCCCATCTGCGCATCCCTGAACCAATTCCTATGACTCTAGAACAGCACGCTGTGCCTGACTGGTTAGGAGGCCGGCAGCCTGGAGACACAATGACTGCCAGCCCCGCCGAGACCACTTAGAGCGGAGGAGGGACAGTTCTCCCAACGAAATCAGCGTGTTATTTCAAGACAAAGAGGGAACGGACGCCAGACACTCCTAAAGACTCTGATTCAATAAGCGTTGCTGTTAGATCTGCTGTGTAACAAACCATCCCAGGACGTAGCGGCTTAAAACAAAGATGTAGTATCTCTCTTGGTTCATCTGCTAGTCTCGCCAGGGCTCATTCATGACGCTGCTGCCACATGATGGGGCCACTGAGACTGAGGGGTCCCGAGTGACTTCGTTCACATGTCCAGAACTTGGCGCTGCCCACTGGCTGGAGTGCCCAGGTGCCCTCCACGTGGCCTCTCACCATCCCGTTGGCTAGACCGGCGGTCTCAGCGGTCCAAGAGAGGGGGAAAGCTCAAGCTGCAAGGTCGCTTAAAGCCTAGTATCAGAAGTCACCCAGTATCGCTCCACCGTGAGTGCTACTGGTCAAAGCAAATCACGAGGGGGAAATAAACTCCACGTCTTGATGGAAGGAGAGGCAAAGTCACTTTGCACAGGGGCCCGGGAGGTGGAAGGATTTGTTGCGGCCCTCTTTGCAAACAATCCACCGCCAGAGGTGTGGAGGGGCCCGAGGCTTTTGGTAGTCAAGCCCCGCCTCCCACAGGTGATATTGACACGGGGGGGGGGGGGGTAAGACACGCTTTGCAAATGCGTTAGGCTCCTCCCTACTGCGATGCCTCTCTGCCAGACGACGACGCTCTCCCCGACCCATTTCTACCCCTCGAAGAAAATCCCTCCTGCACACCACCCACTTCCTGCGGGAGATCTTCCTTATGCCCCTGCCCCAAGTCAACTCCCACAGTCATGGTCCTAAAGGTTCTGAGACAGATACTGTAGCGTCCCGCCTTGCCTTCTTTTCCACCACGGCTCTCCAAGGCGAAGGCCTCCCCTCCTAGACTACCAGATCTTGGAACGCAGAAGACACGTCTCAGATGACACCGACCCATGCCCCGTGGCAGCAGGGGCAAGACAAGACCCTATCAACACTCGGCAACTGGCGGGTGGATGGAGGTGCCGCTCCTGTGGGACCTCCCCTTCCTCCGGGCCCCTCCCAAGATAAAAATTCTGTCCTTGTAGTTGGGTGTCATTTTCACTTTCAGCTGGAAAGAAAAAAAAGAATCCAGAATGGGGGTGGGGAAGCAAGCGGAGAATTGAATTCCTAAACTCTCCTGGATCCAAAATGAGGGAGTAGAGCCTAGCACGGTTTAATTAAGAGGAAAAGAGTACGGCCCCATCGCTACAAACCACAGGCTCACTGAGCTCTGGCTATCTTACCACCATCCCTTTGCTCCACGGGGCAACGAGACTCAAACCCCAGCTGCTCTCCTACCTTTCCCGTCCATTCAGTTCTCTTTTCTTAATTTTTTTTTTAATGCTTATTTATTTTTGAGAGAGAGAAACAGACAGAGTGCCAGCGGGGGAGGGGCAGAGAGAGAGGGGGACACGGGATCCGAAGCCGGCTCCGGGCTCCGAGTCGTCAGCACAGAGCCCGACGCGGGGCTCGAACCCACGCACTGGGAGATCATGACCTGAGCCGAAGTCGGACGCTTCACCGACTGAGCCACCCTGGCACCCCTCGTCCGTTGAGTTCTCAAGCAGCAGGAAAAAGCATCATATTAGGGCTTGCCAGGAGTGGTGTTGCCTACCGTTAAGTGTCTCAGATACCAGGTAATGCTCCCTAACGAGGCCAACCTCATATGTGCAACAACACATTGTTGGACTTGTGTAAGAAAGGAACTTGATTTAGGAACTGGCAGGGGCTGCCACCGCGAGCTCTACGGAGATCGCCCGCTCCCCCTGCCCCCACCCCAGTTTCTAGAATGTGCAGTTGTGAAGTGTGATCCCACAGCTCGGGAGAAACACAGCGCTCCCCCGCCCCATGTCATTCATGGGGAATGCGTCCTGTGCTTTGCCAGGGCTTACATCTTTGGCCGAGGCTCCACAAGGCTCCGAGACCCTCCCGATCGGCATCCTGTGCACATCTTATCAAAAGCATACAACTGCCTTCTTTCCCTTGGCAGAGGTACCTGTGACATAACTCCAGAACAAATGCACTGCTGGAATGTGGACTGCCTTCCAAAACGCATGCCACGCTTGCTCGCAGGGACCGCACTGTCCCTTGCTCGGATCGTTTGTGAGGTTTGAAACGCATCCATGTTAAACACGGACTGCACCGTCTGCCTTCCCATCAGCATTCTGCAGACTTGATATGGATACGGGGAGACGACTGGGCCCTTCGTACTTAGCTGAAAGGCTGGCGCTCTGACAAGCCTTTGCATGAGAAACATCCGGAGAAGTTGAGAGGTTGGCTGCCAGCGGGTCAGCATGGTATGGTGCGTGCGGAGAAGGTCCGTGTGGCGGGACGCCTGGGTTCGTCGGCTCTGCAAGGGTTTACGTACGGTGGGGCTGGGGCGCAAGCCCCAGGGGGAGCCCGGCCAAGGGGTGGACGCTGCCCGCAGGAAGTTCGCGGTCTGGCTGGGGAGCAAATTCCTTCCCAACGCCCGCTGGAGAATAACGCACAGGCCCCAAGTCATAAAGCACTAGACAGGAGACAGGAGACAGAAGAAACAGGGGCGCCAGAGCCCTGAACGTTGTGTCGACGAAGTCAGATCCAGCACGCACCAGCTACTGGGCAAAGATTGGGCCCCTCTGGGTTCATCACGCCAGAGGAAATTGGAGAGAAGATTTAAAAGGAGCCCATGGGGCGCCTGGGTGGCTCAGTCGGTTGAGCGTCCGACTTCGGCTCAGGTCACGATCTCGCGGTTCGTGGGTTCGAGCCCCGCGTCGGGCTCTGTGCTGATGGCTCACAGCCTGGAGCTTGTTTCGGATTCTGTGTCTCCCTCTCTCTCTGCCCCTCCCCTGCTCATGCCCTGTCTCTCTCTCTCTCTCTCTCTCTCTCTCAAAAATAAATAAACATAAAAAAACTTAAAAAAAATAAAATAAAAAATAAAAATAAAAAATAAAAGGAGCCCAAGGCCAAGGAGAGAGTGAGATAAGTTGGCAGGGCAGAGGGGTTCAGAACAGGCTCAAAGCCCATTCAACGTTTTCTCTCTCTGGGTGTCTGTCTTTGCCTTTGTGCCTTTATTTTATTTTGTCTTCTTCTACAGTTTCTCTCTCCCCTCCCCCTCTTCCTTCTCCTCCTCTTCTTTTCTACTCCCCCCTCTCACTGACTCTGTCTGGCTCCTTCCCGACTCATTGTCTCTTTCCCTTTCTGAATCCCTCTTCTAGAGTTTTCTGGTTTTTTCTTTCCAGCCTTTTAACCTATCTTCCCATCCTTCAGCTTTTCTTTCCGCGCCTCCCGTCCCTGACAAAAGGAGACAAGGAACTAAAAGTACGTTGTTGTTGTTGTTGTTGTTTCGGCTCATCTGCTTAAAAACCATTCCACTTGATTTTTTTTTTTTTTTATTGTAAAAAGTAAGAAGTGAACCGGCCTTTCGAGGGGGAAAACATAAACACTATTCACGTTACCGATTGTCATAAGTTGCCTTCGTGTGCGGTCTTCTTTAAGGTATTTGTGTCTGCTGTTACCAAAGCATATAAAAAACTCTTAGAAGATATTTAAAAAAAATAAAATATGGGGGCGCCTGGGTGGCTCAGTCGGTTAAGCGTCCGACTTCGGCTCAGGTCATGATCTTGCGGTCCGTGAGTTCGAGCCCCGCGTCGGGCTCTGTGCTGACAGCTCAGAGCCTGGAGCCTGTTTCGGATTCTGTGTCTCCCTCTCTCTCTGACCCTCCCCCGTTCATGCTTTGTCTCTCCCTGTCTCAAAAATAAATAAACATTAAAAATTTTTAAATAAATAAAATAAAATAAAATAAAATAGGAAGAAGCAGTGGGGGGGGGAGGAGGGGGAAGGCCAAGGCCAAATAATACAGGTAAGCAAGTCATAGAAGGGACACTCCTAAGGAAGATGCAGAGAGAATTGAGCCCTGTGAGTTATTAAGAGAGACACAGACCCCAACAGCATCACTTCACACCTGAGACATTGACAAAACTTACAAAGTTGAATAAAACCCAATGCCGTAGAAGATGTGGGGAAATGGGGAGTCTCACGCACCTGCTGCAAACCTTAGGAGCCAGGAACGCCCCGCGTCTTCCCCCCCCCCCCAGGGAAACTCGTGCATGGCTCACGACGGGGCATGACTGAGGCTGTCCATCATAGCTGTCTTTGCACTGCCAGAGTGGAGGGGACAACCCGGGCATCCCTCACGAGGGCAAAGGAGAGGTAAGCTGCCCACACTTGCCTTCTTCCTCTGGCCCTGCTTGGCAAACTCCCAGCAGGACCGCCTGAATCAGAAGCCTGCAGATGGCCGATCGAGGGAAACGGCGGGGATGCTCGGGCCACGCCTAATGTCCGTCCACCTGTTGATGCTGGAACCCAGGCCGGGTCCCCACACGGAGGGGGCCGGGTCCTCCTCTTCCTCCCCCTGACCTCTGTGGGAGCTGCGCTCCTCTAATGGCCGATGGCGTGGAGAGGCGCGGAGCGGCACGGAGTAGCGTGGCTCGCAGCCACTGTGTTGTCGTAATTCTGTCCCCTGGAGAGAACTCCATCTCCCTCCGTCTGTGTGGGAGGGATGGAATCCAGTTCTCCTTGGAACTCAGAGCACATAGTGATTCCTTTCTCCTTTTGTGGTCAGGAAATGAGTTTTGCTGTTTTTCACTTGGGGGCTTATTATGCAAGTGCTTAAAATATGCAATGGGATGCAGATATTTATATGAGGATGTTGAAATTATGACTTTTTAATGGAAGCAATCTAATTATGCCATATCTGCGCCCTTTTCATTTTTTTTTTAAATTATTTTTACGGTGTTTGAAAGAAGCAGCGATTTTGGTGTGTGCGTCTGGGTTGTGTTTTTGTTTTTGTTTAGGGTCTGCGGTTCTATTTAATCTCCCAGACTGTTTAAACGGATTGCAAAGGGAAAAAAAAAAATCCAAAAAGTATATGGCTGTGATTTAACAAGATAATTAGCAGCTGCACTTTATAACAAAATCTAAGGCAATTATCACTTCAGGAGGACCCAGAGGAATCCCAGCTGCCAACATCCTGCTTCTCTGCCAGAGCGAATGACATCACAACTGCTCCAGACAAAGGGGAGGTGGTTTCTGGTCACCGTGATGTCACTTGCTCCAGCAGACAGTCCCAGACAGCTGGAAGACAGGTGGCTGCTTCTCAGGACGTGAAGGAGGGGGATGGGCACCAGAAAGACATCAGTTATTTACGGGCCCAAACCCTGCCCCTCGCCCCCCCCCCCAACTCCCCCTGGGCCACCAAGACAGAAACACATTCACTTAGGCTTCTCCCCCTCCCTAAGACCTTGTAGTCCTCTCCAGCAGTCGAATCGGTCCTCTCCTCCTCTCCAAAGTCTCATTGCTAAATCTTTATCCCCACTGGTCAAACTTTCGTGGCGTGTTGGCTCTCGCTCCCGGTCAAGTTTACCACTCAGCCAACACGTGTCCCTTCAAAGATGCGAACTGCTAAGTTACGATGGACAGCGAGTCAAAGCAAGCTTAAGACGAAGATCTGTGTTTTCACCTCGGGGTTGTGATCTTTCGCTCCGTGGCAGACGATTCGTCCTTCCGGCCTCCCGAGCGCTTTCTGGATCAGAAACAGAGCACGCGTCTGTCAGGGACCAGGTAGCAAACGGGAAATTTGCCATGGACTGAGTTTTATACATGACATTGAGCCAGACCTTCTCATTCCATGATGATAAAATCCAGCAAACGTTTAAGTGCATCGCGGGATAGCCCACGATGCGCTTAAATGCTGAATACACGCTCGGTCTTGGGAGGGTTGCAAAGGATTAAAAAAAAAAAAACAGGCTGATTCTGGTTACAGGCAGCCAAGTGCCCCCGCCCCCACCCCTTCGTGAAACTCTGCAGTGCCAGATGACATTCCTGGTGCCCGGGTGGGAACTTGTCCTCTTGTCCTTTGACAGATAAATCACAAAAAGATGTGTGTTTGTTCTCACTCTCGGTTCCCCTTCTGCCTGAGAGCCATCCCCCTCGGGCCCAAGTTACAAACCCGGAGAAAATAAGAGCGTCAGGGACATCTTTCCTTCTTTCTCCCAACATCAGCTAGAAAGCGTCTGGGCCACACAGGGAATGGAGTGAGACTTGAACCGCCCCAAGAACGTCACCGACTGCCGGCTCTCACTGAAACTCTGAGGTTTACCTGGAGGTATAGCCACGCCAGGCCCGCCTCCGGAACGGGGCATAATCCCGCAGCGGGGGGCTAAGTGTGCAGCCACACAGCAGATCCTTTGGCCCAGTGCCCTTCTCAGGCTTCTAGAAAACTTCCTGCTTCCTTTATGGAAAACAGGTGTCCGTGTCTTCATGCATTAGTCTGGACATCAGGCAGGACCCTGGGCTGAGGGCTGTTTCTGTTATCTCTTTTTGTTCAACAAAGCTCCCAACCTTATGCTTTAAGCAACAAGCCTTTCAGTATGCTCCTGGATTCAGTGGGCCAGAAATCCAAGCAGGGTTTTCTAGGGTCTCACTTGAGGACACTCGAGTGGCCAAGGGGTGACTCGCTGGCTGGAGGCCAGAATCATCCCGAAGCTCTTTTCCTCGCAAGCCTGGTGCTTGGGCCCAAAGGGTGTGAAGGCTGGGCTTAGCCAGGACTGTGGATGGCCCCGTCCACACGTTGCCCCTCTGCGTGGACCGAGTTTCCTCACGACATGGCGGACAGACTTTTCACATAGCAGCTCGGAGCGCCAAGCGTGAGTGCTCCGGCCAAGAAGGCAGAATCCGCGCCACATGGCCTTTCTGGAGTCACCCTTGGAACGGTGCTGTTGGTTGAAGCAGTCACGAGCCCACCCAGATTCAAGGAGGGAGGCCACAGAACCCCCCTTTTGGTTGGAAAGGTAACAAAGAATTTGCTGCCCTGTTTCAAAACCACCACGGGCCTGACGTCCCTACGGCCCTCACTTCCACCTTGAACACGAGGGCAATATTTTTTCCATCAGGATCAGAGGCATTAGAGCAACGCCTGGGATGGGGAGGAGGGTGGGGAGGGGAGGGAGAGGCACACAACTGTGGCTTGCCTTTTTTCACTGTCTACCTCTCTTCTCTCATTTCCGAGAGTCCATAAAGATCTCTGGGACCCTCCCCCTGACGTCTTCTTCCAAAGCAGAGGGAAAAGGACGAGCCACGTGACAGCCACATTCTGGGCACAGATAACATGGCTGCCGTCGTACAGAGAGCGGAGAGAGGGAGACGTAGGAGGCCCGCCTTGAGAAAGCGGGTCTCTCCGTGGGCCCTGGGCAGGTGGAGGCACGGTGTCACTTCCCTCCTTTCTTCTCTTCCCACCCTCAAAGCCTGAACGCGGGTTGGGTTAGCCAGCGGCTCCGTTCTCGGGCTTCTGTCCTGAGAACGGAAATGTTCAGACGGAAAGCCACGGCATATCTGAGATTGCGGCCAGAGTTCTTGGCAAGACACGGTCCTGAGGTGTTTGTTTTCCATTCCACCCCCTAGGATGTACCTGGTAGCTGGCCCGGGCCTCCGAAAAAGTGCCCGGCGTGGACATGGCCCCCTTCCAGGGTGTTGAAATAGGTAAGGGAAGAGGGGGTCCCCGAGTCCGGGCTGGCGGGGAGCTTCTGGCCCAGGGAAGCCACCCCCCCACGCACACCCCCCCCCCCAGGCCACCCTGTCCTTTCTGCGGCTGAGGGAACCAACGCTCAGAGCGGCTGTGACTTGCCCAGGGTCACCGGCGTGTCGGTGGCTGAGCTGGTAGCTTGCGTCCCCTTACCCTCCACCGGGGAGCTTTTCTCACCGCCTGCTGACCGCCGGGGGTACGCTCAGGGGAAAGCCACCGGGTCACCGACAGTGAGCCGGCCCCGCCAGCCGCCCTGGGCCTTCGGGCCGCTCCGAGCGTTAGACCTGGCATGGCTGCCTCCGGAGAGGTCGCTGGGAGGAGGCCGAGGCGGGGGCCGGGGGACAGGAGACAGACTCGCCTCTGTCTCACTCCACCCTCTTCCACCCCCACCCCCGGTTCCCAGCCGGGGCCGCGATGACAATGCCAGGATTCACGAGCCCCTCACACAAGCCACACGGGCCGCCAGTGTTGTGCGTGTCGGCAGAGATAACAGATGTCTTTCACGGGGAAGGAATTGCCTGAAACCCAACTGGACAGCCCCCCAGGAGGTGGCATCGGAGGGAGGGGGCCTTGCTCTGGGGGATGGGAGGTGACCCGGTAGGCAGCCCCCTCCCCGATTCCCATGATCCTCTGACACCCGAATGAGCTGCGCCGGCCCGTGTGGAAGATGGCCATTATGTCCCCGATGCCCGCCTGCGCCCCCCGGCAAGCCTGGGTGGGGGCGACGAGGACGCTGGGGCGGGGCCCCCCAGGGGGGACTTTGTTGCCGGAGGAATTTCCCAGAGGCCAGGGGATGCTGGGAGACAGCAACGGAGGACAGGACAAGGCCCCGGGCTGTTACCCGCCTTCCACAGCCTGAGAAATGGGTCCAAAGCGGAAAGGCTGCTCTGGGCCGAAGCTGGCACCAGTAGGTGTCACTGTAAGGAAAGGAGGGGCCCCGGGGGCTGTCTGCGGACTGTGCTGGTAAAAATAGAGCTCGCCCGTGTTCCCACTGCCAAGTCGCCGAGCCTGGTGATTTATAAGGCTGGGAGCAGACGTGTGTATAAATGTTTTTGCGTGCGAGATGCGTAGCCAACCGCAGGCTGGCTTTTTCAAACTTACAAGGAGAGAGGGAGGGAGGGAGGGGAGGGGGGGAGAGCGAAGGCAGCCAGGGTGGGAAGCACATGGGCCACTTTTATGTAACACTCCTCTGATACACGCCGCAGTGGGGATTTATGCTCTCTTTGAAGTAAATTGCATCCCGGTGCACCATAGCATGAAAGTTAAGATTTACCATGGCTGGGACCTCCGAGACCCTGCTGGAAGCTAGAATAATTAGCACAGCATTTGGCTGCCTCTCCTCCCGCTCTGCGGGCGGTGACAGGAGTGCCACTAATAGATCTTCCAGGCCTGGGCCCCGTGTGTTTGTTATGGGGTCCATGGTGGCTGCGAGCAAAGAGGACTCTGGTCAAGCAGAGACATGGAGACAGGGAAGGGGCTGGGACCAAGCCCTTTGGCGAGGACAGTGGGACCTGCTCCTGCCGGAGATGCTCCTCTATCAAAGGGAGGGGCTTGGTCCCAATGAGCACTTTAGGAACCCAGGGAGGTTCCCTTATAAACAGATTCCAGGGCCAGACTCCTGACTTGCTACAGGTTGGCATCCGGGGGCGCTTGGCCTGTTTGGGGGAGGGGGGGCGGCACAGATCACATCAGCTCCAGTATGCAATGGCTTTCAGAGGACAGTGCCTGGACCCACCCACCCCCCAAGCCCTCCTGACTTTGCCGCCTCCCCTTCCCCTCCTGCAAGCACCTTCCCAGGGTCCCAGCTCCTGTGCCAGGGCCTTGTGCTGCCACGCCAGAGGAGCTGAGAAATGAACTTGACAGACACATCTTGAGTCCCGTGGGGGAGAGTCCTAACAGCTGCCTGGACGCCCCTGCTCCGTCACTAACCAACTGTGTGATCTTGGGCAAGTTCCTGAACCTCTCTGGGCCCCAGCTTTCACCTGTGTGTCATGATGGGGGTAGATTTCCACTGGATCGTCTTGAAGGGCTTCCTCGAACGTTCCGTGATCTGACTCTCCTCCTCTCCGAGACACCCTCGTGGAGTTCTAAGGATTCAACGCACAGAAGGAATGGCCAGTCGTGGGGCCCCAGGCTCATGGTAGGATACTGGAGGGCAGAGGGGCCCGGCCAGCACTGCTCACCGCAAAGATCACAAGTGCCCACTCCAGGAAGGGCTTTCCTGAGGTTACGATAAGATCATATGGTCAGTTATCATTCCACGGAGCAGAGCCGTTTCCTGGGGCCCCTGGAGACCCCACTCCAGAATCGTAATCATCAAAAAGCAACACCGAGTAGCATTTTCCGAGGCCCTCATCCGATTCTCACGATAGTTATTTTAAGATTGCTAATACAACTGTTCCCGTTCCGCCCCCGGGGAAACTGAGGCCCTGAGACATTGGCTGGCGCAAGCGAGTCAATGGAACGTTGTAGAAGTACAGATGTTGAAATCAAATCCACGTGAGGGGCGCCTGGGTGGCGCAGTCGGTTAAGCGTCCGACTTCAGCCAGGTCACGATCTCGCGGTCCGTGAGTTCGAGCCCCGCGTCGGGCTCTGGGCTGATGGCTCAGAGCCTGGAGCCTGTTTCCGATTCTGTGTCTCCCTCTCTCTCTGCCCCTCGCCCGTTCATGCTCTGTCTCTCTCTGTCCCAAAAATAAATAAACATTGAAAAAAAATAAAAGAAAAAAAAAAAAGAAAGAAATCAAATCCACGTGAGTGCAAACCTCAACTCTGCCAGGCTAGCCGGGTGAAGCAGGATAAATGGGAAACTCTCAAAGCCTCGGTTGTGTCATCTGTAAAATGGGCGTTAAATCAACCGGAAAGGTTTGGAAAGGGCTGACTGAGCTTGCACACGTGAAAGGGACACACGGAGCAGCCTCCCGTAGGGGACGTCAATGAGCAGAAGTTCTGCGGCCCAGAGTTGCTCGGCCAGCCAGGAGAGAGTCGGGCCTCAGACCCAGGCGGCTGGCTGCAAACCACTTTCGCCTCCCCGGTCTCAAGTGGGGCCCGACACGGTCGGGCCCAGTAAATATTTGCTGAACCGAATTACACCGGCTGCCACCACAGAGGCCTCACTGTCGAGCAGCGTTGGAGATGTGGCACATAAAAGCCAGGGGGACTGAAGTTTCTCCAAGGGAATGGGGGCCTGCCACATGGAGAGTTTAGGGAAGGGGGAGATCCAAATTTAAATGTTTTTCTTATTATTTTTATTTGAGGGAGAGCATGAGTGGGGAAGAGGGGCAGAGGGAGAGAGAGAGAATCCTTAAGCAGGCTCCACACTCAGCATGGAGTGTCACGTGGGGTTCGATCCCACGACCCTGGGATCCTGACCCGAGCCGAAATAATAGTCAGACGCTTAACTGACCGAGACACCCAGGCGCCCCGAGTGGGGGAGATCCGAATTTAAAAGGCTCGCGCTGCGGGGTCTAGAGCGCGGTACAGGTTGGGACCAGAATCAGAAGCGGGCAGAGGTTCTTGGGCGGATTCTGCAGGATGAATCCCCAAACTGCGCGGAGCGGTCTTTCGGATCCATCATCCAAGGCTGGCGATTTGGGGAAATATGAATCCTGAGTGAACCGTCTTCCTGCTCCTCCCCCCCCCACCCCACCCTAAACCCCCTCTGCCAGGTACACACGAATGTGGGGGGGAAGAGATGAGGTGGGGGCTCTTTCCGGTGTAAATCTAGGCTGGAAAGGACGAGAGGGTCTCAGAATCACCCCAGCAAACCGCCAACCTCTGTCCCCAATCCAGGTTCTCTGGCCTCACGTCTCTCCCTGAGCTGAAAGTGTCCGACATCCCGGGCCCTAGAGTGTTCCGTGACCCATGGAGGAGAGGGCACAGTGAGGAGAGCCTTAGGCTCCTTCTGCAGAATTACCCCTCGTGCTCAGAGGCACCTCCGTTCCCCGAGGTCACACCCAGGACAGGCACCACAGTATAGCCCCAGAGCTCTTCTCAAAGAACGGGGATGGATAAGTGGATGGATGGATGGAATGATGGACGGACGGACAGATGGACGGACGGACAGACGAACCAAATCCCCTAGCCCCTGCTGGCTCCTTGCTCTGGAGCCTGACAGCTATTATAATCAAGAGGTTATTCCAAGTGTCTTCCCTGCTTTCTCTCAACTGCGGCTTTAAAACACTCCCCTTTCTTGGGGCACCTGGGTGGCTCAGTCGGTTGAGTGTCCCACCTCGGCTCAGGTCGTGATCTTGAAGTTCACGGGTTCAAGCCCCGCGTCGGGCTCTGTGCTGCCAGCTCAGAGCCCGGAGCCTGCTTCGGATTCTGTGTCTCCCTCTCTCTCTGCCCCTCCTCACTCGTGCTCGCTCTCTCTCTCTGTCTCAAAAATATATAAACATTAAAAAAAAATTTAAGGGGCTAATAATACATACCTTTCTGGGTTGCCGTGGAGGGTAGACATATTTTACGGCAAGAGCCCAGCCCGTAGCCGGTGCTTAACAAATGGCAGCCAATATTATCTCCTGTGAAAGGATGTGGGGAAAGCGAGGCACAAAACGATCTGCCCAGGCAGGGAAAGAGCGATGAGGTCTCTGGGCTTCTGTGTGGCCCATGAGCCATGCCACACCACCCGGGGTGACGTTACCTATGCCTGGTTCCCACTCAGCAAGCCTGGTGGAACCCTGCAGGCTCCCTCCCTGGTGATTAGGATTTGGCCTGACCTCTGACTGGTTGCTGCTCGCAGTGGAGGAGGGCCCAGTCTCTTGGGCTTCCAATCCTGGGCTTTCCCCACACCTTCCCGAGGGGCACAGCCGGGTGATCGAGAACACGGGAGCCACGCCACCTCGGTTTCCAGTCCTGGGGCCACCACCGTGGGCTGCGTGACCGCTGGCCACGACACGGTCCCTCCGTGCCTCGGTAATGGGGATGATGACAGTGCCTACCTCAAAGAGGTACTGCAACAGGGAAACGGTGCCCGGGACATGCAAAGTCCCCAATCAATGTTAGCTACGATTATTATTTGCTCTTTGCCACGTAGAGCTTTGATCTCTCAAAGACCCATTAATCGCTCAGCCCCTTCTTCAAGGGATTAAAAAAAAAAAAAAAAACCCAGCAAATGAAATCCTACGTGAAATCATCGCTGTCATATTTCTGCTGCCGGGACAAACCATTAGGAGGGGGGAGGGGACCTGGCAGTGACACCACTGGCCTGCCCCGAATGAAAAAGGGACATTAGCTTGCCGTCTAATGGCCAGGGAAGACGGAGGAGAAGCGGAGAGCGGTCAAAGGAGGGGACGCTGGAAGGAAGGGGACGCTGTCTGCCAGGAGAAGCACGGAGAGGGGGCCCCTGGGACCACTGTCCAGCATCTCCTTGGCCACGTAGGTGCCCGGCTTGCCTCTAGCTCTGACGCCCCCTCCTTCAGGACCAGGGGCCTCCTTGGGTTCCAGAAAACCAGACCTGCCTTTATTCTCTACAGAGCGCTGGGCCCAGGCGCTTACCTCTCTGCGATCTCCCCCAGCCCTATATGGGCATCGGCTTTCCAGCTGAAGAGTGAGGGGTTTGGCCGAGGCCGCGGTTTTGAAAGCCGTGTCGGGGGCGCCCAAGGGGGCCCGCTGGAGGCCAAGGTTGGGTGTGGGCCTCCACCTTGCTTCTCCCAGAGCTGGCGCCCCACCAGCCGATGTGAGGACTGGGGTTACAGAGAAATACAGTTTTGTTTAGCAAAAGGTTTTGCCCCTTCAAACTCAGGAACGTACGGAGGGGTCTCTGGCCACCCCTCCCCCACCACATGCCCCCGGTCCTGGGAGGCACCAAGGGCAGGCAGGGGGCAGCTGGCTGGTTCGGCCCTGGCTCAGGGTCCGGAGGCCTCGCCGGTCCTCCTTCCCCAGTGGCCACCGGGCTATGCGTGTCACTTTCACCTCCAGCAAGGGCTGGCCGGACACAACGCCTTGGCCCAAAGCCCACTTGCAGGAGCCAAACCCAGCAGTCTCCTCAGCTTCCTGGCTTGTGCCGGCACCCGCCTTGGCAGAGGTGACCAGCGGGCAGAAGGAGCGCTGGTCTGCCCGAGGCTCAGAAGCACCCAGAAGGAGTCGCATCCTGGGATCAGGCCTGGGGTGTCTCAACGGGCAATCCGTTCTGCTGGGGGTGGGTGGGCAACGAAGGGTGGTTAAGGCGAGGCACCTGCTCGAGCCCGCCCTGGAGTTTTTTCAGGAAGTGGTGTAAGCAATCCGGCACCCACCCACGCTGCGGGCACCCGCTTCTAAATCCAATCTTGCCTTCTGGCCAGAGACCCCCCGGCTGAGTCATGGGGTACATCTCAGAGAGTTTCCCAGCAGCGCGCCCTGTCGGGGTGAGGAAGAGTGCCAACACGTCAGGCCCGCCAAAGCTAGAAGTAGGGGTCGAGTCGCCCCGAAGGAGGAAGAAAGGTCCAGAAAAGACGGCCAGGGGGCTCACAGCCTTTTTTATAGTTTTGCTGGGGCATGAAACAGCCCATTGGTGTAGCACTCAAGACCCTCTGGGTTAGGTTCCCTGCCTGCTCTCCCACCCCAGCAGCCGTTCGTGTACCATCAGGCCACCTTCGTGCCTCTGTACCTTTGCACATGTCACGCCCCATAATGGAATGACCGTACCTTTCCCCCGGCCTAGTCTTAGCCTTATCTGCCTGGCAGGCTCCTACTCACCCTTCAGAACGCACTCTTCCTTCCTCCATAAGGTCTTCTCTGGTTCCTTCCGGAGAGATTCTCACCCCCTCCTCTGTTTCCCCACAACATCGTACGCACCCACACACACGTGCGCATGACTTGCAGAAATTATTGTATTTATTGGAAGAACGTGTCTTTGGTCTGCATCACTGGACTGGGAGCTCCTGGATGTAAAGCGTAACTTTCTGTGGGCACATACGCTTACACGATTGTAAGTATTTTTGTCTCGCCCACCCAAAAAATTATCTGAGAGCACATCAGGAATAATGATAACCAACATTCATCCGCGGCCCCGTGTGAGCCCGGTTTCCAACGGGTACTCCCCACAACACCTCGTCGTGGGGGCACTGTTACCCTATTTCACAAATGAGGAAACTGAGACTCGGGATCGTAGGGTACCACACAACCAGTAAAGCTAAGCCAGGGTGTGATCGCTGTCGCTGTTCTTGTAGATTCTAGAGCCCAGTGTTTGCACTGTCTTTTCATCCCACTGTCCTGCCGCTGGAAGGTCTTTCCCCATTCCTCCATCCCCCTGTGCCTCCCAGCGGATACCCAGACAGTGTGACCATGAACGGTCTGACAGCGTCCCCTGGGAGGGGTGGCCCTTGCTACTCAAAATGTGGTCCCTGGACCAGCATCGCCTGGGAGCTTGTACCAAATCTCGGGGCCACCCTGAGCTCCTGGATCGGAATCTGCATTTGAACGGGATCCCCAGGGGATTCGTGTGCAAGGTAACGTCTGTGCTTTAGGCCCCCACTTCCACCAGGAAGAGCCAGGGAGAGCTTCTGACAGAGGAAGCTCACAGGGCCAAAGGAACAAATCACTTTTAAAGAGCGTCTCCAAAGCTCACTGCCCACGTTAAAGTCAAAGTTTCCCTTTCTCACCGACCCTTGGCCAATTTCCCCCACGACAGTTTAGTAGAGTATGAAAGGTATCAAAAATATTTTTTGGGGCGCCTGGGTGGCTCAGTCGGTTGAGCGTCCGACTTCAGCCAGGTCACGATCTCGCGGTCCGTGAGTTCGAGCCCCGCGTCGGGCTCTGGGCTGATGGCTCGGAGCCTGGAGCCTGCTTCCGATTCTGTGTCTCCCTCTCTCTCTGCCCCTCCCCCATTCATGCTCTGTCTCTCTCTGTCTCAAAAATAAATAAACGTTAAAAAAATATATATATTTTTTGAAATTTGTTTAAGTTTCATTTATTTCTTGTGTGACGGAAAGAGAGACAGAGAGCATGAGCAGGGGAGGGGCAGAGAGAGGGAGAGAGAGAACCCCAAGCAAGCTCCGAGCTATCCGCACAGAGCCCGACACAGGGCTCGAACCCAGGAACTGAGAGATCACGACCTGAGCCAAAACCAGAGGTTGGAAGAGTTGGACGGTTAGTGGACTAAGCCACCCAGGTGCCCCTAAAACATTTCGAACTCTATTGTTTTTCCTTTCTTTGAGGAACAAGAAGCTGAGGTTATGAAAAACCACTTGGCCTCATCAACTGCAGCTGAATGTACTTACACCCTTAGCTCCACCCACCCGGAGGTGTTACACGTATCCACCAAGGAGCCATGCTCTAGAATGTCTACAGCAAGGCTAGCCTACCCGGAGCCCATCCTCGGTGGGACGGATAAGGCAATGGTGGGAGGTCACGCAATAGCAAACCAACGGTGTTGAGAACAACGACAACAACAAATGCAACCACTTGCGACAAAGTGGGTACATCTCCCCATTTTGCTGTGGAGCAGAAGAGGCCAGACCCAAAAGAGGACCCATGTTTGGTTCCATTTCTGTAAGCTTCGCAGGCAGGCGAAGCTGCCAGTGTAAAGTCAGGATACCTCCCGTGGGGGACGTGGTGACTGGGAGAGGGCCCCAGGGGGGCTCCCTTGGGGGGCTGGTGATGTTCCGTGTCTTGACCCAGGGGCTCCTACACGGGGGCTTTCTGCTTGTAAGAACGGATCGAGCGTACGCTCAAGATGTGTGCGCTTCTCTGAATGTAGGTTATACTTCAATAAAAAGTTGAAAAAAAAAAAAAGCTAATGTCGCCTAATGGCCTAAATTCTATAAATATGCAATAAACTTGCAGCATAAGAATTTTGTCCTGCAATTTGCTGCTGACTCCGAGTTCGGGAGGTGTCAGGGTAACAAAGCACCCCAGGGTGAGCATTTGACAGGAAGCATTAGCCGCCCCCCAGGAGCCTCAAATACCTGATGGGTTTTCTCCTGCTTAAAATTAAAAACCTGCCCGCAAAGATGCCGAGGAAGGGAGAATGTATCCACAGCCCTCATTTTGCGGTGTTATTAACTGTGGGAGTTGAACACAGTGGGTAGTGGGATTCGTTCTACAACTGCCGGCTGAACACCAGGTGCCCTGGAAGACGGGGCTGAAGCTTTCTTTCTTTACCTCTACGTGCCATGCCTGCGTGCGAGGGCGCGCGCGGGCACGCGTTTGCGCGCGCGCGCACACACACACACACACACACACACACCCTTACCCACAAAACCCCAAAGATGTCTGTTACCTAATAACGCTTGCCCGTGAACCGGAGCGCCATGGCGAGAGAAATAATAGCACCTCCCTTTGATTTTGCACATGCCGTGTGCCCGGCACTTATTAAGTGACTTGTACGCATGATCTCACTTAACCCTCGTGACCACCCCGGGAGAGAATGGCCATTATTATTCCCATTTTCCAGATGAGACTTGGAGCTTGCCCAAGCAGAGCTGGGCTCGCACCCAGGTAGGGCATTGACCCAGAGCCTGCTGGGACCTCCAGGCGTGCTGCCCCCGAGGCCAGGGTAAGCCCCCAATTTTGCAAATGTGGCCCCTGGGTCGGTTGTTGGATTTAGCAAATAAGCATCCAGGCTGCCAAGTTAAAGTTGAATTTCAGCTAAATAATGCATCCTTTTTTAGTATACGCCAGGGTCACTGCGGCTCGCCCCCAGGCTCAGCCCAGCCCTAGGCTGCGGGGAGCACGGGCCCCTCCTTTGGGGCAACCCAGGGGCTTCTAAATTCACAGCACGGGGACTCAGCCCTGCCACGGCTTCCTTTTCCACTGCGTGATCAGCCACGCCTGAACCCAGAGGCTTAAAAGATGACCGTCGCTCCTCTTGCTCACGAATCTCTACTTCGGGCAGGTCTCGGCCGAGAAGACTCGTCTCTGTACCACAGAGCTCACCTGGGGACTGGAGCGGTCACCTCCCACGTGGCTGGTTCCCACTGCCCTCGCGGCTGGCAAGTCGGGGCTGGTAGTGAGCTTGGCGCTTGGCCAAAGCTGAGGACCGGGGGCCATGGTTCCTCCGCGCAGGAGCCTCTGAAGGTCGCCTGGGCTTCCTCACGGCACGGTGCCCCAAGAGTGAGCGTCTCAAAAGAGAGCCAGGTGGGAGCTGAAGAGCCCTTTCGCGGTCCCCCCCCCCCCCAGGAGTCCCATGGTGCCATGTCTTTTCCGGTCAAGGCAGTCACAAAGACTTGGTTCTTTGGGGAGGGGACACAGATTTTATCTCCTGATCAGGGAGTGTCAACGTCTTGGAAAGCGTGCAAGAACCGGAAATATTATTGTGTTACCTGGGACCACGCTCACACTTTTGAACCAAGGTTCAAACCAAGGTTCGGAGACCCCAGCGTTGAAAATATTACGGCATGACCTTCCCACCGTTGGCTGGGCGCTCAAGATATTCTTTGTTAAAGGAAGGAAGTTCAAGGCGGCTGCAGAACAATACACGTAATAAGATATCATTTGTGTTTAAACACGTTCACAAACATTCTGAGTTTCTGTGTACGTCTGTGTGCACGGAAAGGCATTTTTTTTCGAGTCTTAGAGAAGAGGCATCCAAGAAAGGTACAAAGGTTTCCCCTTGGTGCTAGACTGGATCATTGTACCCAACTCTTCTCTCTGAGATAGAATCTTCCACCCACGTGCCCTTTGCTCTCTGTGTCCCTCCTAGCGGACCAGCCCCCTGACCTAGGCCTTATGACTGGCTGTGACCAGTGGAGTGTGGACAGAGGTCACGGTGGGCCAGTCCTAAACCTCGCCCTTCAGAGGCATTGCTCCTACCTAAATGCCCTCTTGAGTTTCTCCTCAGCCATGAGAACAACCTGCCCCAGGTACCTGCTCCTCCTTCAGCCTTGGTCCCAGGATGACAGAAATGGGAGTCCAGGAGCCCGGCCTTGGCCTGTAGAGCCACAGCCGAGCCCTGTTGACCCAGGAGGGGTAAATAAATGCCCGACGTCACAAGCCACAAAGACGTAGGGACTGTTTGTTAAGCAGCATTATCGCAGCAGAAACCTCGCTGGTGTAGTCTGTGAGACCCTGAGTAATCTGGCCCTTGACAGCCATTCCACACCCTTCTTTTTAAAGTTTTTTTTTTTAATGTTTATTTGTTTTTGAGAGAGAGAGAGAGAGAGAGAGACAGAGCGCGAGCGGGGGAGGGGCAGAGAGAGAGGGAGACACAGAATCGGAAACAGGCTCCAGGCTCCGAGCTGTCAGCACAGAGCCCGACGTGGGGCTCGAACCCACGGACTGCGAGATCATGACCTGAGCCGAAGTCGGAAGCTTAATCGTCTTTACATGAGAGACTCATTGTACTTAGTCTACATTCTACCCTTATTCTAGCTAATCCCTACTCATACCTCATGGCCTCATCTAAACACCCACCACCTCCCACCTAAATTAGCTTCCACCTTGTTGGGCTCTGATGATTTATAATTTCACATCTCTCCGATTATTTGATTGCTGTGTCCTCCCCCACTGTCCTGTGAGCTCCATGAGGGCAAGGGCCGCGCCGATTTCGTTCATCAATAAATATGTCCCCAGTGGTATCGAGCATGGTGCCTGGGACCTGGTGCCTGACTGGATAAATGAGTATGGCTGAGTGTTTCCAATCACGTTCCAACAATCAGAGGAGGACGTCCTTCCCAGCAGGTCCAGGCTGCAATGAAGGAAGTGGGATCTCACTTGAGCCCTCAGTTATGGGTAGAATTTAATACAAGCAAAGACATGGCCACGGGAAGGTGCAGTGGCTCTAGGGAGCAGTGAAGGATGGAGAAGCTGGGTTGTTAGTACTGAGACGAGGAGGCCCGAGTCCATCCCTACCTGGCTGTGCTGCTCCAACTTTATCCAGTAGCCAGCAGGGGGTGGTGGCTGGGTTTTGAGCAAAGATAAGGAGTGACACAGTCATTAGAAGTCCCTTCTGGGGGCGCCTGGGTGGCTCAGTGGGTTAAGCATCCGACTTCGGCTCAGGTCATGATCTCGCGGTGTGTGAGTTCGAGCCCCGCATCAGGCTCTGTGCTGATGGCTCGGAGCCTGGAGCCTGCTTCGGATTCTGTGTCTCCCTCTCACTCTGCCCCTCCCCCTGCTCACACTCTGCTTCTCTGTCTCTCAAAAATAATAAATAAACATTAAAAAAAAAAAGAAGTCCCTTCTGGAAGATGTCAGCAGGGGGGGTGGATAGACTGGTGTGAGGTAAGGAAGGCATGAGGGATGAGAGAAGAAACACCACTAAAGCAAAGACACTTCTGGCTGGGGGGGGGGGGGGCGGTCCACATCGAGTAGCTCTCCCACCAGAGGAGCGATAAATATTTCTGGGTAATGACGACTGGATGTGGTGGAATAATATCCACGTTTCTGCCTTGAATGACTGGGGGAAATGGTACAACTACTAAGAGATGGGGGAGACAGGAAATGGGCTAGTTTGATGGAGAAGAGCGGAGGTCTAATTTTATATGTACCGGCTTTGATGTGAGCGCAGATTGTCCAGAAGGCAATTTGGAGATGAGTATCAGAATTGAGGAGAACAGCTAGAGAAAATGCCCTAGTTTGGGTTTTTCCAGTAGCAGCTCTAAGACAAGGATTTCTGTGCTGGTGGCTTATGGGCCGGACTCCAGAAACACGGAGAGAGGAAGTAAGCTGGGGAAGAGAAGGGACCACGAAAAGGTGAGTTTTCCAGCAAGTTAGCACAACGGGAAACTAGAGCTCAATCCTGCTGGGGGGCCGGGATCAAGCACCCACCTCAGAGTTCTCCCACCCGGGGGCAGGGGAACAAGGTCCTTATGCACCAACGCCAGTCAGTCCTGGTTTGTAGGCTGTTCCGGAAAGAAAGCAGATTCTGGCAGTTGAAAGTGGGTAGCCATGCACGGAAGTGGAACAGAAATGGTATCTTTTTAGTCCCTGTGATATGTCAGGCACACCCCTAGCTACTTACAAGTATTATCAGTTCCATGGTCACAAGAACATTTTTACTGATGAGGAAACAGAATCCCAGAGCAACTAGCAGCTCTAAGCGTCAGATCACGGAGACCTACCTTGCCAAAGCGACCAGCCAAGAGGACGTAGGACCATGATGGCTACAGAGCATTGGTGACACTCAAACTTCCGGCCCCAAGAGCCCAATTCCAGTCCACTATAGCAAGGGGAAAAGAAGACAGCCAGAGAGGACTCTTGGGAGAGCCATGGTAATGGCGGCCATGTTGAACTCCCTGATTAACAACTGTCACAAAAGACAGAGGTAGTAAAGAACGTGGAAACCCTGCTGTTGTAGGTGGACAGGACTGAGTGACAGCCATTCTAAGATTCTGAAGGAGGGGCGCCTGGGTGACTCAGTCGGTTGAGCGTCCGACTTCGCCTCAGGTCACGATCTCGCGGTCCGTGGGTTCGAGCCCCGCGTCGGGCTCTGTGCTGACAGCTCGGAGCCTGGAGCCTGCTTCAGATTCTGTGTCTCCCTCTCTCTCTGCCCCTCCCCCGCTTGCACTCTCTCCGTCTCCCTCTTTCTCAACAATAAACATTTTTAAAAAATTAAGATTCTGAAGGAAACGAAGCATTTAAATGGCACTGATGTAGACAGACTTGGGAAGCCTTTTCAACGGCGCGTGCTCTTAAAGATGGGAACGTCATAGGAGTAAGCTCCCGCTGTGGGCGTTTGTCTAAAGGCTGTCCCGTTGAGTGCCAACCCGCACAGGTTATCTCCCTCCTGGGAAAACAAGAGACATACTGGAGGGCCAGGTATTACAAACGAAATACTGGGCTTTCTCAGCCCACATCAAGGGCAAAAATAAAGGAAATTAATTTATTGATGTTGTGTGAAGGCAAGGAATTGGCTCTGAAGAAGTGTGCCAAACGGCAGGGAAAATATGGAACAAAAAAAATTGGAAAGCTCAGTTAATGCTAAACAAATTATTAATCATTAACAGTAGTTGGAAAACAGGCCTGTGCAGGCAGATGAAGGGAAATGGGATAGAGAAGGCTGTAGACAGTCAACTGTCTGTAAGTATGTGAGAGGTTATTAGTTATTTTCTTCTAATTCGGCGATTATGACTGAGGCAGTGTGGGAGGCGGGGCTGGGTAAAGAGGAAGGGGTAGTTATATCAGAATTAACCTGGGGACGCTTGGGTGGCTCAGTCGGCTGAGCGTCCGACTTCAGCTCAGGTCACGATCTCGCGGTCCGTGAGTTCGAGCCCCGCGTCGGACTCTGTGCTGACGGCTCGGAGCCTGGAGCCTGTTTCCGATTCTGTGTCTCCCTCTCTCTCTGACCCAACCCGTTCATGCTCTCTCTCTGTCTCAAAAATAAATAACCGTTAAAAAAAAAAATTTATTTTACAAGAATTAACCTGGGGAGCTTTTTCAAAATGCAGGAACCTCCACGGCACCTCCAACTTCAGCAAATTTCTCAGAATGTCCATCTCGCGCTCGCTCGGGCATCTGACATCTGTTGTCCTACGGTCATAGTAGAACTGCCTCTTGCATGACTTGAGAGTGGGCCTCGCCATAGCTCATGTTCTCCGGGCTTCCGTGAGAAACAAAGGGCTGGGCAGAAAGTTCTTCCTGCCCCCGCGGTCCATCTGCCCAGCGCCCAGGTGAGATTGTGGAGCCCCCGAGAACAAGGCCTGGACGGCTTCGTGCGCTGTTGTCCTTCCCGCCCCCTGCTCGGTGCCCAGGACCCAGGCTGACGCGTGGTCTTTGAAGGAAGGACACAGGCACATCCCTCAACCCAACCAGAATGACCACTTCCGGGCATTTCTTCCAAGACAAGTAGGTTTGTGATGGCAGCACGGCCTCTCCCTGGGTAGAAATGATAAGAGGAGAAATACGCACCCGGGGTGAGAGGAGATCGGGCCCATGATGTCTTCAGGAAAACGTTAGCCCTCACAGCCACACGCAGCAGCAGCCGTGAGCCTGAGCCGAGGCCAGTGTCTGCCGTCACAGATCTCCCGTAGGCGCCATGGCCATCTCAGCTCCCTCCGGCAGGGCTGCTTGGGAAGATCCCAGGGAAGACTGCCCTTGTCCCGGGCCCCGGGTGATTTATGGCCACATCCACACACGCACACTCACTCATCTTGTCCGCAGACTGAATCTGGGCTGAGGCCCATAAAATAGGCAACAGCTATTGGCAAATTCATTAATTAGGATTCTGTTTGTACTTTTATTGTGAAAGAAAATCATTTGTCAGCTTAAAGTCAGACCCAGTGCCTGATGAGAACTGTTATTCTAAGAAGGTATCGATGGACGGCTCTACGTGGCTTTCGCGCTCTCTCCCCGCCTGCACCCTGCCACCCCACCTTTACCCGGGCAGAGAAAGCCTCCTGTCCTTCCACTTGACCCAGGGCCTATGTGGCGGATTTGGGGAGGTGCTTTCCCAGTAGGCCTCCCCACTTCTGCCCTGCCAACCTCCCCCCGATTTTGTTCAAGGACAGGGCAGTCAATGGGCCTCAAGGGCTCCTGGCCCCCCCTCCCCGACTCTAGACAGTGAAGCTTGATAAGGCACAGTGAGTCAGGGCAACTCCATTTCCCTTCCCAGCGACACGATTCTGATCAATGACGTGTGAGAGGAAATCTGTTGGGACTCTTTTAAAGGGACTCGAGGAAGGTGCCTTCTCTCATCAGGCCTTCGGACTGGTGTTGGGACGCGGCTGCCGGAACCAGAGGAGCCCTTCTGTGAACGCAGGGAAGCGAGACAGAGGACCAACACCGACATGCCGACGATGCCAGCACAAAAAGGTGGGAGGGACTTGGGTCCTGGATGACCCAGTGCTGAGTTAACCAACCCAGGAGCTGGCTTGCCTCTGGGATTCTGGATCACAGGACGTGATAATCTCCCCATTGTCTACACCGTATCCAGCGGGGTTTTGTTATTAGAACCAAACGCGTTGACTCTAGAGGCAAACATCCTACTACATTATAACCAACGCAGACTCAAAGTAGCTCCGCTTAGATGCCTATTCCAGTAGATGGCAATGCTCCTGCTCCAGCTGCAGCTGCCTGTGGTTGTCCAATTTCAGACTCTCCCTAGACTCTAGTCACCCTGTCTTTGTTGGGAAAGAACCCAAGTCCTTCGTGTGAACCACTTTCCCATCAGCCATCTTGTTATCACTGGTGGAAACCACTCTCCCCTCCACCAAAAAACAAAAAAAAATCAGGAAGCTTGAGGCCACGGTGTGCAGAGGCACACACACACACACACACGCACGCACACGCGCGCACACACACACACACATACACACAATCATCCCGTATGTGGATGTCTGTGTTATGGGTTGAGTTGCGTCCCCTCCCCCAATTCACCTGTTGAGGTCCTAATCCCTAAGTACCTCAGAACATGACTGCGTTTGGAACCAGGGCCATTGTCAATGTCATTAATGAAGACGACATCGCGTTGGAGTAGGGTGGACCCCTACTCCAGTGTGAGTGGTATCCCCGTAAAAAGGGGAAATCAGGACACACACGTGCGTGCAGAGAAAACGCCATCCGAAGATTGGAATTATGCCACCATAAGCCAAGGAAGTGCCAGAGGTTAGAGAGAACGTGGCCCCGCTGACACCTTGACTGTGGACGACCAGCCCCCGGAGCTGTGAGGCAGCACATTTCCGTCGTTGAAGCCGTTCCATCCATGATACTCCACTACAGCAGCGCTGGGAAATGAATCCGGTCTCTTAGACGATGAGCCGGGTCGGGGTAGTAGGTGGAGGCACAGTTCACACATTGAGAACCCTAAGGCCAAGGTCATACCTTTCAGGCAGAACCCCGGTCTTCTATAAATTGCAGAGTCCCTCCTCGTGTCCTCAGACACTGAGCTAGCTGGGCAGGCCAGCTGGGTAGCTTCCCAGGGCACCAGTCTGTTAGAGGGTCCAAAATACCACTGGAATAAATAGAAATACCCCTGCCAGTTGACGCAAGTTTCCACAAGTTCCTACCAAAGTAAACAGCAGCCTTATATGGAAATTTAAAAAACACCCTGGCTGGCACTGACCCCTCTCTCTGGGTATTTTTGTAATACACACATACAGTTGCGATCAGCTGAAAATCTGAAACCAAATAAAGCATGGTGTAACTTTCTTACTCACGGCAAACAATGATTCGTTTTCTTAGATGATTTGTAAGCCCTTCGATAGGCTTCCCCCGCCAAATTTTCTGACTTGGGAAATTGCCAAGGCGAGCCGATACGAGGAAAAGAACCACAAAAAGTGTAAGACACTTTGCCCCTTTTTTAGACCATTAATTTTTCTACAGCCAGGGGAGGTAAATTAGTGAGTAAATCTGTCTGCGCATAAAACGTTTTAATGAATAAGTTTGGCGGAGTCCACTTCTTAACCTACGGTGTCTTTTCTCCCCCCTCTTCCCCGCTAAGAGGATCAGCGATTGGAGCGGGGCACGTGGCCCCCCGGCATACAGACCCCACGTCCCAGCCCCTCACAGCTAAGAGTGACCACGTGGGTGAGTTTTGGCCAATAGGCTATAATCAGAAGTATCACAATTCAGTTCTGGGGACCCTCTACTGCTTCTTCTTGGTCCTTTCTCCTCTCCGATGGCCGGAATGTCACTGTAGCAGTCAGTTGGGACCAACAGGTGACCTGAGGACGGGAGGCCATGCCTGGCAAAGCGGCAGTCTGGGTCCCTAAGGACTTAATAAACCAGGGCTCGCATGTCACACATAAGCCTGCTCGTGAGAGAGGAACACACCTCCATCTTGTTTTACATGGTGGGAAATGTATTGGTGGGAAATCCATTTTTTTCCTTCTGTGGAGGGGCACCAAATTATTCCCCTGTGCAGAGTCTTGGTCTGGCCTCAGCCAGAGAGAAAGCACGGCGTTCTCTCCTGGTCTGGCTCCCACGAAGGCCGTAGGTGGTGTGATGGCGGTCCTGTGGGAAGAGAGACCACGCATCGCGAAGGGTAGAGCCGTACGTCCCGAGTCCTCTGGGAATGGGAAGGGCGCTGGGAGCCGCTGCGGCGATTCTCAAGCATGGCTGCCAAGCCTTTGACTTTCCTGCCGTCGAGAGGTGGGTTCCAATCCCTTACCCTTGAATAAGGCCAGCCCCTGTGACCGCCTTCTAACAAAGAAAATCTGGTGGGAGTGACAGCGGGTGACTTCCAAAGCTGGTTGGTAAGGCTTCCATTGGGTACTCTCTCATTTGCCATCACAGAGGTTTCTAGAAAGTTCCAGCCTCGTTTCAGTGGGCTCCTGAGAAGAAAGCAGGGGTCCTGGGCCACACCTGGCCTGGGGGATGAAAGGGGGGACAGGTTGGTGGTTCACGTGCCCAAAGGGGGGGGGGCAGGGGGCAGGGCAGAAGAATCCGGCAGCCCCTTCCTGCCTGGAAGTTGTATTGTGCCCACAGAGACGTGGGAGAAAATGAATCTCAGGCCAGAACCCCAGCCCCAGGGCCCACACACAGAGCCCTCTACTCCCCCTCTTGCCATCTGACACTTCTCCTTCTAGGGCTCACCCAAGAGAGCCTGGGTTTCATTTCATTAAGGTCAGCAGTATTGCCTAGGTGTGCCCAGACATTTCCAGGAAGATTTCTTTAAAAATTTTTTGTTTAATTTTTAAAATTTTTAAAAAATATTTTAAATTTTTTTTCAATTTTTTTATTTATTTTTGAGACAGAGAGAGACAGAGCATGAACGGGGGAAGGGCAGAGAGAGAGGGAGACACAGAATCCGAAACAGGCTCCAGGCTCCGAGCCGTCAGCACAGAGCCCGACGCGGGGCTCGAACCCACGGACCGCGAGATCGTGACCTGAGCCGAAGTCGGCCGCTTCACCGACGGAGCCACCCAGGCGCCCCCTCCAGGAAGATTTCTTGACACAATCCCCGAGTCCCAGCAGCATTCAGAGTGAAGAGACAGCTCCGGAGAAGACCTACCTGGTGGGAGAATGTCCACGGTGGTCTGCTAAGAGTCCAAGGCCCCTCCCTGCAATGGAACGAATGAATGAACTCTGTCTCCCCAAATTCCTATGTAGAAGCCCTAACCTCCCGCCGCCCTCCGTGTGACTGAGGAGGTGGCTGAGGTTTGAGCTCGTGAGGGCGGGGCCCTCATTCAGCAGGACTGGGGTCCTTTCCAGAAGATGCACCAGAGAGCTTGCCCCTCCTGCATGCACGCAGAGGAAGGGCCGTGGGAGGACACAGCGAGAGGGCGGCCATCGACAAGCCAAGGAGACAGGCCTCAGGAGAAACCAAGTCTAGTGGCACGCTGATCTGGGACTTCCAGCTTCCAGAACCGTGAGGAAATACCTGGGTGCTATTTGAGCCCCCCAGTCCGTGGTGAGGATGGCTTGGCGTGCTGTCTCTCCCACATTCCCCTCCTCTTTGTTTCTCTCAGGCCGACTAAGACATTCCCTGAGAGAAACAAAGAGGAGAGGAATGAGGGAGACACAGCACGTCAAGCCATCCTCACTTTGCTGGTGGTGACAGAGGCACACGCCCAGCAGCACGGTCCCACGCGGGGATTCCCCGCAGGCAGCGTGACTTGGGGCGACGTTTGCAGGAAACGACCCATCCTTGCCTCTCTCCCCTGAAATTGCCCCCTGGGGTTAAGCGTTGCCCTCTCCTTCCAGTCGACTGTCAGACCCAAAGTCCAGAAGGGCGCCACACCCTCCCTGTGCACTGACCTGCGGGGCAGCAGCTCTAGGGGTGGCGACCGCAGCCCTCCGGCCACGGCGCGGGGCGGGGGAGTCCGCATGGGTAGACCACTGCCTGACTTCCCCTCCCCTCCCGCATGCTTCCCGGTCCCCTGGCAGACTGTCCCCAGCTCGGAACAAGCCCACCTGCCTCCCTGCTAGTGGCCGGGCTGGGCTGGCAATTCCTGCCTCTCTGCACCCGCCAACATCCGGGCTGTTGTTGTGCTTTGAATGTAAGTATATTTCTGTCTGATTCCCTACCCCCTACCCCTCGGCCCCCAATACCTGAAGGGGAGGGAAGGAAGGAAGGAAGGAAGGAAGGAAGGAGTGAAGGACGGGAGAGGGTTAGGGGAGGGAAGCATCTGTACTTCAGGGCTCAGAGATCCCTCCACCTCCCTACTCCATCTCAGCATGCTTTCTCGATGTTTCCTGTCGCTCCCCCCTTAAGGGCGCGACGCAGGGAACCCTGAGCTACCCTGTTGTCATTTGCTCTACTTGTGTGCCCAAGCCCAGCAAAGCTGCCCTGTGGCCAACACAGACGATCTGGCAGGACTCCAAGACTTCTGGGTTAGAACCCCAGCTTGCAATGCACCACCGAGCAATACTTTGTCATGCATTCATCCAGCAAATTCTTGATCAATATTCACCCCACTGCTGCGGGCCAGGCTCTGCGCTAGAAGCACAGGCACAGCACTGAGCGAGGTGCACGGGGTCCCTGCTTTCTTCTTCTGGGAGAGACGGACAACAAGCAAATGAGCAAACGGCGGGTGGTGGTAAGTCCTACGCTGAGACCACAAACGGGACGCTTTGGTGGGACGACCGGGGGGCGACTTTAGGCGGGTGGCCAGAGAAGACCTCTCTCAGGGGACCTGTGAGGCGAACTGCGAAAGACACAAAGAAGTAGGCCCACGTTGACTGGGTGGAAAAGCATTCTAGGCCGAGGGAACAGCTATTACGAAGGCAGGGCCTGGGTGGGGGGGGGGGGGGGGATGAACTTGGCACGTTCTGGCAAGAGCAGGACGGCCCGCGTGCCTCGGGTTCCCAGAAAGGTGATAAGGAGGCGACAGCACAAGTGCTTAACAGAGGCCAGATCACAGAGGTTCCGGGGACACCAAGATAAGTCATCAGGATTTCAACTGGGGTTAGGGACAGGAGGTGACCTAATCACATTTCCTGTTTTTAAAAGATTGCTCTGCCCATAAGATGCCTATTCATTACAAAGAAAAAAATAGCAACACAGTACAGAAACCTGGCAGACAGCACCGTCACCAAGTGATCAAAGTAAACACCACCAGTAATGGATCAAATGGACATCATGTGCCTCCCAATACGATGCCCTGAGAAGGACACACATCGCCTCGGCGGGGTTTCTGCCCAACACACAGAACCTGAATCTAGTCACAGGAAACATCAGACGAAGCCAAACTAAGCGATAGTCCACACAAAGAATCCCGGCCTAGACTTTTCAGAAGTGTTCATGTCACAAAAGGCAAAGACAGACTAAGGGACCACGCCAGATTAAAGGAGATTAAAAAGGCCCAATAACTGAATACAATGTATGACTCAAGATTAGATCCTGGGCCAGAAAAATATTTTATTTCTTTTCTTACAAAGGACATTAGTGGGACAACTAATGAGAATTTGAATAAGAGCTGTCAATCAGGTAATAGGACTGCTTCCCTGTTCATTTCCTGATTTTGATCAACTAGACTGTGGTGATTTTACGAGAATGTCCTTCATTTTGCACTTTGAGGGAATGCAAGTGGAATATTTAGGGGCAAAGGAGCATCGTGTCTGCCACTTGATCTCGAAAGATTCAGGGGGAGAGCGGCAGGCGTGTGTGTGTGTGTGTGTGTGTGTGTGTGTGGAGAGAGCGTGCACGCTTGCAAATTGGTAAAAATTGGCCGAAAACGCTTGGGGAGTCTGGGTAAAGGAACACAGGAACTCTTGGCGCTATGGCTCCGGCCACTTTCCTTTGCAGCCACGCTGAAAAGCAATCAAAGTGAAAGCCCAGGGCAGCGGGGCCAGCGGGGCCTGCACGCAGCCCCAGGAGGTCTGTCAAGGAAGGGGGCAGACCGGCCAAGGCCCCTGCTGCCTTGTCACCTGCATCCCCGGGTGTCCCCCCCCCCACTGCCTTTGCCCCCCCCCCCCCCCCCGCGGCCAGCCTCAGCCCCTCAGGAAATACGGCTCTCCGGGCCCCAGCAGGCCTTTGCCAAGATCCTTTTGACCTTAGCCAGGGCGGGCCAGGGCTCGGTTCTGAAAGAAGAAAGGAACAAGGCTTCCTCCGGGGCCTGCCCCTCCCGGCTGGGTGCAGGCGACGCGTGGCGCAGCCAGCGAGGCTCTCTAAACAAACAGGGCTTTAGCTGCGCACCAGGTGCCACGCTCATTAAACAGGGGCCAGCCGTGGGGCTAATCTGACAGGGCGGCCACCAGACGCCCGGTTCCCGCAGGTGGACGGGCGCGCCCCGGCCCCGGGCACGTCTCAGGAAGCCGGGTGGCTGATGATTCCGGACAAATGTGCCGGCGGCTGCCCCGGGGACAGAAGAAGCCCGCCTCTCCCGCCCTCCCTTATCGGGCCTGCGGACACACCGGGCTGTCGGGAAGGACGGGGGAGGCCCACACACCCCACATGTGATGGACCTCCTCGCCCTGCTTAGCGGTTCACAATTTGACACCCACAGCCCGCTTCGCTGGATTAGAGGCATTCACGGCTGGCAGGAAAAGGAGGCCCCAGCGTAGACGTGGTGATAGATTGCTATCAGCAGGCCCCTCGGAGAGCCTGTTGCTTTATTGTTTGGAGAAGCCTCTCACGGAGGCGGCCGAGGCGTGGTGACTCAGACGCTCCAGAATCGGGAGAAGCCAGGACCGCGGGTCTGGGTGGGGATGTGGGCCTGTGTGTCGGGCCCGGCCCCTGGCGCCCGGCCAGCCGGGAGGCCGGGAGGCCGGAGGTCTGTAGGCTCATAAAAAGAAAGCGCTCGTTCCTCTGCCGGACGAGAATGCTCCAGGTTTGGTGGGGAGAGAAGGGCGCCATCCCACAGGTCGGGAGGCCGGCGGCCACATCAGGGAAGGACCCCGCCGCTGACTTACCTGCAGGTGTCCCAGCTGCCGGGCGCGGGGAGATGGAATGACTTAGCCTGAGCCCCCCCCCCCCGCCCCCCGCGAATACCTACCCACCGCCTCCCTATGGTAGCGAGGCCTCTGGGAAACTTGGAAAGAGAAAACAACGATGACCCACGCCTTCCGAGTTAGCCTGGCCCCTCAGGCCTCAGGGCTCATGCGTTCTGCCCAGGGTGGGGCAAGCCTGTGATGTTTCCCGGATTGTTCAGAGACTCTCTCCTCTCGGCTGGAAATGGCACGGCACCCGGCAGGGATTCTCGAACTATCTGAGGATGTGGGACCGGGCTTGTTTGTGTTGGTTTGTTTGTTAATTAATTTCAATCCGTCACGGGCGGATACTTTTGTCAAGTACAATAAATATGAGTTGCTAGAAAAAGGAAGTGAAGAAGAAACACGAGCTACAAAATACAAGCCCGAACTTTCATCGTTCGATCGTCTAACAGACATAAACATCCTGTCAAGTTGCCGTCAAGGTGGCTAAACGCTGGCTCCCAATTTCTGTGCTTAGCTCACCGTGGACAGGTGCCAGTTTGTGGCCTGGCGCTGTAACGCCAGGTCAGAGCGTGTGGGTTCTCATCCCACTTCTGTCGCTCACCGGCTACGTGGCTTCCCCCTCGGAGCCACCACGTTCGTGCCCGGGTGCTCTTATATTTCCACGTGCCCTGTACTGCTCTCCTACAGGGTGGCGTCGGGGCATATGGGGGAGGAGAACGGAACTCATGCCGCCACCTCTCACACTTTAATGTGCACACAGATCCCCTGGGGAGACTTAACTTCCTGCACAGCCGGGGGTGGGGGGGGCGGGGGGGGGGGACGAGATTCTGCCTTCTTACCAAGGTTCCGGGTAAGGCAGGGGCTGCCGGTCCTGAGACCACACTTCTGAATAGCTTCTGAAGGATGAGGGCTTATGGGGCCTCGTGCAGAGTGAGGAGTCAGGTCCTAGTGGATCGCCGCACAGGCCCCTCCCCCTGGAAGGTTCCAGGTCTCTGCCGCGGAGTGTCTGGTCTTGGTCGCCCCTGGAATGGTGATTGCTGAGGTGCGGACAGTCCCCCCCCCACCACCACCTCCCTGACTTAAGTGTGCGCCCAGAGAACTGGTCCAGCCACCTGGGTGCAGTCAGAGACCCGTCACCCCAGCCAGCTCCGTCTGCCCTCAGCAATCATGGGTGCCGTGGAACCCTCGAAGACTCGGTGACATTCCCCCATCTGGCCCTGGGCCTCGGCCCACTGGCCTCAACACAGCTACGTTACTTCCACCAACGGAAGCTCCAGCGCCATCGCCAGCCGCCAAGCAACAAGGACGGCTCTGCTCAGCACACGGTGCCACCGCTCCGAGTTCTCTGATGTGGAGCCCGCCGCACGAGTACAGGCTGCAGGCTCCACACTGTCCTCCCAGAGCCCCCAACACAGCCAGACGCTGCTATGCCGCTGCCCGAGACATGCCCTTCACTTCTCAAATATCCCCCCTCCCGCCAGATCCCCGAGCGGGTGAGCGGAACTCCTTCAGAATGCTTCCCCAGCCTCAGCCCCATCTTCCCGCCACCTTCCCACCGTCCTCCCGAAGCAGAAGGAATAGCCTCTCCCCATCCCTCTTCCTGTCTGGTTGGGATTTCCCTCTCAACATAAAGGAAGAAGTGAAGGGATATAGGAGATCTTCTTCTCTCCGGACGATGCCTGACTTCTGCCCAGTTTCCTCCCTGTGGGTTGAAACACAGTCTGCTTTGACCAGAGCTAAGCAATGGCCTCCATGGTGAACAGCGCTCTGGAAACCCAGAGAGCCACTGGCACCCCACCTGTAAATACTGTCCCAAATGATCCATCCTTGCCCCGTGAGAAATGAAGGTGTCTCTCATTAGCCCCAAGAAACCACAAAGCGCTAGTCTCTTAGCAACTTGGAAAAGGAGCACACTTCTTTTTTTAATGTTTATTTATTTATTTTGATAGAGAGAGAGAGAGAGAGAGAGAGAGAGAATCCCAAGCAGGCTCCATGCTGTCAGTGCAGAGCCCGGTGAGGGGCTCGATCCCACGAACCGTGAGATCATGACCTGCGCCGAAATAAGGGTCAGACGCTCAACCTACTGAGCCACCCAGACGCCCCCAGGGACACACTCCTTAAGGCCTCTGGGGCGGGTCTCAGATGATGGCACCATTCCACAGGTTATCAGGCAGCACCCACTGGGGGCAAGGCACCTGTCGGGGACTGGCGAGATAGCTGGCTCAGAGTTTCTTTCAAAGCACTTACAAGTGACATCATCATCCCTCGTGGCAGGCACTGCGACGCACCATCCAGCTCCCTTTGCAAGGTCTGACTCACCTACTGAGAGCTCTTGGCCACGGCCACACCTTCCCGGGCAGCCCACACCCAATGACTGATGGGGAGTATCATCTGGGGACCGCTCTGAGGGGCCATTGGGCTACAGAGCTCCCCCTGGGCCCAGCTGAGGCTCCTCCCTCTGCCCACCCCAGTTCTGTCCTCACCCTTCCTCAGGTGTGGACCCCAACGGTCCTCCTTAATAAACACCCCGCAGCTAAACTCCATCTCAGAGTCTGTTTCTCGAAGAACCCAGCCCCCGTCACCCGCAGTGCCTGGGAGGTGGGAGATGGGAGGGGGGCGTGACCAGGAGATTTGCCCAGGCCCATCCTGAGAGAGAGCGTGGCCGGACCTGGGGCAACCGCCAGCAAAAGTGGGGGCTGGCCCTCCAGGAAGGCAGGCCTCACTCTCTCCCTTCTTCGAGGAAAGCTGTGGAAGCAGCATCTGCTAGGCCACAACTGGGGGCGGGGGGGAGAGGGGTAGCGGGGAGCTAGGAGGGGTGGGAAGCAGGCCTGCGGGCAGGAGTGGGAAGAAGAGACACGGTGGGGCGAGGTGGCAGGGTGCAGACACGGGACCCGGGCCTGGCCCTTGGGAAACACAAGTCCCCCCACCATCCAAGTTGGGCTGGGTGACACCGACCAGATCCCTCCTCGCTCTGGGCCTGCCCCTTCCCCTGTCAGATGAGGGAGTGCCTCTGTGGATGAGGTGGCCCGTGAGGCCTCCTGCCTCTGGCGTGCTGGCCTCGTGCTAGGCCGTGCCTGCGGCCCCGGGCCTCACAGACATAGCCCAGATTGCCGAGAAAGCACGGCAGAATTCAGCAAGGGGACATTGGCCCTCTCCGTTTCTGGCGGGCCAGGAGGAGTCTGGTTGTTATGGGTTGAACTGTGTCCCCCTGAAAATCATACGTTGAAGCCCAAACCCCCCCAGGACTTCAGAATGTGACTATATCCGAGATAAGGCCTTTACAGAGGTGATTCAGGGAAAATGAGGTCATTGGGGTGGGCCCCGATCCAATCTGACCGGTGTCTTTATAAAAGAGGACATTAGGACACAGACATGCACAGAGAGAAGATGTGAGGAGGTAAGGAAGGGACGACCATCTACAAGCCAACGAGAGAAGGAGGCGTCAGAAGAAACCAACGCTGCTGACCCCTCGATCCCAGACTTACGGCCTCCAGAACTGCGAGAAAAGTACATGTGTGTTGTTTCAGCCACCCAGGCTGCGGTCTCGCCATGACAGCCGGGGCACGAGAAAAGGCTGGTCAGTTAAACGTATAGACAACCCCAAACCTAGCACTGGAAGGCGTTGCTCCGCATCGGGAGGCCCGGACACTCCTGAGGGATTCCTGGCTGGGCAGGCATGCTTGGGCTTTGGGCTGGGCACGGCTCCCACTCACCACACGCCAGGCTCCGGGAGGGCTGCGTGGGGCGGGAAGTTGCGTGCGGCTTGCAGAGCCGAGAGCGGTCGGGTGGGGCCCCGACCGTGTGGTTGACAACCTCACACCGTGTACAGCCCGGCCTGGGTGTTCCGCACCAAGGAGGGAGAGGAGAGAATGTTCTGACGGGCCGTGGACCACCACCGCTGTCTGGGTCTGTTTCCTTACCTCTGAGGAGATTTTCCAATAGGCGTGTGGTTCATCGCTCACTGCGAAATACAATCGGAGACGTAATAAGCTGTCCTCGCGGCCCAGACTTGGGGAGGGTCCACGACCCTACCATGGCCTGCTTTGCCCACTCAGGGCAGCCCGGGGTGTCTCCGAAGGGAGGCCCGGGACCACTCCCAAGGCTCCAAGAGCCGATTCTGCTTAGGAAAGGCCTTTCTCTAAATATTTTCTCTCCAGGTTTGGCTGGAGACAGTCACAGCCCGTCAGGGGGCTTGGAGAGCAAGACTGCCAGGAGCCTCTGAGGACCGCCTTTGTAAAGAGAACCCCAGGAGCAGGGCTGGCCCACACCCAGGCAGCAAAGGGACAGGCCCCCCCTCCCCTCCCTGGGTTCAAGCCAGGGCACCCACTGCGGCCGGGAGTTCTAGGCCCAGGCAGACCCCAGAAAACAGCCCACAGCCCTCCAGTCAGCTGCCGTGTGTTTGTTTTTACAGCTGGTCCTCCCGCTCCGCTGTTCCAGTGAGCAAAGGAATCTGTTTGTCTGAGAAAAAGAATGTGGCAGAGAAGGCGGGAGACGGCCCCGGGGCAGCCCCGACGGACTCAGCAGCTACAGAGCTCGCCAAATCCAGCCAGACGCCCAGGAGAGTCACCCAAAGGCCTAGAGGCCAAGGTCACGGACTCAGAGACACCCTCCCCTCCTCCCCCTCCAGATGGCCCTGCTCCTTGGTGGGCCAGGGCTTTGCCCAGAGTCCTCAAGGCAGGTACCAGGCTGGCAGTCTAAGTGCACGGAACAGGGACCCACCCTCCTGAGGCATTTTATTTGCTTCTCTCTCATTCACACACACACACACACACACACACACACACACACACACACACATTGAGAAGGAGGTCAGTCAGCTGTGTGTATGAGACAAGCACACGGGACTGAAAGCCAGCAAGCCCGTAGACCAGCTCAGGGAGGCCATCTGCCACACTGGAGTTCCAGCGAGAGCCCTCAGACCTGTCCTCTTTGTTCTAGAGCATTCTGGGAGGTCCAGCAGGAAGCCAGGCAAGAATCAGCTCAAAGTCACCCTCATTTGGGTGGTCTTGGTCGCAGGGACACCTGATATCCACATGTACCCATACACCCTCACCAACCCCCTGGGCTGACCAAGAAGTTGCCCCGGAGGCTGGGACAAGGGGTAGAAGGGACACATCGTTTCCGGGTAAATTTTCGAGATTACAGCAGGCCCTTGCCCTTAAGTCGTCAGATTTGGGTTAGAAAATTCCCCCACTGCTATTGTGATCTGGCTTGTGTTAAATCCCTCAGAGGTGTCGGGGAAGAATGTATAACAACTAATCCACCCCCCAAATCTTTCCTGGTCAGATTAATAATCAGGCATTTCTGCGAAGCCCTCAGGCGGGGCCCTCATGCTCTTGGAGAATGTTCTGTCTTACTGGGTCCCCTGTCCTGGTTGCCCCTTACCTGGCACCTGAGGCTGGAATGTTCAAGGCTCCCCAGCTAGCCTGTGATGAAGTCAGCCTGTCAGGGTGTGCAGCTGGGGGAAGAGGTTGAGGTAGAAATAGCCACGGCGGGGGCGCCTGGGTGGCTCAGTCGGTGAAGCGTCTGACTTCGGCTCAGGTCACGATCTCACGGCCTGTGAGTTCGAGCCCCGCATCGGGCTCCGTGCTGACAGCTCGGAGCCCGGAGCCCGCTTCGGGTTCTGTGTCTCCCTCTCTCTCTGCCCCTCCCCCACTCGCGCTCTGTCTCTCCCTCTCTCAAAAATAAATACACATCAAAAAAGTTAAAACAAAAAACAAAAAACCAGCCGCGCCAACACACACACATGCACACACGTGTGCCGGTCGGACGCTCAACCGCCTGAACCACACAGGTGCCCTTAAAATGAAGATATTAATACCTGCCTCAGTCCCCAAAGGCTTGGTCTAAGCATTAAAAGTAATAGGGGAGCCTTCCTACCATAGCCACCGATCCATAGCAGGGGTAGTTAGCCATATTTGCTTTTCTTGAGGTAAAATTCACATCACGTAAAATTCGCCATGCGAAGCATCTCAGCATGTACACGGCGGCGGCATTCGGTGCCTTTACAACGTTGTCCAATCCTCACCGCTTTGCAACGCTAGAACATTTCATCTCCCGACAAGAAATCCGGTACCCATGAAGCAGCCACTCTCCCTTCTCCCCTCCCCCGCCCCCGACAACTCCCGATCTCCTTCCGGTTCCTGTAGACGTGCCGACTGCGGACACCTCATACAAATGGAATCACACAAGAGGTGGCCTTGTGTCCCTGGCTTCTATCACTCAGCATCGCGTCTTCAAGGTCCATCCAGGATGTAGCAGCTGAGTCTTTTATTCCTTTCTGTGGCGGGATGCTAACACCGCGTGGCTAGACCTCGTTTCGTGGACCCCTTCACCAGCTGATGAACATTTGGGCCGTTTCTATTCGGGGCGGGCTCTCCATGAACATGCGTGCCCACGTTTTTTGGGTGGACGAACGTTTTCGATTCCCTCGGGTACACGCTTCCGCATGAAATTGCTAATCCCGCAGCAAGTCTGTGTTTAACTTTTTGAGGCCCTGCCTCTCGTCCGCAGCAGCTACACCGGTTATGTTCCCACGGGGTTTCTATTTCTCCACATCCTTGCCAACACTTGTTATTTTCCTTTTTTTTTTTTTTTTTTTTCGTAAATCCTAGCCATCCTCACTGCGGTGTCGATTTGCATTTCCCTAATGACTAACGATGTTGGAGCCTCTTTTCATGTGCTTCCTGGCCCGTGTGTTTTTTTCAGGTGTCAGTCATTCCCAGCAATAATTACCCCGGGATTCAGCCAGTACACAAGAGTGGATGGAGTTCAACAGGAGAGGGGATTCGAGAATGCCCCGACCTCCATCCCCTCGGTCCGGATGTCGGAGCCACTGGATGGCTTCAAGAGTCCCGAGCGTGAGGCCACCACGGTGGCTGGCTTCGTCGACAGCCCACGGTAGGAAGAGGAAGGGCATATCCTAGCAGCTCATTTACCTACTTTTCCCCTTCTTTTGGATAAATTCCAGGAGGAAGGCCACCAAGACACAGGGGACAACAGTCATCACTGCACCCGTTTAAACTGCCACGAGCTACACACCCGTGGATTCTCGCTATCCTGACCTCTCCAGCGGTGGCTGTTGTGGGCACAACGCTTTAAATGTTTTTGGGAACTGGACATAAAATTGTTTTCTATTTTTGGATTATGTTCACATAACAGAAACCTAGAAATTAAATGTATATCTTATATTTCCCTCTTCAGCTACCTGTGGATTTTGCTCATTTACTAAGATCAAGTCATAAAATGAGCTTTCATGAAATAACTGCATCAACTATACGTATTGTCCTCAATCGGGTTTCCCTTTATAATTTGATCGGAGCGTGGCTTAGTTTTTTTTCGTCTTTGCGTTAAGCATTTTTGATGATCTGTGCAGTTAACCTTTATTTTCTATTTTCTGATTCCTTCTATCACATCCAAACTTAAAACGTCCTTCCCCGGGGGCAGAACATTGTTTTAAGATGAGATTCTTCAGAGAAGAATGTTCCAGCTCCCGAGAAATCACAAAATCCCTCACACAGGCTAGAGGACATCTGTTTCTTCCTGTCCCCAAGGTCCTTCCAGGGAGGGGGGATGGTTTAGCATCACAGTTAAGAGCACGGGCTCTGGGGGCGCCTGGGGGGCTCAGTCGGTTGAGCGTCCGACTTCGGCCCGGGTCATGATCTCAAAGTTTGTGAGTTCGAGCCCCACGTCGGGCTCTGTGCTGACAGCTCAGAGCCTGGAGCCTGCTTTGGATTCTGTGCCTCCCTCTCTGCCCCTCCCCTGCTCACGGTCTGTCTGTCTGTCTGTCTGTCTCTCTCTCTCTTTCAAAAATAATAAAAATTAATATTAAAAAAAAAAAAGAGCAGGGGGTCTGGAGCCAGACGGCTGAATTTGCCCCAGCTCTGTTGAATAGGGTTATTGAGAAGATTAAAGTGTACCCTACGTTCATCTAAGGAACGCTTGGATCTGGCCAGGGTCGCCAATGTCCCACGGTAAGTGAAGTAGAAGGAGGCCCCAGGTATTCTTTCTGGGGCTGCCCAAAGAGAGGGCTTCGCACAGGTCCAAGCCCGCGGCAGCTGCAAGTGAAAACGGTCACTAGGTCAGGGCTCCTGTCCCGTCCTCTCCCCCACCCGGCCCCCACCCCCGGGTGGCCCAGTCCCTGGAATTTTAAGTGGCCTGGAATTAGAAACTCTGTTAACGAGAGGAGCCCGGAGACAGGCCTGGGGTTGGGCTGGGGGGGTGGGGAGAGGGATTCAAATGCTTGTGACTTTCAGGTGAGGGACTCAGCTCCCCAGGAAGCCAGTCAGCAGGGGGATGGTGACACGGCCTCAGCCAGACAAGCTGGGGGAAGGGGTGGTGCTGAGCCCCGGGAGTCTCTGCTGTGGAAAACAGTGATCCCCATGTTTCTTCAACCCGGGTGGAGTTGAAGTCCCTCAGCTTAAAATTCCTAACCCTCCCCAACCACCCACAAACATCCTGCAACGGAGTAGCTGATAATGATAACAGCGGCCTCGCCTTGGCTTTGCAAACGGGTCTTACGTTCGCCGTCCGAGAGTCATTCCTCTTGTGAGGCAAGGAAGCTGAGTGCTGTGGCTTCCATTTTGCAGAAGAGGCGACTGAGGCCCAAAAAAGGAAACACCGAGGCCAAGGTGCGGTCAAAGTGGGTCTCAAGCCAAAGGTTCTAAATCTTCGCCCAAAGCAGTGTCTTTGGCACCTCAGAAGCCCCTGGAGAACCCCAGGTGCCCACCCTGCCCCAGATTTCTGATTTAGTGGGTCTAACCCGGGGCCAACAATTAACTTTTTTTTTTTTGCCCCCGTCTTTATTGAGGTATCACTGACAAATAAAAAGTTGTGTATATTTCAGACGTTCGACTTAATGTTTTGATGCACATTGTGAAATCACCATCACAGTCATCCAAGAGAAATGAAATCAGTGTCCCGAAGAGAATTCATTTTTCTTGTCTTTTAAGTTTATTTATTTATTTTGAGCGCGAGAGAGAGACAGAGCAGAGAGAGAGAGGGAGAGAGAGAGAATCCCAAGCAGGTTCTGCAGCAGATCAGCACAGAGCCCGACGCCGGGCTCGAACTCACGAACCGCGAGATCATGACCCGAGCCGCAGTCAGACGCCTAACCGACTGAGCCACCCAGGCGCCCCGAGAACGCACTTTTCTAACAAGCTTCCAGGTGACGCTGATGCCGTAGGGCTGGGGTGCGCACTTGGAGAATGGCTGGATTCTGCCACTGCATCGTACGTCCTCATTGCGTTCATAAAGAAACGCTTCCAGCAGCTCTGGGTGGACAGATTTGGGTGTCTTCCAGAGAATCCGTTAACGGCAGCAACCCCGAAACAGAAGGCAGAAGCAGCTTGGACGGAGAGGCTGGGGTAGTCCGGGCCGGGGACCTGAGCACAGGGGGTTAATTCTCAGTTCCTGCTGGGGAGTCCACGTGACTGGGAAGGAAGCAGGTGGAATGATTGCTTATATACAGAACCATCAAGGTCTTGGCTGTGTAAAACCCAATCATTACGTCCAGGTAGTAATGCGTTTTAGGCAATGTCTTCTGCTTATGCTCAGCAATGCATGAGTCTCAGAGCGGTGGCCAGAGAAATGGCGAGTTGTCGGATATTGAGCGAGTGATAATGGAATCCAGGAGGTGGAAATTACACGTCGAAAAGTAAAATCGATGCCCCGACTGTGAAATGACGGAATGCCTGGTGAGGAACCGTGCAGAGATGTCCCCCCTCCTCCGACCGCCCCCTCGCTCGGCACCGACCCTTAAGATGCTCATCAGTTCCGAAGTTCCTTGAGGGCAGGGACCGTGTTTGAATCATGGGGGTAATCATATCAGGTCAGGGCAGAAACGGACCTCAGACAGCTTCCAGCCCTGGAATGGCAGATCGGGTGCCAGCTCGGACCATTTAGCGGTGGCTGCCTGAAGTCTCTTGGCTCTGTGGGGCGTTGAGCCATCAGCAATTAGCCATTCTTACCACGGGGCTGGGGAGGGGACGCTACACGACACACGACAGCACTTTGCTCGGATTGGCCAATCCAGTCTAGTCCTACCTGCCCCGCTGACAGGCGAGGGAAGGACCTCTCCACCGCCCGCCCGTGTCCGCAGCGTGCCCCTGTCCCCTAGCAGCCACTGCCTGCCAGGCCAAGGGGTTTGTGCATATGATTCAAGGGTCCACCACCCTGGATGGGAGGGAAAAAAAAAAAAATGACATCTTCGGTTTTACTAACCTCTAACTGAAATCGAGCACTTCCTTCCATTGTGAGCGTGGGCAACAAACCAGGGTAGCATCAGCAGTCGCTATGACTGTCACCAGTAGAAACCGCAGCTATCTTTACAGCACATCAGAGTCACTGCAGATCTCGCCACAGATCGCTTACACTCCTCACTAGGATGAAATGATAGCAGTTATTAGATCTGCCCCGAAATCTCGTTGCTGAAGGCATTTGTAAAGAAGCACATATATTTACTGCATCACAAAGTCGTTTGAAAATATTTGGGCGGCCGCGTCCCAGTGGGATTGCTTCCTCTGTAATCCCGGTGTACACCTTTAAGCACGTTATTCTGAGAAGGGGTCCCCCCGCTTCATCAGACGCCAAAGGGGCGCGTGGTCCGCAACAAAAGGGTAAACCGTCCCCCCCCCTCCCCCGCCAGCATGTGCAGACGGCAAGTCCCGGGCGCCGGGGCCCCTCCGGGGGGCCTGGGCTTCAGTCGGAAAAGCGGATGTGGGCGACACGGGCCGCCTTTGGTACCTTGTATACTTTGCCGTGACTTGGCGGCGACTGGCAGTTGAGACAGTGTGTGAACTGGCTGCTCTCCACTCTGGGGAGACAGCTGACCTCGGGGGCTCGCTGAGCCCAGATGCCCAGACGGTGACAGCTCTGGTCCCGTGCCAGGGCCTCCCCGGTTTGGCCTTCCACGGCGATGGCCAGTCTGGGTCACAGACGTGGCGGCCTGATGCTCGGCTCCGGCCTTTTTCTTTCCCTCGCGGCAGCCCTTCCCTTCCACCGTGCTGTCCCCCAGGAGCCTGAAGGACAGGCTTCAGGGCTCTCACGCTGCCGCGTCTGGATGCCTGTTTGCTCGGCCTCGGGGCGGGGGAGACAGACAAGCTGGAGATTTCAATCACGGATCGCAAGCCGCAGCACCGTTTCCGTTTCATCTCCAAAATGCATCTCTCCCCCTTCCTCCAGACATGCAGATGCTAAATTCTAGGCTATTAGCCCAGAAAAGCACGTCTGAAAACTGTCTGTTGCTCACACCCTCCCTCCCTTCACTTTACAAAGCAGGACACGGGCTGCGAAAGGCAGCATGGCCCGCCCGCGTGGCACAGACCTGGAACCGGCAAGCCAGTCCTTTCCCCACCGTTGCACAGCCTCATAAATAATGTAAGATTTTGGCATCGTAACCATCTGTCTTAGGCCAGTGAAAAATAAAACCGCAAACCTGTTTCTATTCAAAATCACTGTTTGATTAAGTTGGGGGGGGGGGGAGTTGCGGAATCGGGGCCACCGCCGCTGCTCCCTGTTCACAGCGGCCTCTCCGTAACTGACGCAGCTGGAGGGTCTGTGCCGAATGCTTGTTTGTTTTCATCTTCAAAGACCCCTCGAGGAATTCTAGAAGTGTGGGGTGAGAGCGACGGCCTCCCATTTGCCATCGGCATCGGAGAAAACGCGTCCGGGAAGCTTTCGGTTCAGAGGCTGCTCCTTCTTCCGAGGATAGAAGGCGCTTCAGTTAGTCAAGAACAGGCAAGCAGCGGGGCGCCTGGGTGGCGCAGTCGGTTAAGCGTCCGACTTCAGCCAGGTCACGATCTCGCGGTCCACGGGTTCGAGCCCCGCGTCGGGCTCTGGGCTGATGGCTCGGAGCCTGGAGCCTGTTTCCGATTCTGTGTCTCCCTCTCTCTCTGCCCCTCCCCCGTTCATGCTCTGTCTCTCTCTGTCCCAAAAATAAATAAACGTTGAAAAAAAAAAAAAAATAAAAAAAAATAAAAATAAAAAAATAAAACAGATGTGCTTATGGTTCCACCCTAGGTAACTTTCCTCTAAAAAAAAAAAAAAAAAAAAAAAAAAGAACAGGCAAGCAGCTGTAACAAACATCCCACAAATCCCAACGGCTCGACGAAACGTATGAAAGGTTTCTCTGTGAGCACCTGGGGGGCTCGGTCGGTTAGGCATCTGACTCCGGCTCGGGTCGTGATCTCGCGGTCCGTGGGTTCAAGTCTCGCGTCGGGCCCTGTGCTGAGGGCGGCGAGGAGCCTGGAGCCTGCTTCCGATTCTGTGTCTCCCTCTCTCCCTGCCCCTCCCCCGCTCGTGACCTGTCTCTCAAAAATAAATAAGCGTTAAAAAAATTTTTGTTTAAAGGCTTCTTTCTCACTCAGGGCACATGCCAATCAGGTGTTTGGGGGGGTCAGTCTTCCACAGGGTGACTCAGGGCCCAAGTGTCCTCCACCTGGTGGGAAATAGTACAACCAGCTTCAATATGTGGCTTCCAAGGTCCAAGCAGGCTAGGAAATGAAAATGAAGGATCCTGAATGGGAGATTTTTAGGGTTGGGGTACATCACTTCCACCCAATTTCCATGGGCTAGAACTCTGCCACATGGTGCCAAGGAAGCTTGGACTCAAGAAGACAAGGCAATGGATTCCGTAGGAACAGGGTACTGTCCTTGCCACGGTCATTAACGTTATACTATTATCTCCGTGAAAGTTCTTTCGGTTGCATGGGACAAACCAGCTTCAGCCGGGTGGGGGAAATGTTGGATGAGGATGACAGAAACTTGGCATTGGACCAAGGATTCAGCTCCACTGAATGAGGCAGTGGAGACCCATCAACAGCTTCCCATTCTATGGGACCCCATGGTTTTCACCCTTTTTCTGTGATTCGTTCAGTCATTCAACAAGCACTTAGTACCTGCTGGACGCCAGACCCGACTTGACTGCAGTGAGCACCCAGTCGTGTCCCGCTCCCACGGAGCTGACCCTGCGTTCAATTCTCTCTGCGGACTACCTTCTCTGCTTTGTGCCCGTGTTCCCAAGGACCGCTGTGGTCCCTGCACGGGATGTGATGGTGCTGCCATCTTGCAGGACTATGGAGGGGCCACGTTGGCCTGTGGCTCTCCCAACTGCTCTTTCTGTCCCTTTCCCCTGCTAGTGTCCCCCACCTTCTGCCTACAGGACGTTTGGACAACCGGTTTGTGCCATCACTTGCGAGAGAGGTGCTGTCAGATGAGGACCTCCTGCTTATCGTGCAGACCAGCTATCCTAATTCGAGTTCCCCCAAAAGGAAAGCCTGACACAAGGACTTGGGGGTCAGTGTTGTACTGCGGAGGTGAGCCCAGGAAGCATCAGCAGGGAAATGAGGAACTGAGATGGAGAGAAGAGGGAAGGTAATGAAGGCGGGATTCATGAGCTGGTTTCCACACTGGGCAACCGGGGCTCAATCCTGGTGGGTACTTCTAATAGACGGTAGGGGGCACACCTCTGAATCAGCCCACCAATGGGCAAGAGGAAGCTCAGGATTCATCCCTTAACTTTTTTTAAGTTTATTTATTTCTTTTGAGAGAGACAGAGAGTGTGCGAGTGGGGGAGGGGCAGAGAGAGAGAGAGAGAGAGAGAAAGAGAGAATCTCAAGCAGGCTCACTGTCAGCACAGAGCCCGACGCGGGGCTCAAACTCATGAAACGTGGGATCATGACCTGAGCCGAAACCAAGAGTCAGAAGCCTAACCTACTGAGCCACCCAGGCACCCCCATCCATTAACTCTTTGATGGTCATCGGTTGAAGGGATCAAGTTCCCCCACTGCAGGCGGCCAATCCCGGAATGCTCTCAAGCCGAAAGACCTGGGAAGCTACCGGTGGGGCACTAGCAGTCCCTATGGCACCAGGAATCAGAGGTCAGAGCCAAGCTCTTCAAAGTGGGGTCCAGGACCCGCCACTTTGGAATCACCAGTACGACTTGTTCGACCTGCCCCCAGCTCCAGATCTTTCTGGAACGGGCACTTTCTACACACTCTCTAGGTGAGCGATGCCCTAATGTTGTTTAGCGTCCCGCTGTACTCACAGTCCAAAGCACACACGACTGGAAGTCCATATATTAGAAGGAACCCACTCTGATGCCACCCGGTCCTCTGTTTCCTGCTCTGTAGAATGGATGTACTACTTACCTGAGAGCGTTGTGAGCGTTAAGGAAGCTAATGAAATTTACATATAAACATTGAGCGTGGTACTCAGTACCCGGAAGCATTCCGTAAATGCTAGCTTCGTAGTCTCCTTCCATCTGTCGGGGTGCACGCGGCACATTGCCTGCCACGCGGGATGCCCTGGGGATGCAAAGGTGGTCTTGACCTGGTCCCTGGGGTCTCCCAGATTTTGAAGAACCCAACAGGGACAAAGTAATTGCCACCTAAGGTAAGCACAGCAGTGGAGCTGGGGGGGGACCTGGCCCCAGAACCCCAAAGAAGGGACCTTGGGAGATGAACCAGAGTCGGCCGAGCTGCTGCTCTGTCTTATTCGCCTCACACTTCCCAACGGTTGGGCTTGGAAAGGCTCTATCATCGGGTCCCCAGTTAGGAACCCAAAGCAAAGGAAAGAAAATTCTCACAAACCCCATCACCACAACCCCTACCTCCAGCCTCGCTAGCGTGTACTCACTGAATTTTACGAGCGTTACTTTTTGACCCTGATCCCTTGACTCAGGGTTGGGGGCCCAGACATGGGCCAACTTTAGCTTATTTCTATTTGCCCCTCTTCCGGAACCCTGCCGCCTCTGCCGTGGAGGTCAGCTCAAAGCGGGGCTTGGCAACATCGCACACTGGGTGGGGGTTGGGCGGGGGGGGGGGGGGGGAGAAGATGATGAGATTTCAGTTGCTTCTTGCGTTTCAACCTCCCTCCTGATCTGGGAGGGGGGCGGGGGCAGAAAGAGGCAGCCCACGTGGGCGACTGGGGAAAACAAGGCGAGATAAGAGCTTCTTGACAGACCCGGCTAGCAAGGCCCTCATTCACACCGCTTCAGAGACAAACACTTTCCGTTTGTCGATTTGTTTTAGGCCTTGCCGAATCTGCAACTCTGTGGCCTTGACTCTAAAAATAAATCTCCTGCAATAATGACAAGGCTGCTGCAAAGAGGAAGGCGCGCACAGAAGGAAAGACGGGGAGAGGCGAAGGCGAGAGCGGGCGGGAGAGAAACCGAACACCCAAACAGGAAGTAGGGATGTAGGGAGATTGCCCTGGCTCCTTCCTCCCGACCTCAGGCCGGGCCCACTGCAAAAGCCAGCAGCGCCCGCCAGGCCCAGGCTCATTGGAACCCGACCCTGGAACGGGAAACCGTCCTATCTGGCCATCGCGACCCAGCTACTGTGGCCCCCACACCGGCAGCGTGGGCAGCCCTGCTGAATCCGAATCTGCGTGGTAACCAGCTCCCGGGGGGATTCGTGCACACCACAGTGCTGGAGTAGCCGGCCGAGTCCCTGGCGTTTCAGCGAACACAGCAACGTAGATGAGCCAGACCCTGAATTCTCGTCCCTTCTACCAAACCAGAGCTCAGCCCCTCCCCCCGGCCAAGGGGCTTCCTCCGGGGGCCTTTGCTTTGGCGAAAGGGACCTAGTGGCATCCAGCAAGTTTCCTCGTTGACCCAGCTCATGTTATTAGAATGTTGCAATTCCTCACCCACCCCCAGGATAATTAGGGATCTCTTGGCCCCGTTCTGTGGTCATTCAGCGTTCGCTTGGACGCCGGACGCAGGCTCATTACAGGCCTAGTTACTCCCAGGGGTCTCTCTGGGATTCGTCATTTGGGTCCTTTCCCTCTCAGACTCTCGCTCTGTTATTCGTTCACCGGCTCCTGGCCTGAAATGTTTCCCTGTCTCCTCATCTTTATGAAACTCTATTTCATGGCCTCCGGGCAAGATTTTGATACACGGTGACACCCCCTCCCTTCATTCTCCCCTCCCCTTAGGGCTCACGGACATATTTCAACCCTCCTTACTGTTCTCCCCGGTTCTCCAAAGGGACCGTCCTCTCCTCCTTTCTGCCTTGGCGGTCATAAACTCGGTTATTTAGTGTGGACTCTGGTTCCCCTTGCTCCTGTCCGGGCTGGGCAGGTGAGCAGCTGGGCCATTGTTTAGACGCTGAGCAGGTGACAAACAGTTATGGTTGTTCTTTGCTGGAATTCTAAATAGTGGCTGTCACTCTTCATTGACTATAAAATGTACAAATGTGAATGATAAGAAAGAACATAACTGTGCCCCATCTTATCAAATTTATTTTAGCTGTGCTTTAAAATCAATTTAATTTGTAAATTATTCATGGCATGTAGCAACTATTACAGACTTGCGCTACCAAAACCTATGCTTTAAAGATCGTACTAACTTTTTCGAGACATTTTGTGGATGCTTTTTATCATTTTGTATTACGGAGGTAATGCGTATCTATTTTGGAAAATGTGGATACTACAGATAAGCAAAAATAATTATTGTATTATTATCACCTCTAATCCTATGACCAAGAAATAATCACTGTTAACATTTCAGTATATACCCTTTCAGGGCTTTTTATTACACACACACACACACACACACACACACACACCGTACATATAACTCTCTGTCTGTCTCTTTTTTTAGGGTTATTGGATAGTACTAGCTTGTCTCCAAAGATAGCCACCATTAATTCCTTTCCCTCTGTTCTGGAGCCGCCGTGTTCTGGAGCCAGCTCATACCAACATTCCAGAGCCAACGGTTCACATGTCCTTCCAGTTCCGCATTCAGTGACATCATGTTGATCGCTTGAAATCCGCCGTGGCGGCAAATGCTACCAATCAGGGCTTTTCTTTTTTTTTGTCTTTTGTCTTTTTTTTTTTTTTTTTTTTTAGATGCGCAGTGGTTAAACATTTCCCAGCCTACCGCTGTGTAGGTATACGCCCAGGGCCAACTTCATGGGCGTGCGGTCTAGACAGGTGTACAGGGCCCCGTGATCAGAATGGCCTCGTTGTTTGGCTTAAGGCTCTGCTGTCACCACCTCGAGATTCTTGGTAATGTTATGTTTGAACCTGAGCTGTGCGACTGAAGTCTGATGGGACGAAGGAGCTTGTGCATGAGTAGAAGAGATACATACAATATGTGTGTCCGCTATTTCTTGTCGCCCCGTTAGCGTCGGTATTCGCGATGCCCCATGAGCACACAATTCTGATGAGCCTGCATTGCATGGAATTCAGCAAGACCCAAAGCAAATGCAAAGTAGGTATGTGTTGCCTACAACTAAGTAAGGGAGCTGTGCCCTAAGAGGCTATGCTGTCCATTTGAAACGGTACTTGCTCCAAATGCAAGAAGCAAGCCATGGTGTTGGGAGGAAACACAGACGACCAAAGGACCCCATCGTATTCGATCTCGTGTTACATCCCTCTATTATTAACCAACCACTTACACTGAAAATGGGGACGTAGGAGGAATGGGAAACATAGGCCTCTTGGAGCCCTGAGCCTACAGTGAAGGAAGCCCAGGCGATTCTGTTAGAGGGAGAGAGGCCATGTGCAGGAACACTGGGGTGCTAGACACAGGAGTGAAGAAGCCCCCTTGCAGGTCCGGCCCACGCGAGCCTTCGGAAGATTCCAGCCCCAGCTGCCCTTCTAAGCGCAGCGGCGTGAGAGACTCCACGCAGACAAAACCACCCAGCTGAGCTCTGTCGACCCACAGACCCATGAGCGACAATAAGCTGTCGTTTAATGCCACCAACCTTTGTGACGGTTCGTTCAGCAGAAGAAATAGCCACCACTGTATCCTCCTCCTTTTATAACCCGTGTTTTGAGATTTGTAGGGAGAAAACTCTAGAGGTTTTCCATCCAGGAACTGAAATGCCAAGTAGCAAATATTAAGGTGGGGGGAGGGGGGTGAGAATTGGGGACATACTAAAAGTGTAGTTCTCGGGGCGCCTGGGTGGCGCAGTCGGTTAAGCGTCCGACTTCAGCCAGGTCACGATCTCGCGGTCCGTGGGTCCCGCGTCGGGCTCTGGGCTGATGGCTCAGAGCCTGGAGCCTGTTTCCGATTCTGTGTCTCCCTCTCTCTCTGCCCCTCGCCCGTTCATGCTCTGTCTCTCTCTGTCCCAAAAATAAATAAACGTTGAAAAAAAATTTTTTTAAATAAATAAATAAATAAATAAATAAAAGTGTAGTTCTTCTGGGGTGCCTGGGGAGCTCAGTCGGTTAAGCGTCCGACTCTTGATTTCAGCTCAGGTCGTGATCTCACGGTTCGGGGGTTCGAGCCCCGAGTCGGGTTCTGCGCTGACAGCTCAGAGCCTGCTTGGAATTCTCTCTCCCCTCCCCCACCACCTCTCTCTCTTCCCCTCCCCCCCTCTCAAAATAAAGAAACATTTTTTTAATGCAACTCTTCTGACTCCAGATTTGAATTCAGTAAATCTGGGGTGTGGCCAGGGCATGTGTACTTTTCCAAACCACCCCCCCGCCATGATTCAGAGCAGGCTTTCGATGTACCGCAGGACACAGGACACAGCATCGCGGGATGGACTCCATAGTGGCAACGGGCTGTTGTTTTCCGAGCCAGAAGATTCCTATAGCCGTCCCAACCCTGAATTGCAGAGCTCAGTGATAGCCCTGGAGAGTTAACTGGAATACGGATAGACTTGCCCATCACAGAACTTCCCTTGTCATCCATTTGAAAAACAACAGAGAGAGCACATAAACTAGTTTTCTTACATGCTAAGCAGAACTTTCAGGAAAGGCATCCAACCAACCCTTATTGATTACTCATAGGACCGTGCTCGGGAGCTGAGAGAGAGAAAATGCCCATCTTTTGTCTGCCTGAGACCCTTTCTTTTGTCATCATTCCCAAAAGAGACATGGGTGGCCCCCAAATGCCACTCCCTTTTAGTTCTTCAGAGGGAGCTAAAAACCATAAGGACGTTTTAGGTAGCCCTACGGAAAGAAAAAATGATACTACTAAAATTCAAATTTCAGTCCGATTGTAACTTACGCATCTGTATTCCCAGCTCCTGGCGTGGTGCCCGCCTCAAAGTGAGTTTTCATTTAAGTTAGCAATCCATGTGAAGCTTCAAACAAAGCTATGAGCTTCGTGTCCTACAGACATCACTGGACGCGATTAGCCCTCAGTGGACCTAATCTCATCCTTGTAGGAACTGTCCTAAAACAGATGAGCGTATCCTGGTGAAATAAACTCACCCAGAGCTTCCCAGAAATGTCTGAGTCCCCGGGAAGCAGTTTCAATCTGGCAGCATTCTGGGAGACTTTCATGGAGCCAAGTTCGGTGAGGATAACCCACCCACAGATGGTGAGGGCTAGGAGGTGCTCCCTGGTTCTTGGGGCGTAGCCACGGAGAACACGTGGGACCGCAGGCCTGGACAGGAGGGCAAATGGGCACCCGAGTGGCCCCCAGAGAGGAGAGCTTACGACCTTCAGGGTGATCGGTATGAATGCTGTTCGACCTCCTCCTCCTCATCTGTAAAAAGGCAAAAACAGTACATAGCTCATGAGGTTTTCCGAGCATTCGGAAGGTCGCATACACAGAGCATCTTGCTCAGGGCCTGGCACATAATAGCCCCTCCCGAAAGTATCTTCTGTTTCCTTTCCTTGAACTGTCACTACCCTGGATGATTCTCTCAAGCTTCAGCTTGCCTGAAGATATAGTAAATGTTTGTTATAAAGGAAGCTCGGAATGGGTGGTGTATGAGTCAGCTTTGGCTGCGTAACGAGCTGCCTCAAATTTGGTAGCTTAAAACATTACTCATTTCAGTTGGGCTCCATGGGGCAGCTTTGCTTCCGGCTGCCATCTACCTGGCCACGGCTCCTCACTGCAGATTGGGGTCAAGTCTGACGCGGGGTCACACGTGCAGGGCCAGGGGCACCCGGGTGGCTCAGTCGGTTACGCGTCTGACTCCTGATTTGGGCTCGGGTCATGATCTCACGGTTCGTGGGGTCAAGCCCCACATCGGGCTCCGTGCTGACCGCGGGGTGCCTGCTTTGGGATCCTCTCTCTCTCTCTCTCTCTCTCTCTGCCCCTTCCCCTGCTCTCATGCACAGTCTTTCTCTCCCTGTCTCTCAAAAAAAATAAAGGAACATTAAGAAAAAAGAATCCAAGTGGAGGGCCAGCAGCCACCAGGGGAAAGTGCTCCTCATGGCAATGATAGAGGTGCGAGGGGGCCCGCCCGACCCCGCAACCACACCTCCAGCCTGAAAGGACAAAAGGAGACACACTGTATCGGAGGAAACTGAGGCCGTGCGAGAGATGGAAGAGCCGTGGAAGGGATGCCGTCCAACACAGAGAACAGGGAAGAAATACCCTGACTTCTTCCCTCTTCCTGCCCTGGGACTTCCGTCAGTTTTTCCCCATTGGCCAAACCTACCAGGAAGCCAGAGCACAAGGGAGCGGGGACGTCCAGCTCCCCGTGAGACGGAGCAGCGTAGAAAAGGCAAGGATGGACCCGGACTAGGAGGCTCCTCTCCGCCGCGCGCGGGACACCGTCCCCTCCGTTCCTTTCTCGGGAGGAAGAGCAGAGCAAGACAGGCTCAGGAGCCTCTCCGGCCAAAGTCAGGGGCAGACGTGGGTGTGGAAGCTTCTCCCGGAGCCCCTCCCCTAGGCCCGCTCCCACGCCCCCCTCCTCTGCCCCCAGCACCCCCCAAACGGCCACCCCTCCTCAGAAGGAGGCGGCTTAAGCGCCGCGTTACCCAGGAACTGCCACACTAGCCACCAAAGTGACTGCTCGTTATTTGAACACTTTCTTCTATTTGACTGAATACAGGAAAAATGTCACAAATAGAATATTCATCATCCCCCTCGCGCGCCTTTTCTTTCCTGCTTATCTCCCTGCTGTCATGTACGAATCCCGGCTTCAGGTTCATTTGGTATGTTGAGTGCGTGCCCGGGGAGAGGATGCCGCTGCAAAGCCTTGCCCACACGCTCTGTGCCGTGACAGCCCTCCCTCCCCACGGGTGACACCCCACCAGACAAACGCCACTCACACTGACCCCTCGAGGGTAGGACAACGTCTGCCTAAGCGGAGGGGCCTGCCGCTGCACGCAGAGGGAACATAAAGGACCCGAGGAGCCTTCACAGCCAGTTAGCGATTCTCGGCATGTCACTTTTACAGACACCTCAGCTTCCAGAGCTCTTATCCTCAGGTGCTTCTTAGAAGACGCAGGATGGCATCCCCACCCCACTTCAAACACCGTCTGTTTCGAGATCCTCCGAGGGGCTAACGCCGCCTGCCAATGTCTCAGCCACAGAGTCATCAGCGCGGAGCGTCTCTCCCTGCTTCTTTTCCGTCAGGTGCCAGAGCCCGTTTGCCCGGCCTGGTCCTCCTCCTGCCGGGCCTACAGCCCTACAGGCTGCCCTGTCAGGCTACAGGCAACACGTTTCTAGCACCGGAAAATCAAAGTACTTCTGATTGCGCTGACAATTAGATATTATGTTCAACTGCGGTAACGCAGGCCTGAAAACGGGTAGCTTAAACGAGAGAGGGATCTCTTTTTCTCTCCCGTAGGATCGCTCCAGAGGCAGGCCATCCAGGGCAGCTAGGGACACTCCACGAGGACACCGAGGACGCAGCCCCTTCCCCCTTCTTCTCAAGGGGGTGACCATCAACCCCCTGCTCTTAAGGCGGCCACCGGAACCCCAGCCATCGCATCAGAATCGCAGGAGGGATAAAGAGGAAAGGTAAAGGGGGAGGGGGGGCTCCCCAAGCTGATTCGGCCTCCCTTCCAAGGGGCTTTCTGGAAATCCCACCCAAGAATGCCAGCTTGCATCTTGTTGACCAGTAGCTGCAAGGGAGGCTGGGAAGTCCATGTTTTTAGCTGGGTACACTTCCGTCATGCATAACATTGGAGTTCTGGTGGTGTTACAGGCTTCACCGTACCTCCCTACAATTCATATGCTGAAGTCCTACCCCTAGTACCTCAGAATGGGACTGTATTTGGAGCTAGGGTCCAAAAGAAGTAATTAAGTTAAAATGAGGTCATTAGAGGGGCGCCTGGGTGGCTCAGTCGGTCGAGCGTCCGACTCCGGCTCAGGTCATGACCTCACGGCTCGTGGGTTCGAGCCCCGCGTCGGGCTCTGTGCTGACAGCTCGGAGCCTGGAGCCTGCTTCGGGTTCTGGGTCTCCCTCTCTCTCTGCCCCTCCCCCGCTCGTGCTCTGTCTCTCTCTCCGTCAAAAAATAAATAAAACATTAAAAACTTTTTAAAAATAAATAAATAAATAAATAAATAAATAAATAAAGGGCCTGTGCCCTGCCCAACCTGCTCGGGCCGTCTCTTCTCCCACCTCCATTTCTCTCTGGTCTTCGCCTGACCCTCCTCCCTGGAGACGCGTGTGTAAAAGCTGTGGCCCCTCTGCCATGATGTGACGAGCCCGGACATAGCCCTGGCTCCCTTCCACTGGCCACCAATAGCCTGACAGCCTAAAGCTGGTGCTTCGTTCCTCCGGTTAATCCATTACCTCCTAGGAAAGCACACATGAAATAGCAAAGGATCTGGATCTGGTCGGCCCCGGTCGTGATGGGGGACGAACACGGGGCAGGCCCCGGAACGGTGGCTGGGCGGTGGGACCAAAGAGAGGGGCCAGAACAAGGGCCTAGAAGGCCACAGTGGGGCTGCTCGCAGCAGAGGGCTCCCTTAAACACCCCTGGGCCCATCCTCCCTCGCTAAAAAGGCACGTGGAAGGGTTCTGGGGTTAGGGCCAAAATGGTCCCTTGGGAATACGCCGTGTGTGTGTGTGTGTGTGTGTGTGTGTGTGTGTGTGTGTGTCTATTTCTCTCTCTCTCTCTCTCTCTCTCTCTCGGCCCCATCGCAATGCCTGATGAAACCACACTCAGATACCATCATCCTAGACCTTCCCTCCCCCGCTTCCTCCCTCCCCTGCCCGCCAAGCTGCCCCACGAGGAGGCAAACAGACAGCTGCATTGGGATGTTCTGCCTCCCCCGTGCGCCACGACACCGGCTCCCTCACCGGGGACGCCACACGTGCGGGACGTCCGTCTCTGTCTTGGCCACGGTCGCCCATTCTCTGCCTCCCTCGTCTGTCCGCCCGCTCACTCTCTTCTCGAACGGAGAGCACCGCAAAATGATCCCCTCAGAAAGCGGAAAACTTCCCAAGTCCCTTTCACATCCAATAACATCTTTAATCTACCCTCACGGTTGAGCTCGCACCGACCAGCGTGTGGTATTTATTTGTTGTCTCAGCCCTTCACCCCCCTGTCAAAGCGTGCTCTGAACCGCTGGGGCTGGGAGACTGCAGACGTTTCCCAGGTGCCTTTCTGGCAGGTTCTGCCCATCGGAGGGAGGCCGCGGTAGGAGGTCGAAGGCAAGAGAAAGAGAAAACCTTCCTGCTCCTGGCTCCCATGCATCAGGCCGCCGGGATCTCTCTTCGCGGTTGGACCCCGCCTGATACACTTACAGAATTCAGATCTCAAAGTCATCTTCCCTCAGATTTTTGAAGACATCGCACCCTTGTCTTCCGGCTTCCCCGCGGACATGGTCAGCATCAGATTTCTATTTTTGTATCTTTCTGGAAGGTTTGGACTTTTTTTCTTTTTAATTACCTTTGGAATTCAAAATGGTGATGCCCTTAGAGATGAGTCTTTTAGAAGTCTTCCTGTTTGGCACTCGGTCTGCCCTCTAAATCTGAGGCTTGAAGTTTCCCTCCAGCTCCGGGAAACTGCTTGTTCTAGTATTACTTTGATAATTTCCTCTCCTACCGGCTGTCTGTTCTTTGCTTCTGAAAACTCCTATTAGATCGATATTTGAATTTCAGCTCCTGTAATTTAAAAATGCATTAGGAGGGGCGCCTGGGTGGCTCAGTCGGTTAAGCGTCCGACTTCGGCTCAGGTCACGATCTCGCGGTCCGTGAGTTCGAACCCCGCGTCGGGCTGTGTGCGGACGGCTCGGAACCTGGAGCCCGCGTCGGATCCTGTGTCCCCCTCTCTCTCTGCCCCTCCCCCGCTCGTGCTCTGACTCACTCTGCCTCTCGAAAATAAATAAATCTTTAGGGGCGCCTGGGTGGCGCAGTCGGTTAAGCGTCCGACTTCAGCCAGGTCACGATCTCGCGGTCCGTGAGTTCGAGCCCCGCTGTCGGGCTCTGGGTTGATGGCTCAGAGCCTGGAGCCTGTTTCCCATTCTGTGTCTCCCTCTCTCTCTGCCCCTCCCCCGTTCATGCTCTGTCTCTCTCTGTCCCAAAAATAAATAAACGTTGAAAAAAAAAAAATTAAAAAAAAAAAAAGAAAATAAATAAATCTTTAAAAAATAATAAAAGTAAATACATCTTGTCTTTTTGCACTTTCTGAGAGACTCCTCGAGCCCAGTCGTCAACGCAATCTTCAGCCACGGTGGTGGGCCACTCCATCCAAGGGTCTGATTTCATCCCGAGAACTCTGACATGTTCTTTTGACGGCAGTCAGCTCTTGATTTATGGATAACACTCCTACTTCATTTAAATATCTGTCTATACCCTGGGAGAATTCCGTGGGGATTAGTTCTCTCGTTTGTTTAGTTTGGTGCCTCTCTGTCACAATGTTAGTTTTCCTCGAATATGTTTGATAATTCTTTCCTCTCTGTTCCCGTCAGAGATGAAGGTCCAGGCTGGTCTACAGTGGGGGGCTGGTGTGCGTTTCCTAAACTCCAGTGAAAAATGTCTCCTCTCATGACCGTGAAAGCCAGTTCCGGTTGTGGAAGCCTGAATGCTCATGACTGTTGTGGTGACGAAGGCCTTGGATGGCCTTTCTCCGTTGACGTTTGCGAGCTTGTTCTCCAAGCGTGGGGGCTCCCTTCCCTGATGGCCACGGCTATGGGGTCATGCCCTTCTCGCGACGCCCTTTCCTCTTTCCGGATGACAGCCTCCCACACCGGAGAGTTGTTCTCATGGCTTTGGCCTGGAAGCAAGTACCAGGAGCTAGCTTTCTGAGAGCTGGGGTCAAGGGTACAGTCCTGAACTTGAAACCTCACCAACACCCCCACAGCCCACCCTCCCTCCTCCAGCCCTTGCTGCCTCTGGTCTTGGGACTCTTCCAGAATTCTCCAGAAAACTCACCTTTGAGAGAGAGAGAGAGAGAGAGAGAGAGAGCGCTCTTTTGCCTGTGTGGAATTTTGGGATCTTCAGCACTGCTGTGAGGATCCTTCCCCCCTTACATATTCCCAAAATTTCTGGCCAACTGATGACAACTTTCCCAGCTTCCCGGCTAGGCTTTTGGTTTCACAACCTCTTAGTATGAAAAATTGCACGTCTATACAAAAGTAGATAAAATGTTACAGTGAGCATTATGCTGAATGAAACAAGCCACTCACAAGAAGACAAACAGGGAGCTGGTGTTCGATGGGTGTAGAGTTGCAAGATGAAAAGAATTCTGGAGGTTGGTTATACAACAATGTCAACATGCCTAAGAGTGCTGAGATGGCCACTCCAAAACGTCAGATGGTAAGGACACCCGGGTGGCTCAGTCGGTTAAGCCTCCGACTCCTGATTTGGGCTCAGGTCATGATGTTCATGAGTTTGAGCCCCAAGTAGGGCTCTGTCCTGAAAGGGTGGAGCCCGCTTGGGATTCTCTCTCTCTCTCCCTCTCTCTCCCCGTCCCCCATGCTCTCTCACTCATGCTCTCTCTCTCTCTCTCTCTCTCTCTCTCAAAATAAATAAACTTTTTAAAATGGTTCAGATAGTAAATTTCATGTTATGGGTATCTTACCACCATTAATTTTTTAAGTATTTTTTTAGATTCTTTAAACTATTTATTTTTGAAAGAGAGAGAGACAGAACATGAGCAGGGGAGGGGCAGAGAGAGAGGGAGACACAGAATCCGATGCAGGCTCCGGGCTCCGAGCTGTCAGCACAGAACCCGACGTGGGGCTTGAACCCACGAGCCGTGAAATCATGACCTGAGCTGAAGTCAGACGCTCAACCGACTGAGCCACCCAGGCGCCCTCAATTTTTTTAATACTGTATGAATCCCTCTGTGCCTGGGACCGACCCCCCACCAACACATCCACTTGTTACCTTTCTATCATTTCAACGGAGAATGAAGAAGGATGACAATATAACAGTAACCTTGAAACACAAATTCGTTTCTTCATGAATGCTACAGGACGACCGCTGAACCCAGCTAATGGCGACATGGGGGCTCATGACCTTCTTCCCTCTACCTCTGCGCATGTCGGGAAAATTCCACCATCACAAGCTGTGGCATTTTATTGTATTTTATTTTGATTCTGATCTTAGAGAGAGAGTGTGCAAGTGGGGAAGAAGGTCAGAGGGGGGGGGAGAGAGAGAGAGAGAGAGAGAGAGAGAGAACTTTAAGCATGCTCCACACTCAGCATGGAGCCCGACACGGGGCTCAATCCCGCAACCCTGCAATCACGACCTGAGCCGAAACCGAGGGTTGGACGCTCAACCGCCTGAGCCACCCAGGCGTCCCTATCATTAAAAGATTTTTTAAAAAGTAAAAGTCGGGGCGCCTGGGTGGCTCAGTCGGTTGGGCGTCTGACATGGCTCAGGTCATGATCTCACGGCTCGTGAATTCAGGCCCCGCGATGGGCTCTGTGCTGACAGCTCGGAGCCTGGAGCCTGCTTCAGATTCTGGGTCTCCCTCTCTCTCTCTGCCCTTCCCCTGCTCATGCTCTGTCTCTCTCTCTCAAAAATAAATATTCAAGAAAAATTAAAAAAAAAATTAAAGGCATAATGAGTCTTGAGACATCACCAAGGCTTTGGAATAAATAAACAAACAAACAAACAAATGTAAAAATCAATGTTTGAAAAATGAAGGCTACGGAAGGAAGTATTTTCTCTGAGCTGTTTCCATGGCTGTCTTCTAGCCTGGCGACTGTCACACAGCAGGTCGGGGAGAGAAGTGCCTTCTTCCTCCCGTTTGAGTCTTGGAGAGTCATGGCCTTGGCTGAACCAATTCACAGAGAGGAGTGGGGGGAGAGTGAGCTCGAAGATAAGGGGAGGGATCTGCACTCCAGCCTCTCGTGGTGGCTGCGGGTCCCAGGCCACACCCCTCACTCGGCAGAAAGCTCACCTACAAGCAAAGCTGGGATCGATAAAAGTCCCTCCTCACTAGGCACTTCGGGGTACTCACTCCTGTAAATGATTTGCTCCAAGGCCTTAATAGTCATCTTACAACTGGAGAGTCAAACCTTGACTGGATATTTGATTGTATTAAGGAATTCTTTGATTTTATTATTAATTTTTAGATATTTATCCCCTAAACTGTCAGTCACCTGTTACTGTGGTTCCATCCTCTTGCAGAGATGCCAAAACGATGATGGGTGAGATGCTACGGTTCCCAAGATTGGCTTCAGAATCACAAAAAAGGTCGGGTACACCCCTGTATGTTCAGCCAAAGATGCTTACTGGAATATTCACAGCAGCTATTCCCAGTGGCCTCAAACGGTCACTACACAAAGGCCAAATAAAAAGGGAATGGCTAGGGGCGTCTGGGTGGCTCAGTCGGCTGAGCGTCCGACTTCGGCTCAGGTCATGATCTCGTGGTCCGTGAGTTGAAGCCCCGCGTCGGGCTCTGTGCTGACAGCTCGGAGCCTGGAGCCTGCTTCGGATTCTGTGTCTCCCTCTCTCTCTGCCTCTCCCCGACTTGTGCTCCGTCTCTCTCTCTCTCTCTTTCTCCAAAATAAAAAAAAGCATTTTATAAAAGGGAATGGCTAACCCATAGCACATCCATACAAGGGAATACCACTCACCAATGAAAAGAAATGAGCTACTCGTAAATGAATCTCACCGACATAATACTGAGCGTCAGAAGCCAGACTCAAGAGTCCATACTGTCCAATTCCTTTTATGTACAGGTCAAAACCAGGCAAAACTCATCCATGACATTAAAAGTCAGGAGGGCAGTGAGTCTGGAGGGAGGAAGAAGGGGCAGAGAGTAGTTCCAGGGGGGTGGGGGGAGGGGTGGCCATATTCAGTTTCTTGTTCTTTGTGCTGGTTTCACGGGTATGTCCAATGTATGAAAATGTGCTCAGTGTTTACTCATGCCATGCGTGCTTTTTTGTATATATATATTATACTTAGCTTAAAAAATTAAAAATCAAAATCACACAGGAAATACATATGGATAGGGCAAGATTGGCCATGAGTTGATGGTTATTGGGGCTGGGTGAGGGGTCCGTAGGGGCTCGTTATACTGTTTAATCTACCTTCAGGTGTAGTCAAAACTCTCCATAATCAAATAACTTTTTTTTTAAGCGACCTCATTTTTTTAAGTACATACTTTCTCCCATGAGGTGGGGAGGGTTTGATCATTGCTTTTAGTTGGCAGATAGAAACATTGTGATGCCCTGTACTTCCTTCTGTGCAGGTAAGGGTAGATTTCCTAGTCATGCCAACCGTCCTGCTTAAAGACCCTCAGGCCTTCTCTCACCCCCTCTTCAGCCGCCCTCTGCACCCCCACAAAATGAGCCTATATATTCAGGGACAGATGTAGCCACAAGAAAGCTGTCCAGAGCTTCCATTAGCCACCGTGCGTCTTTATTGATTTATATCTGCCTGGTTCCAAGGATGTGTTTAGGGTTTGCAAAGATGCATATGATAATAGGACAGCATAAAATAAATTACAAGTAAATAAGAACAAATGAAACAAAGGGGAAACAAGGATAAGAAAGTAAGGCAGAGCCAAGAACGAAGTGACCGCACAAAACACCTGCCACAAAACCCACTATGCTCCCGAGAAGCGGAGCACAAGTTTGAGGCTGGGTTCCCCGGCCCCCCGTGCGAAAAAAGAAGACAGATCACGCTGTGATTTACACACCTGATGATAGAAGCAGCCAAGTCAAGAGAAGCACAACTATTTCTAACATACAGATCAAGAGAGCAGGTCTTCGGGAGGCCCGGGTGGCTCAGTCAGTTCAGTGTCTGCCTCTTGATCTCAGTTCAGGTCGTGATCTCACGGTTCGGGGATCAAGCCCCTCGTCGGGCTCAGCACGGAGCCTGCTCCGGATTCTCGGTCTCCTCTCCTCCTGCCCCTCTCCTATCCATGCTCTGTCTCTCTCTGTCTCTCAAAATAAATAAACACTTTTTTTTAAATTTTTTTTTTCAACGTTTATTTATTTTTGGGACAGAGAGAGACAGAGCTTGAACGGGGGAGGAGCAGAGAGAGAGGGAGACACAGAGTCGGAAACAGGCTCCAGGCTCTGAGCCATCAGCCCAGAGCCCGACGCGGGGCTCGAACTCACGGACTGCGAGATCGTGACCTGGCTGAAGTCGGACGCTTAATCGACTGCGCCACCCAGGCGCCCCAATAAACACTTTTTTTTAAATGAAGGCCAGTTTTCACCATGGATTATCATAAAAATAATATTATGAACAGCATCCTCCCCTTACCCACAAGACTTTCTTAGTCACACACGTACTATGATAAGGTGATGACGTGAATAACGTATACCTCTCCACAACCGTAGGGACTTTCTCGTAACTTCCTTTGAAATAGACCGAGGAAGAACCTTTAGATGCCATTCAAGGAAAATCATTCTGTGGGGACCAAGAGAGACCTTGACACTGAAGTGAGTCACAGCAGGACAGAATTTGGAGCATCCAAGGCAAAGATTCATATGCTGTAGACAAAAGTGTGTGTGTGTGTGTGTGTGTGTGTGTGTGCTTTTTCCAAGGAGGAGGTCTGTACCTTTCATTAGATTCTCAAAGGTGTCAGCGAACCCAAAGAAAGCCAAGAACACCCAACTTCGGTCCAGTCCATGACCTCACGGTCCGTGGATTCGAGCCCCATGTTGGGTTCCACGCTGACATAGCTGAGCCTGCTTGGGGATTCTGTCTCCCTCTCTCCGCCCCTGCCCTGCTCGCGTTCTCTCTCTCTCTCTCTCTCTCTGTTTCAAAATAAATAAACGTAAAAAAAAATAGTAAAACTGTCCGTAATCGCTGTTTGTCTCGGGCTCCTGGCACAGAGCTCCTCGGGTTGCCGGGGGAGGGTTGGAAATGCAGGTTTCACGGTGAATGGAACTGGGGACAGGACTGACATCCTCCCGGGGCAAATGAGCTGATTAGAACCAGGTCCAAGTAGAACTAGAAGGTGCCCCCGCCCCCGGCAGAGACTCGCAGGGGCGGGGGGTGGGGGGGGCTGAGGGGCAGCGCAACTTTGAGAGGAGGGAGTGATCCAGATGCCACGGTGGTTCTGGGCCATCAAGCAGGGTTGCAATAATCTCTATCAGGAGCATTCTTTCCAATTTAAGATAATTATAACTAAACACCCACCTAAATCATTTTTTTTTTAAGTCTTTAATCTCTGATCGTGTGGCTTCCTAATGAATCCTCCAAGCTCAACTAGTGCCAAATGTGCTCCAAGGTGACCCAGGTGATTAGTGCCCGGGTTATAAGCCAAGCGCCAGGTACAAGCTGTGGAATCCCTACCGCAAACAATGGCTTTGGATCCAGGACAATTAAACTCGAGTTCTTTCTGCCAATAATGAGATGGGAGTTGTTGATGAAAACCGTTGCTGGGTGTCATTACCGATAATAACAATAGCTAATATTTATTAAGCATTTATTAAATGCCAAGCACTGTATTTTCTCATGTGGTCGTCACAACAGCACTCTGGTTGGGGGGGGGGTGGGGGCGGGCGGATGGCTGTCTCATCATTCCCACTTACAGATGGGATCCAAGCCTCAAAGGGGTGAGGCAATTTGCACAAAGTCAAATTGTAAGCCACGATTTGTCTGACTTACCTGCCTTGGCCTTCAACCACCACGCCGCAACATGTGTGGATACGAAAAGAGTCAGCTCACCAACAAGGGTGTGGAGTGGTTAAAGAGTGAGTTTCACCGTTGGGGCGGGGGGGGGGGGCAGTGGGCGGGGGAGGGAACGTCCTGCCAATCCCCCTGAAAACTCAGAGTTGGGAAGAGACATATACAATGGGCGCTCACAAGTTGGTACAAACCGATCCGGCACAGCTCCGCCGACAGATCTTATCCCACGTGTGGCAGGGGAAGTGGGGAGAGGCGATGAAAGCGAGGGAAGGATTCGCGACGCCATGTTTGCCCCAATGAAAGCAGGCTCCCCCCTCTTACCCAACATGACCCTGATTTCGGCTTCCTTCCTGCCTCACCTCACCTCCCTTCCTTCCTCACCTTCAGGCTCTGCTGGCTTATTTTTTAATGCTAAGAATCTGATCCATGTGGACTGTAGCTCTGAATGAGAGAACGAGCACAGCCAGTGAAACGAGAGCTTCCCCACAGATGGGAGAGCATCTCCGAGGCTGTGCGTCCCTCCATGGCCCCGGGAGATGAGGTTCTGTCATTCTCCATTTTGCTCTTAAATGTTCACAAGATGGCAACACGGCAGAGGCGGAGGACTCCAAGGGACAGAGCCAATAAGGAGGCCATTTGCTGACCACTTGAAAGAATCTTGGCCAGAAGGGGCAAGTGTTCTAGGCCTTTTGGGGGGTGGGGGGGGAGGGGGGCTTTTATGTAATATTTAGTTGGAGAAAATGCCTCAAGTTCGACCGCTGTGAATTACTGAACCCAGAAGACAAATATCAAAAGGAACCCCGCTTCAAGAAGGAGCATGAAAGGCAACAGGGAGAGGTGCCTGGCTGGCTCAACCAGAGGAGCACGCTGACTCTCCATCTCCAGGTGGCAAGTTCGAGCCCCACGTTGGGTATAGAGATTACTTTTAAAAAGGGGGAGGTGGGGGGCGCCTGGGTGGCGCAGTCGGTTAAGCGTCCGACTTCAGCCAGGTCACGATCTCGCGGTCCGGGAGTTCGAGCCCCGCGTCAGGCTCTGGGCTGATGGCTCAGAGCCTGGAGCCTGTTTCTGATTCTGTGTCTCCCTCTCTCTCTGCCCCTCCCCCGTTCATGCTCTGTCTCTCTCTGTCCCAAAAATAAATAAACGTTGAAAAAAAAATAAATTTAAAAAAAATAAAAATAAAAAGGGGGAGGTGGGAAGAAAAGAAAGGCACTGAGAAAGAGAGGAAAAAAACCTGACAATACAAAAATTAGATCTCCATTTAAATCAGACCTGTGAGTATAGGGAAAAGAAGAGGTGGCTTTATTTATTTTTTCTTCAGGTAGAGTGGACACACAATTTCATGTTAATTTCAGGCATTGGGCGGCTGTCTTTTTGAATTGAAAACACAAACCCTTTGTGGCTGGAAGCAGGCATTCGCTCACAAGAGAGCGGAGGGGAACTTTCTGGAGCTTCCCAGACTGGCAGAGGGAAGACTGCCTGGCCTTCTCACTGAGTTCTAATTGGCTTAAGCCAACGGCAGTGGGAACACAAATGGGGGGGGGGGGGTGCCATATATAAAAAGTTACAGGACAGTTCATCTACCTCAAGTGTCTTACAGCGCACACCTCTTGAATTTTAACGACCAGAGTTACGACTGGGCAATTAACCTCACGTGCAGAAGCCCTCCACCCAAGACAGCTCACAGACAAAAGGCGAAATGACTCGCCTCTCTGCTGTCACCAGCCAGGCCCCCGCCCCACCCTCCTCCTCCTCCTCCGGGGCAAAAAGTAAATGGCTTTTCTTTTCACACCAGGATCTCCAAAAAAGGAAGCAGGCGGCCAGGGAACCTCTGTATAACCTATTGTTTAAAAAAAGAAGAAAAAAAAAAGGCAAAACATCCTGTTTCATTCAAATGTACTGTAATGTTAAACGTTTGGAGGGGACAAGTGGTAAAAAAAAAAAAAAAAAAAAAATCCCTTTAAAAATCCCAAAGGCCCGAAGCAGGTTTTAAGCTGTTTTAAGAGCGTTGGCTACTTCACGGCAATAATTAGCTACTCCATGCAAAAATCACTTTTCTATCCAAGCTGGCACAACAGTGGGGAACGGGTTACTGGAGAGAAGTTAAGAAGGTAGTTTCTAAGGAAATCCTTCTGCTTTCTGGAAGGCAGCTTTCGGGAGGCCGGGGGGGGGGGGGGGGGGGGGGGGTAAGTATGCAGCATTTTGGAAAAGGATAGCATTTTGCCAGTTGTCCCTTACCCCTGCCCCAGCCCCTCCCCTGCTGACCTGACCAAAGCTGAGAAAAGGGAGCAGAGACAGCGTGAAGCTCACAAAGCATCTAGAGGCAGAGTGCAGCTGTTGCTTTTTTAAAGCAGAGGTGACAAAAGGGCGCTTGGGTGGCTCAGTTAGTTAAGTGTCCGACTCTTGATTTCGGCTCAGGTCATGATCTCACCGTTCTTGAGTTCTAGCCGTTCCTGAGTTCGAGCCCCGCATCAGGCAGCTTTGCGCTGACGGTGTGGAGCCTGCTTGGGATTATCTCTCTCCTTCTCTCTCTGCCCCTCCTCTGCTCATTCTCTCTCTCTCTCTCTCCCCCAAAATAAATAAATAAATAAAACTATAATAAATAAATAAAACAGAGGTGACAAGGGTATGAGATGGTCTCATTTAAAATTGTTTTAAAATATTTTTTTTACTGTTTATTTATTTTTGAAAGAGAGACAGAACGCGAGCAGGGGAGGGGCAGAGAGAGAGGGAGATACAGAATCTGAAGCAGGCTCTATGCTCTGAGCTGTCAGCGCAGAGCCCAACGCGGGGCTTGAACTCACGAACCGTGACATCATGACCTGAGCTGAAGTCGGACGCTTAACTGACTGAGCCACCCAGGCGTCCCTAAAATTGTTTTTTAATATTTTTATTTATATTTGAGAGAGAAAGAGAGCGAGAGCGGAGACGGGGCAGAGAGAGAGAGGGAGACACAGAATCTGAGGCAGGCTCCAAGCTCTGAGCTGCCAGCACAGAGCCCGACATGGGGCTCGAACCCACAAACAGTGAGATCGTGACCGGAGCCAAAGTCAGACGTCCAACCAACTGAGCCACCCAGGCGCCCCAAGATGGTCTCATTGGAGGTTCCTGTTACCCAAGCTTCCGTAAAAGCAGTTGAAGACACAGAAGGGATAGGACCATGTGTCATTCCAGTGCCCTAGGGAAAAAAAAAAAAAAAGACTTATTAAGTTAGGTTGTGACCTCAACCCCCTCAACTCATGTACCACGAGCTCTGTGGTCCTCTCTCAAGGTCTTGATCTTGTCCCTCTTGGTGATGCACTCACTACCAGAGACTGCTAGGCGGGGGGTTAGTTAAATCATTCACGTGATCGTTTTAATGAAAAGTTCACTCTATAGGACAATCAATAGTGGCCCTATTGTGTCCTACTTTTGTCTAGGTGGGAGTTCAATCCATTCTCTTAGACCCCTGCTGCCCATGGTGGGTGTCCAGTTGGTGGGGACGGCACTCTTGAGTTGGGGGCCAAACCGGAGAAGCAAGTCTTGCAAAATTGAACCTGTTGAGAATGAGTCATATCACCACACAGACCAGGCTCCATGGGTCTGCGACAAGTGCAGTCCCGCTGCGACTAGTGCAGTCACACAGGGCCCCGGGCTCAGAAGGGTCCTGTCCTGGAGGTATAACGCTCTGTGGCGGCCATCTTGAAATTCCGAATAATTTGATCTTTGGATTTGTGTTGTGTACGTGAGGTCTAACGGGACTAGAGCATGAGTCGGGGGCTCGGAGCCTCAGCTCATGCACAGTCCCACCTCGTGCCAACCCACCTGGCCGCCACGCTGCCACTGGGCACCCCTGGTGGGAAGGTCAGGGTGAGATGAGCCATGTCCAGATGTCCAGGAGGCCGACTAGGCCAGGGCAAGCCCTTCACCCACCGCCATCCGGGTGCCTAGCCCAGCAGGCTAGACTGAGCCACTCAGACACCCCTCCTTTAATACCTTTTTAATGGGACTTCTCTTGCTTTAAGTGAGTCTCGCTCAGCCGGCTCCAGACCTTCCCCATCCAGAGCCAGGGCTGGGTGCCCCACGCAGGGTACCTGCCCGGGAGTAAGGTTCTCTGGGCCTGCCAGCCCCGCTCTGTCTGTAGCATTTGCCCATTTCTGTGGTGTCAATGCTCCGACCCTACATGATGTCAAGCCACCAGCGTGACCTCACTGAACCCGGGGGCTTCACTGAACGCACAAACCGAAGGAGATGCACACGGTCGGCTCTGTGCGCAGGTGCCCCGGCACCAACACCGCAGAGTCCTGCAGCCATTGACCCCGGGCTCCAGGAGGCAGAGGGAGAGACTAGAACAAAAGAGCTTTCTCCGAGATGCAGGGTTTCCCACGTTGGTGGCACGTTGCAGTCACCTAGGGAACCCGAAAAATGCGTAAACCCAGACTACGTCCCAGACCGATTACATCGGCATCCCTGGAGGTGGCCCGGGAAGCAGAATATTTAAATCCCCAGGTGGTTCTAGCGGGCGGCCAAGGTTGTAAACTTGGGTGGATCCATGGTCCTCAAACCTCAGGGGGCATCAGAATCTCCCAGAGGTCTCGTTTAAAACAGCGGTTCCTGGGCCCCATCCCAGAAGCTTCTGACCCTGGGGTCCGGGGTGGGGCCCAGGAACTGGCATCTCTACCAAGCTCCCAGGTGATGCCTGCCTGGTGTCGACCACCTGGGGCTCACCCTGCTTAAGAAGGTGCCAGGCATAAAGATGCGACTTAATCGGAGGCCCCAGAGACGGGGTTTCCAGAAAAGCTCCCTCCTGTGAAGAAGCCATTTGTTAAGCGTGAGAGGCAGGAGCCTGGTAGTAAAAGGCGACTGAGCTGTGACATGCCAACTGCTTAATTAAAAACGCAGAAGAGGAGACGGAGGCCAGGTTGATCAGCCCTGGGTGGTCACCTTGAGGGATGTGCCGCCCGGCAGGGCTGTCTGAGGAGGAAGCAGAGAGCGGGGAGCCTCCTTCTCCGGAGACCGAAGGTCACTTGGGCTTGGTCTAATCTACTCCAAGGGCATGTCGGCAGCCTGCACGTGGCTTCTGAGCTCCCTTGGTAAGTTCTTTCCTGTGTTTGTGTACCTTCTCATTCACCCTCTTCCACTTCTGTCTTCCTCTTCCGCGGGCTAACACAGGGAGCCATGCGTGGTAAACGAACTGATTACTGGCAACAAGAATATCAACCTTTTTTAAACTGTGGTGCTGAAATTCCTGCTGCCTCGTGTCTAGGAAAACGTTCGGCGGGAAGGTGAGTGCGGGGGGGGGGGGGGAAACCCTGGTTCGCGGGGCAGCTGTCGCACCTGCTACGACTATCGAAGCCCCGTTCTTATAGAATCCATCTCTCAAAAAGTAATTGGAGCTAAAACTAAGCACATGCAAATATTCCGAGCCAGGGATTCCGCTCCTAGAAATACCCAGGAGAAATGAGTTCATGTGCCCACACAAAGACATGCGTGTGAACATTTATGGCAACTTTATTCAAAGGAGTCAAAAAAATGGAAACAGCCCAAATTGCCATCCACAGGAGAATGGATAAATAAGTTGTGGTGTATTCATACAATGGAATACTACTTAGCAATGGGGGGGGGAAAAAATAGAGCCACCAATACGTGCCACAACCCAGACAGACCTCACAGACATTCCGAATGCAAAGAGCCAGGCATGAAAGAGTACCTATGTTCTGATTCAAAGTATGCAAAGTTCCAGAACAGGCAAAACTAATCAACAGTGATAGAACTCAGGATGGCGGTGAAGCAGGTAGGGTAGTGTTGACTGAGAAGGGGCAAGAAGGAACCTTCTGGAATGCTGGGAATGTTCTATATCTTGACCTGGCTGGTGATTACACCAATCTATACATATGTGAAAATGTATGGAGCTCTACACTTAAGGTCAGTGTGCTTTGTGATACAGAAGTTAAGCTTTGAGTTAAAAATATAGATAGACAGATAGATAGATAGATAGATAGATGTCACATGGCCTCAGGCGATAATTTCTGATACCTGGGAACTGAGGTTTGAAACAAATTTTGACAAATTAGCAAAGGTTGTTGTTGTTGTTTTTTTTTTTTAATCTTCTTCTTGAATTGGCCAAGAGAAGGGAATGATTCTGGCCAACCCAAGACCCTGAGAGCCAGCACACTGGGATTTAACCACTACCACCAGCATGGGTTGAATGTGCTGACCCTGGGCCAAGACCCAAACAACATCTTAAGCGTGTTCTCACCGCAGAACAGCCTGAAAGGCAGACACAATTATTATCCCTATTTCGTGGACAAGGAGCCCAAAGTTCAGAGAGAACGTGAGTAACACCTAAGAAGGCAACCTGGCCCTGTTGTCGCCAAAACCAAGCGCTGACCCTCCCGCCAAACTGAGTCTTCAGGGGAAGACGTCCTGTGTGTTTCATGGAGAGCAGTCCTTAAGGAAGTTTCCTCATCCTTGTGGTGCCACGGACGCCTTCGGCATCCATTGACTAGTCGAACCCATGGACCCCTTCTCAGAATAATGCTTTAAATGCACATAATAAAATACCATGGCGTCGCAAAGCAAGCCAATTATACTGAAGCAGGCATCAAAACATTTGGTGATGTAGTCTTATAGGTGCTTATTTAATGCATTCGCTAACAAGGTAAGATCACCGCCGCGATTTCACACTGATGAGCGTAAATGGTCCTTGGACCTCTCCTTCATAATGTGATAACAAGATACCCGTGATTTCTGTTGGTGACAACTTTCCAGCCATTGCCAACAGCACTGTGGTTTCTTTCCTACGTCCGCGAAAGGAAATAATAGATTTCATTTAGAAGTTAGTGAAAATAAAGACAGTAGGTTTTTTTTCCCCATCCAAGTTCACGGACTTCCTGACGTCTATCAGTTTAAGCATCCTGCCTTCCAGGAAGCGGCCAGAGGCCCCGGCAGGAGAGGGGGGCAGCAGGGCTGGATGTGGGGCCTGGTTCTATCAGGAGCTCACTGAGCGGCCTTCCAGAACTCACTTCTTCCCTCTGGCTCCGGTACCCTCACGTGTGGGAGAAAGGAGGTCATTCCTGGGGAGTCCTCACAGTCCCGGGCAGTGTGTTGCCCCCGGAAGCTCCAAGGCTGCCTCCAGGTCTATCTTCAACCAATCAACACGTGTTTAATGTGGGCCTACCCTGTGCTAGGAGCCTGGAAACCGCCCCCCCCCCCCGAGAGGTGCCCCTGTGTTTCCCAAATGCACCTGGGCCTCCCTTCCTGAAACTGGGGGCCAGCGATGGGTCCCAGATGCACGACTTCCTTCGCGGCCAGCTTCCCTCCAGGAGTCCGTGTGCCTCCAGAGAACTCTTATCGCTGCCTGCCTGGCATTCGAATGATCTATGGGCAGCTCTGTCCTCCCCCAGCGGATCCGGGAGGACCAGGAATGTCTTCCTCACCTCTCCACCCCCTCCATTCCAAAGCGGGGGCGTGGGCAGTCGGAAATTCTTTGTTGTGTTGATTTTGTACCCAATGGAACCCGGGGTTAAGTGAGAGGAGCGTGTATATAACCCGGGTTCGAGTCAAGGCAGTAAACGCCCCCGGGAAGATAAATAACCACGCAAGGTCAGATCAGGCCCAGGAAAGAGTGATTAATTACCAAACAGCCACTTCGAACACAGAGTGACCTGTAAGAAAGGGAAAGCCCTGGCGCACCTGAGCGAGTGAGCGAAGCTCTCAGTGGGATCGGACCCTGTTTCCAGAGGCTTTTTGCAAATGGAAGGGCTGGGAGATGGGCCTGGAAAGCTGGCAAGATGTGAACTGGCCGAGGGGAGGGGACCCAATGGCAAGGTCAGTAGGTCAGGGCCTCAGACTTCGCTGCCCAGCGAAGTCCCCCCCCGGGGACTTTTTTCAAGGCAGCAGCCTGGGTCCCTTCCTCAGAGATTACGATTTAATTCGAGTGAGGCGAGGCCCAGGCATAGGGATTTTGTTTAAAGCTCCCCCACGCTGAGGAAGCAGGCTGGCAATGAGGCAAATTTCCTCTCCCACCCCCCTGGCGTGGGGCGGGCACTTCCGGGTCAAGAAGGGCTCTCCAAAAGTAGAAACCTGCAGGCCAGGGCAGAGGGGGAGGGCTCTGGGAGACGCGAAGCAAGTTCTAGGAACTCCCTGAGGTCAGACCGCCCATCCTGCTTTCACTGGTATTGGCCAGTGTAGACACCTGCTGCGGTGTCTTTTTTCCCTTTCGCTCAACAAAACCCCAGGAAAACCATCTGTGAAGGCCGGAGCACCCGCTCTAGGGGCTGTGGCGGATATAAAAGGGTCTGCATACATCTAGTGGTTGTTACCACTCTACCCCTGAACCGAGGGCTAGCCAGAGTTCCCCGGGTTATTTCCCCGAAACCCCCGAGAAGGCCTCTCTGCTCTGCCCAGAGGCCCTCCAGCCACGGTGGGGAGGGAGGCCCCCTTTCTGACGCGCCTGCTTACAGGACTTCCCCTGGGGGCGGGGTGGGCGGCGCTCAGCGTGGCTAGACCAGGCCACGGTCAGAGACAGGATAGGGGTCGGAGGTGACGGGGTCAGGAACTGGGGGCAGTGGGGAAGAGAACGGTTCTTTCTCCCACTCTCGCCCCACTTGCATGACCCAGGCGCGATGCCCACCTTTGCCCCGAGCCCCACACGTTCATGGATTCGACAAACATCGACGCTGAACTAGGTGCTAAAAATACCGTAAGAAACGAAACCCGTTTAAAGAAAATCTCTGCCTTCTCAGAGGCTGCCATTTTGGTGAGAGAGAAAGGCCAGAAATGAGACCACCACATAAACTATAGAGCGGGTCAGACGATAACAATGCCAAGGGCTACAAGAAACCGGGAGGAAGGGTAGCGTCTGCCTGGGGCTTTTCGAGACGGCGCAGGAAATTCTCGCGCTGGAGCTGACATCTGCGTGAAGACTTGACGGAGGCAGAGATCAGCCTGCATTAACTGAGGTGGGGAGAGCATTCCAGGCAGAGGGCAGAGGAAGTGCAAGGGTCCTGAGGCCAGAGCAGACCTGGCCAGCTGCGTTCCCACCCACCCGCCCACACAGGCCCTCCCCCCACCCAGCTTGGCTGAAGCAGAGGAATCAAAGCAGGAAGAGAGGATGAGGTCAAGCAGGTGACTGCTGGGTTGACACCTCTAAGGGACAATAGAGTTGCCCTCAGTGCTGCTTTCACTCTGAGTGCGCTGGGAAACTTTGGACAGCTTTGAGCAGCCGAGTGATGTGACCTGACAGAGGCATGCTGGCTTCGTCACTGAGACTTGACTGCAGGGGGCAGGGGTGACACAGCCAGGAGTCACAGCAGAGACTCTGGGCCCAGCCCGTCAGCAACCACCCGTGAAAACAGTCTGGTGGGGCGGGGGGGGGGGGGGGGGAGGGGGGGTTGTTGACAGTGAGGCCAACAAGGTTTGGGAGGAAGGGGTAGCTGTTTACTGAGATGACTGGTGGGGGGGGGGGTTGCCGACGATTGGAAGAGGCGACACTTAAGGAGCCTCTCTGACATCTTGCCGGTGACGTCAAGGAAGTTGAGCAAGCTTCCATGCTCAGTCCCTGAGCGCTGGACCCTAAAGGCCTCCCCCATCCTGGTGGGGGGCACAAGCGGCCCACACCCTTCCATCGCCCTCCGCCGCCGAAGGAAACCAAAGCCCCCTGGGCCCCTCAGCTCCTGGAAATCCCGGAGACCTTGTCACCACAAGTCCACCAACCCAAGGGAAACCCACTCAGAGTGAAACCACTTCACAGACCAACGTTCCAGAGTCGATCAGGAGAAAACAATGTTACCTGGGACTTGATCTCGAAAATGACACCTGAATCATCGAAGCAAGTTGTCTTGTCTGTAACCAAATGGAGCTTCGAAGCGCAACTGCGCACGAATTCTTAGCCGTAACAAAGCGCTAACAAGTTCGGTTGGAAGTTCAAAGCTTTCCCCTCCCCCTCCCCCACGAAAACATCTAGCGGCCCATCTTAAAGAGGGTCATTTTAGCAAGAAGATTCAAAGGCGTCATCAGTTATCCCAAGGGTCTCTCTTGAGTCTTTGTTCTTCAAAGGGCCCTCTTTTAGAAACTCCCATCCTGCCTCCTGCTTGGGGGTCGCCTCTCTGGTTGAGAACCCGGCTAACTGTCGGCCAGGTCCTGATTCTCCTGGCTCCTTGTGCGACCGGAGCAGCTGTCCCGGGCCCCGCTTTCATTGACCTCAGGAGACCCAGCAGCGCTCCAGATTTTGCTTTACAATCGTTCGGCGCTGCCCTGGGCTGTGCTCCGCGCCCTGGACCCGCGCCTGGGAAGCCCGGAGGGATGTCTGCGTGGGGACACATTTCACCGCGGTCAGTTCATTACCGAACAGTTCTCCAGCGTGACAACTTCTGCCTTCCTCCAGCACTGCATGGCTGCGGCCACCCAGGGAGCAGATGTTTGGAGAAGGAGGAGCCCCCCCCCCCCGACCCCGTCCGTGGCCAAGGGCATTCTAAAATTCAGAAATACCTGAATCTACGCCCTAGCTGCCGCCCCGAGAGGGCTACTTCAAGGAGTTCTCGGCTAAGATGGCAGAGATGCATAGAAGTTTCCCGTCCTGCAGCTACGATTCTGCGCCCCCAAGGTCTTTCTAGACCACCGGCTGCATTTTCTCCTTCGTTTGGCTGTGTTTTTTTCTTCACGGGCCCAACTCCCGACACAGGGTGTTACCCCCGCCGAGCTCTGCCCCCACCAGGCTACGTTTCTGTAATCATTCCAAAACTCGCGACCCCTGAAAACTTTGAGGAATGTTATTAGGCCCTGTAGGCCAGAAGGGCTGTTTCCAGGGTAACAGCAGCTCCATATACTAAGGAAGCTAGGCCTTTCCTGTCCCGCACGCCCGTTGGAGTTCAGGCCGCTGCAGAGAAACCCATTCCTGGAAGCCGAAGGACACTGCGCACTCAAGGGCCACACCTCCTGCCTCCGTCTTGACATAAATCCACCCATGCTTGTGCGTCGGCACGTCCCAGTCCGTGGTCTGGAAAAGTCAGCATAGATGTGAGAGCCACTGCTGCACAGAGGTTGTTTTTCCACGGTATAGCTCGAGGCCGGCCTGGCTTTCTGTTTGGAGCCGAGGTGGAAATGCAAACCGCGTCTCCGAGGGAGCAAATGCTCTTTCCAGGTGCTCGGCGGCGACTCCAGGCCTGGAGAGGTTCGCTGTGCCCCTTTGACCTCGGCCCGAAGATAAAACACCGGTGTCCTCCTCGCCTGAACAAGACACATTTCCTTCATCTGATAAGGAAGGTTGGAAATGAGGAGAGTGGCCCTCAGGGGAGCATTCTGGAATCACTGTCCATGTAAGGCTTTCTTCCCTGTGTTTGTTGGCTTTCTGCGTTGCCCGATGTAGCCCAGCTCTGGCAGGACTGCTGAAGGGGAAGCCGCGTTCAGCCGGATAAGAGTCACCCACCCCTCCTCCGTGGGATCCATGACATCTCGCTCAAGTCCAAGAATAGGGCTGTAGAGCTCACAGGGCCAAGGTGGGTCACGGCCACTGGGTCATCCAACCCCTCCCTCCTTCCCCGTCTCTGTGCTCCCCACCCCTGCTGCCCCTATCAACAACAAACTTGGCCTTGGCCTTGAGTTTACTTACGAGCCTCTCACTCGGGAAAATTCTGAGCTATGGCTGGAAAAACAGACGTTTCTGCCAATGACACGAAGCCTCCCTGATTCATATGGAGTCAGACCTTATGATACCTCCCGGGTGTAGAAGTGACGAACAACAGGGAGCCCTTGGGATTGTGGGCCTCTCCCTTGAGAATGCGAGCGCTCAGAGGAGAGAGAAAACGAACACACGAGACAAAATAAAGGGGCAACGGCGAGGCCGAGTGGCACTATTAAAATTCAGTAGCATTTCAGAGAAGGGAGCTCTCGGGATGGGCCAACTTGAAAGGGGGGGGAAGGGGACGGTTGGGGGGATCTTGGCTAAAAGAGATTTCCAGAGCAAGAGCCGGCCAGGCAGCGGGGGGAGGGGCAGCACAGAGACCGATCCATCAAAACACGAAGTCAGCTTATGTCATTTAGAGGGCTGTCTGACCCAGATGGAGCCACTCAACACTCACCACTCGCCCACCTCAGGGGACCTGCTGTGGGCCCAGCACCGTGTTGGGATCTGCAGGGCCTCCGAGGCCAGTTCAGCAGGACCAAGATAGACCAAAGCAGGACAACAGACTAGAACAAAGGAAGTAACGTGCCATCGAAACTTGGGTCCCCCAGGAGCCCCTACAGAGACAGGGATCTGAGCGCAAGTGGTTTATCTGGGAGGAGGCAGCAAAGGGCAGGTTACCGGCCTGGGCTACTGGGACTCAGTCCAGCTGGGGACCTCTGAGAGGCTGCACAGAACAATCACTCCAGAATGTTCTACCACGGGGTGAGGGAGCTGGGGTGTTTATCCACCAGCTTCCGGCAGTCATCAGTCGAGGGCGGCTCCCAGGGAGAATTAATCCCCTGGCACTTGCAGCCTGCTGGGTGGCCAGAGACAGCCCCCAGGCATGGGGACGCGGGTGCTGGCAGCTGTGTGCACAGAAATGGGGGACGCAAGGGGATAGGGTGAGGCATCGGTAGCGTCTGCTGCCCATGTGGTTGGAAGGGGGGAAGAGGACACAGACTTGTGGCCTCAGTAAAGACACCAGGATAGAGACGGTTTCCCAAACAGGCCTCGAAAGATCCTCAGTGTTCCATACGCCCAGCAGGGGCGGGGGCGGGGAGTAGCGCGCTATCTCGCGCAGAAGCAGCATGAACAGGGACAACCAAACAGGGGTCATGTCTGAGGGGGACCGAAAGGTGGGCCTCGGCTGAAACCCGGTGGCCAAGGAGGCCAGAGGGGGACCCGGGCCGCCCCACGGAGAATGCAAAACCTCCGCGCCAGGCAACAGCTCTATTCCTCGTTTCATAAGCCATGGGCGGCCACCGAAGGTATCCGAGCAGGGGTGGCCTTGAGTTGTGTTTGGGGAACATTAACCTGGCCAAAAAGCTAAGGGCAAAACTCAGAGGTGGGGTAACTAGGTAAAAAGTCCCCGAATGAACCATGTGTTAGCCACAGCGGTGATGAGCTCGCCAGAGAGAGACATGAAGGTCCCTGTAAAGAACTGTGTGGGAGTTGCTAAAAAGGGGACCGGCCCCTCCGCCACGGGTCCCGATTGTTCCTTTCGGCAGAGACGTAGGCCCACTCATTTCTCTCCTATTTTCTTTCCTCCAAAAAACGCTTTTGGCCTCTGCTTTCCGAAAGCTTTGCTCAGTGAGTTTAAACAGCATCGCACAGCATGGCCAAGCAGTAACAAATGGCGCCTGGTGGCTCGCCTGCTGGTGGCTTAAAAAACAATTGATGACTTTTAATCAGCTGAATGAGCATGGGACAAATGACAGCATGGCCTGAATGCGGCCCAGACGTCATCGGCTGACATCAGTGGGGAGGAGGGAGGTGCCCTTCTGGCGAGCCGAGCCGAGGAACAAACGGGAGCCATTCCTGGCGGGCTCTCTCTCGGCTCTCGCTCTCGGGGCTCCAGGAGGCAGCCCCGCCCCCACCCCAAAGCCGTAGGCTTCTTTCACACCTTTTGGGGACACCGGGAGAACCAGCTGCAGAAGCAGCAAGGGTGAGCCTCCAGAGATTATATAAACCTGCACGTCGCGCCGTGAGACCTGGAAGGCCGGGGCTCGGGACCTCCGGCTCTCCCTGGTAACCCGGTCAAGTCAGTTTCACACCAGACCTCAGTCTTCCCGTCTGGCAAATGGAGGCAATAGAGGCGAGCGTGCTTCCTCTGTTAGGTTGTCGCCCGCGGGGACGACTTCAGGAGAGGCTGAATCTCTGAAGGACCCAAGCGAAGGGGCCGTTTGTGACTTCTGCGCCTAGGACTACCGCCAACGCTTCCCACCCCAACCCCACCTCCCCCTACCCGCACACCACATGGATACTCATCAGACAATTTTTACATTTTCTAAAAAAATGTTTATTTTTGAGAGAGAGACACAGGCAGAGCGCGAGCGGGGGAGGGGCAGAGAGAGAGGGAGACACAGAATCCGGAGCGGGCTCCAGGCTCCGAGCCGTCAGCACAGAGCCCGACGCGGGGCTCGAACCCACGGACCGCGAGATCATGACCTGAGCCGAAGTCGGACGCTTGACCGACAGAGCCACCCAGGCGCCTCTCAGCGAGCATTTCTGATGAAGAAGGTGCAAATGAGAGCAAATGAAGCAAAAACGGCTCGGAAACGAAGGTAGGTCTTTATGGCGTGCTCGCTATATGCCAGGCCCTGCGCTAAGCGTTTACGCGCTTTATCTCATTGTGTCCATTCTCCAGACGAGGAAACAGGGTTAAGGAGGTTGCCCTTGGTTCTGCTACCACACAGTGTGAGGGATCTGAACCCGCATCCACCTGGTTGCAGAGCTTTGCTCCTTCTTGCTTGTCCGGCTCAAACTGGGCACAGCAACAACCTAGAGAAGTTAAGAGGCTGGGGAAGCGTGCGGCCCAGTGCAGGGGCATAGAAATTATATTAAAGAAGTGCCAAAAGGCCGACGAGGCGGCTAAAAGTAACATTTGCAGGCCATGCCACGGGCGGAACCATAGCAACGCGAGACCTTTAATGCCACGAAGCCTCACTGATCACTGCAAATTAGGGACCAAGGATCTGCTTTCCAGGATTCTTTCTCGGCTTCATACTGTCCGGACTGCAGACTTTCCCGATACCTCTGGTGCCCACAGGCCCCCTTCTCCATTTTCCTTATACCCAATGTAACCACTCTCTCCCTTCCCTGGATCTCCTGGTACTAACTGGCCCCTCTCTGCTACCAGTTCATCACTGGGTCCACATCACAGCCCTGATTCGCGTGCACAGGAGGAAATCCAGACTCTTCAGCGTCGCGGCTAACACCTGCCTGGCCCCGCTCCGGGCAATCTGCAGGCTCTCTGTCCCTGAGAAGGACTGGCCCTCCCTCCCTGGCTTATGCTGGGTTGCCTGGGAGATGGGCCCGGAGATAGAGACCAATGTACAGCAGGTTGACTGGAGGGGACAGCACCTGTTGAGGGGGTGAGGGCAGCAGGATGGGGCAGAGAAATCGAACTACCATGCCGTTGCGACAGAAGCTTCCGCCAACCCCATGGAAAGTTCTGGAGCGACGATGGCCTTTCAGGGATGTCCCAGACTGAGGCAAGAGGGGGAACCCTTGTATCCTCCCTCCCATACGCCAGTCGTTGAATACAAGTTGGCCCCCAGGGAGGGGGGCGCTACCTTGGGTAAGGCAGCTCAGCGCCCACGAGCTAAGGGCGATTCTGAGGGGGCGGCCCCCTCTCTTAAAGGGGGGATCTGGGTGGTGCGCCACGACACCCACTACCCCATCCAACAAAACTCCTGTTCACCCTTTGATTGGCCGCTCCAGCCCGATCCATCCTTCCCAGACTCCTACGTGCTACCCGGGCACCTGGGACTCACCCCTATTTCAGTATCGACGGCCCCGCTCCAGAAACGTCAGACAGCGCCTTAGCCTCCCTCTCCAGACAGTGAGAAGTAGGGATCGCCTTTACCGCCCGGGCCCAGAGCACCGTTCCTGGCACACGGAAGTCCCTCCCTAAGCGCTGAGTAGATGGATGTCGCCTGAGAGGTGCGGGCAGGCCCATGGGAATGTTCCAGCTTCCACGATTTCCACTCTGTCAGTGCCTCAGAGTGTCTACGTGGCTTATGCCGATGACAGGCAGGCACAGAGAAAGCTTGCTTCCACAGCCAACCTGGCAACCTCTCTTGGGCTCAGGCCAAGAAAGTCCTGTCCTTGTTCCCTTCCCTGTCCGGCGTTCTGCGGCGAAGAGGGCCAAGTGCATTTAGAGACCTCCGTGCCAGGGAAAGCCCAACGCCACTGCCAACAGCGCTACATCGCCGTTCTTCTGAAGGAAATTACTATTGATCCCACAGCTCTCCTCCCCATGCTGTTTGCCGGGGACAGCCAAGGATTCCCGTGCCAGCTGGGCTCCCACACGGCTCGACTGTTCCTGCACCAGATGGCCAGACCAACACCCTCTGGCTGCCGCACGCCCCCGGGAGACTAGGCTCTGACGTCTATCCGCCTGGCTTTTTATGCGCGGAGGACGGCGGGGTCGGAGATTACGGGGCCAACCGCATTACAATAAAAATCTCTGCGCCACGAAAAGATTTCCAAATCCCGGGCGTTATCGATGTACCCAACGAGGCAGGAACGCTCTTTCCGTAGCTCCGACTTTCACCGCTCGTTGAACAGATATGATTGCGTGCCTCCTCGGCCAGAGGGAGACAGCGGCAAACAAGACAGCCCCTGCCCTCAAGGAAGTTACAGTCTAGTGGGGTAAAAGTAGGGTGACTCACTCAATCACCGGCTGTGCGAGCCAGGACACTTTTGGCAACATAAAGGGGTCCAACCGATGGCTAAACCAGGGCAGTGGGCAGAAACCAGGACCGGTCCCAGGCAAACGGGGGCACTTGGTCATCGGAGACATACACACCACACGACCAAAATGGGGGAGTTCGGATAAGGGGGGGGGGGTGTGGTGGTGTTAGGTTGTGCCACAAGGTGGCGCAATTGAAATACTCGTAACCTTCCTTTGTTTTTGTTTTCTATCTTGATGAAAACTAATTTTTCTTCCCATAGCCACAGAGCAAATAGAACCCTTCCAAGGGGGATGCTGGAGCCGGAGAGTGCTGGTTCTCGGAGAGCCAATCACTAAATTTGCGCGAGTTTAGTAAGCCAATGGTGGAGGACGCCCATTAACACAAATTAAAATAATGTAAGTTGAATTTAAATGTAAACGACTCAAAACTTACAATTGAATAAACCACGTTGAAAACAGTGGTAGGAAACACCCAAAACTCAGGCTTTCCTAATGACTTCGCTACAGTTCACAACGTTTCTGACGTTAATCTGTCCAATCGGTGGGGTGGAAATGCTATTTAATGGTGTGCTATTGCACACCTCTTCCCAACTCCACGGTCAGAGCCATTGCATGAGTGTCTTGAGACTGGCCTTGGTGAGTATCTACCTCGTGGAAATCAACAGACGCTACAAATCAGGGCTTTGGGTAAGGGGGGTGGGGCGGCCAGTTGTCACCCATCTACCGGCACAGTGCTGAAACCAGCACTTAAAGCTTCATAATCCACGTGGCCAATTTGCATGTACTTTGGGCAATTCTATCACATTCCTCAAAATTACAATGTCTTCCCAACCCAAGAAAACAGACAGAAAGTTGGACGGCAAAGGGGTCCTGCTCCTCCCATAACCTCGTCCGGACACTCGGGAAGGGGGAGCCCGCAACAGATAAGCCAGTTTCAGTGCCAAATGCCGGGGCGGTGGTGAGTCGGGGGGGTCCACAGTCAGGCTCTGGGCTGCTGTGGAAAGCCCACCCCCACGTAACTGACACCTAACACTGGCATAGTCAGACTGGCCGGTGGGGATCTCAAGATCTCCTCTCTGGGATTGGCGCGATGGCTTGGGGACCGCCCAGGGCACCACCCCTGCTGTCTGTGGGCACGCTCAACAAGAGGGTTAATTGGACGGAGTTTAGCAAAGGGACTATTTACAGAGGTGTGGGCAGACGGCAGAAACCACGAGGGATAGGGAAGTGCCCTGGGACAAGTGACGGTCGCAGGATGCTACCAGGCCCTGGGCTGCAGGGGGCAAGAGCTCGGGCTGTTTGCAGAGCGGAAGACAGCTATACGGGAGGGCTGCGGTGGGCACAGGAACACCACCAAACTGCAGCCCAGCTGGGGAAATAAATCCCCCTACCTCTAGACTCTTGCCAGCCAGATTGCCTGCTGGGTGCATCTCACTGCCCAAACCCGACCAGAAGCCGGTGGCCAAGACTCCCCGAGGGATCCAGTGTGTGAGGGTCCGCCTCCTGGAATCCACAGAACAAACCGCCTAGAGGGAGACGGGTGGCGGCCCGGCAGACCTACGCCAAAGAGCCAAAGGAGAGCTGTCCCAAAGCATCCCTTTGACCCACGCTTCACGTACGGATATATCTTAGCTACGCATACGTCCATAAGTAAGCCTCTGCACAGGGGTGGGGTTTACCCCTCATGCTAATAAAGCCTATTGTTCAGGACCCTTCACCTGCACAGACCCTTCCCAAGGCCCTGGCAGGGCCCTAAGCAGTTAGGTCCCAAAACTCATCTATAGATTTGAGGCCCCCAAACTTGGATCTGACACCTGCCAGTGTGACAAGAAAGGGACTGGGCTGGTGACTGCGGTTTCTCCCTCGTGGGGTAAGCCCACGCAGAGGGTCCACGTGGGGAGAAGTGGGGCCACGGGATGGGGGACTGTATTGCCTCCCCATCTTGTGGAGAAAGAGGGGTTTCTGGGCCACTACCTAGAAAGCAGGACCTAGGGGAGAAAGCTGCACCGCCCCCCCCCCGCCCCCCACCACTTCTCTCCAAGAAGCATTTCCCCAAATTCCCTTCAGCCGGTTCTGGAAGAGGGTTAATAGATACGGGGGACAGGCAGAGGCCTTTTGTGGCCACTCTGGAAAAGACTGGCACCCGCCCACCCCCCACACACCCAAGATTCAGTTAGCACAGTAAAGGCTCCAGAGAAAGAAAACGTTTGGCTTTGTTTACCGTGGGGGTTGCCCTAACTTCCTGGAGCTTAGGATGGGTAGAAGTTAGATAAGCGTGTTTGAGGCTGAGGGCGTGGCCCAAGCCAAGACCCACACCAGCCTGGAGAACCGGAAGGAAGAAGCCTTGGTGGCGAAGCAGGCAGGGGTGGGCCCCGGGGGAGGTGGCTCAGGCAGGCCTCCGGTCCTCGGGGCTCCCCGCCCCCGCGACGAGGCACTCAGAGCCAGCACCCCCGATCCAAGGCAGCTGTTCCAGTCCTCCAGAGGCTCGGCTCGCTACCCCTTGTAACCTTCTGTCCATAGCCCATGTTTGGGGGGGGGGGGAGGGGGGCAGGAGTGGACGTAGATCTCAGGAGGAGCACATTCCCATGTCTCTCCCCTGTGGTCTCTGGCTCTCCTCCCCCCGGAACCTCGGGAGACCCACGGTGCCCAGTGGCCCCCTGGAAGTGGACTGCCCAGGAACGGAGGAAGGTCTGGAGATACTCCCGCCCCCCTTATGACCAAAGGCACTGTCCCCATGGGGCTGCAGCCTGGCACCATCGAGTGAAATTTGGCTCCAGAAAGAAAAGAACCAAGGGGGGGGGGGGGAGCGCCGGGTGCTGGCCTCGGTCCCGGGAGCCCTCGGAGCTGCCAGTGATGGAGAAGTGACAGTTGGCAGACTTTTCTTCTTTACAAAGGTCGGGGGATGAACCGAGGTGGCCCTGGAGCGGCCGGCAGGACATCGGACCTTCCCAACGCGTCCCTCCCTGCCACTCTCTTCATCGTCGAGGGCCCGTCCTTTCTCCCCAGCAAAGAGCATCTGCGGGTTGCATCTCCCAGGCCAGAGCGCAGAGGAGGCTTTGCTCTCCAGCCTCAAATTACCACTCTCTCCTTATGTCAAATATGACACATTCTCCAAGCTAATGACCTCTGCCCCCTCCTTAATAAAACAACCCTCCACTTTCCTTGAGCAGGCAAAGGCTCTAGCAGTCCCTTTGTTTGCCAATGATGCCTCTTCTCCCGGATTCCCGTCCTTTCAGTATGATTTCTGTCTGTGTCTCTAACAGAGCAGGGCCTCCCAGCCTCCTGGCTCACCTTGGCCCCAGGCGGAAGCCAGTCTGGGGAGTCTTTGATTCAACGTACGGATCTGCAGCGGTCGGCATTCGGTTCTCAGACTCATGCTCAGAGTGGCCGTTCAGCAAGAGTTCTGGGTCAGAGAACAGTCTGGTCCTGGGACTGACTTTCCAAGAGCAGCTCGGTAAGTTGGCGGGCAGAGCCAGCCTTTCTGGCAACAGGGGCCCTGGGCAGAGATGCGCCCGGCCTTACCCCGGAGCAACTGGAACTGTGGCAGTTCGGGCCCTCCAGGGAGCAGACACTGAGATGGAACTAGAAGTTCAAGAGATTTACTGGGGGGGGGAAATGCCTGTGAAGGATAAAGTGGGGAGGGACAGGAATAGGAGGGGAGACCGCGATGCAAGTCTGACCCTTGAGAAAGGAGAGGGAAGGAAGGAGGCTGGGTGGGAAGGGCCGCAGCTATAGTGAAACTCTGGAAGAGTCTCTGGCAGGCTGACGTGGAGCCCCAGAGCAAAGACGGCCCATCGGAGGGGTCCTGCGTCAGGCAGAATGGCCCAGCTCTGGGCGCACCCACGCCCCCCTGCCACCGGCCGCCCCGTCCCCGTCGTGCTGTCATTGGGTGGGAACAGCCTGGACAAAGTGTGGCCTCAGCAGGACTGCTGCGGCAGATCCCAAAGGGAAAATGCAACAGCTGGGGGCCGTCAGCTAACAGACACTCCTTCCAGAACATTCTTCACTGAAGGGAAGCCTGGGCGGTGCCCTCCCATGGCTGCCACCATCCTTTTGTGCAAGAGAATGGACCAGGGAGGGGCGCTGGCTCTAATCCTGGCCTCATGACCTCAGATAAACTTTTCCCCCTTCTAGTTTCTTAGTATGAGAATGAAGAGAATTACCCCCATCTCTATGAGGATGCTAAATACCTTGGAGTCTGGTTATCTTAATCTTTGAGCTCCTTGAAGGTAGATACAGGATCAGAAAGGATCCAACCATCCGGGGACCAAGGGGCCTCCACCCCTAGAGATGATTACATTCAAGTTGGAAAGAGTCCAGAGTCCTCTTCTATTTGCAAATATAGAAAGAAGGTGGGGCTGGCCCGAGACCACTGGGCTCCCCAGCCATCGATTTAATTATTGCACAAAAGTGTCCTGAGCACCGGCTGGGCGCAGATGACTACTATGTGCCCAAGGAAGGCCACGAGGCTCCTGTGGACAAGAGGGGCTTGAACAGGAAGACCTTGCTTCCCACTCCCTCCATCGAGCCCCCTGCAAGCAAGCTTCCTGTTTTCAAAGGACAGGGGCAACATTCCAGATCAATCCCACTTGGTTCTAAGGTAGAGAGATGGGGGCCTCAGAAGTCCCCTAAAAATGGAGACTGTAATCCCAGTGCCCCCCCACACTCCCCCTCCCAAACCACCAATTCACAAGTACATGAGCATACACACACACACACACACACACACACACACACACAGCCATCTTTGGCTTCATTAATAATTTACCTTTGTAGAACCCTGTACAGTTTACAAATATTAAAGCATTATCTCATTGTTTTAATCACAACAGCCACTTCGGGGTAGCCTCATTCTTCCTGATAATGAAGTTAGGCCCGAGATAAGACCCGAGCAGGGTCAAACGGCTGGCAGATGGTTCTTAACCTTTGGGGGCTAGCACAGACCCCTTGAGGAACCCTCCCCTCCGAAAAATGCATACCTTCTCAAAACTCTGCCCACACTTTCAGGGCTTTGCCCCTCCCCACTCCCAGTCCTCCAAGGGCTGTCTTGGGATTAACCTTCCTCCTCCTCCTCCTCCTCCTCCTCCTCCTCCTCCTCCTCCTCCAGCAGTGGGAGGCCAGTCTAAAGTTTTGGCCTGGTGGGACTGAGGTAGATAGAACCGGCAGTCCCTGGCTGAAACCAAGAAAGGCATCTGTGATAAGAAATCTCCCAGGCCAGGATGGGCACGGAAGGGTTAAGGGGGTGCAGGGTTTTGTTTTTCACCTCTGAGGACTCTGTTCTGGGTCATTAAGAACACGCAAGGCCCAGTGAGCAGGCGGATGGCTGGGCCGGCCTCCCCTTCCCGGCCAGATAAGCCCCGTGCAGGAGGGCAATCCAGCTTCCCAGAGAGGCAGATGGGAAATCGCCCCAGATAAGGGCTGTTGCTCACAAGGCCTCTCTGCTGCAGGAGCCGCGCAACCGAGAGGCTGCATTTCTTGCCGGCTGCGGAGGGGGAAGCCTTTCTGCGGAGTCCCCTGCACACCGCTGTCCGAGGCCGCTCTGGACGAATCCTCCCGCGGGGTGCAGCCTGGTGCCAGGCAAAAGCGGGGCTGCCTCCAGGTGGTGGAGAGCGGTTTGGGGGTGGGGGTGGCCTCCAGCGACGCCCGGGCCGCCTCCCGCCGGGTAAGCCCACGTAGAGCTTACCGCGCCCCCCCCCCACCACAACACATCGGGACCTTCCTGCACCCCCGCCCCCTACCCACCACCCAGGTGGTACCTGTGCCCGTGCAGGTGAGGAGAAAGGCCTGTGGAAACCACCATTACTGATAAGTAACAGCCCCTTTCAGGTTTAATGACACGTTGCATCCATCCTAAAGCTCTAAAAAAAAAAAAGAAAGAAAGAAAAGAAAAGAAAAAGAAAAAAAAAAAGCCCTCTCGAGGGACGGCGCCTCGCGCCCGTAAATAGGAACGACAGGCCGGGGCGCGCGCGGGGGAGGGCGCACGGCGCGGCGCGGGTGTGTAAATTAACCGGGGGCAGCAGAGTAAATACATTACACACGGTATTTATTATGCGTGCGGACCTCGGCGGGGCTCTCCGGCTCCCGGACGTGGCAAATCTTGTCCGGAGCGCCGCCGAGGCCGCCGGCCAGCCGGGCGGGGGGGGGTGGTCCTGGAGGGGGGGGGGGGCTTTCCGTCCCGCGCCCCGGAGCCCCCGGGCGGCCCCCTTCCCGCGGCCCGGGGTGGGGGCAGGGCGCGGGCGGCCGGCGGGGCGACGTGGCCCCGGGCGCCGCGCGGGCGAGGGGCCGGGCGGGGAGGGCGGCGGGGCGGGAACGGGCGGCGCGCCCGGCCCCTTAGCATTCCGCCGGCGCGCCCGCCATCGCCGCGTGCGCCCCCGCGCCCCGCTGTAATTACCCCGATTACCAAATGAATCTCGCGCTTTTGTGCTCGCCGGGCGGTGGGTGCGGGGAGGCAGTTCTAATAGTTGTCATTAGGGCCGGGAGAGGCGGGGCGCCGGGGGCTGGGGGTGGGGAGCGCGGGGGTGGGGGGAGGCCCGCCGTTCCCTCGCTCGCTCGCTCGCAGGCGGTCCCGGGCGGCGCGCAGGCCGCTGCCGGCTGCTGAGTAATGATTTTTTTTCTAATTGGAGGCGAACAGCGGCCCTAATGGATGGAGCCGCTCTCGGCGCGCTCGCTGCGCCCGCCCCTCAATCAATACCGCTCGCTACGACCGCCGGGCGAGCTCCCCCGCCCTTTGTGGTCCGAGACGCGGCGGGCGCCCCCCCACCCTGGCCCCGATCTCCGGCCCTCCCCCCCCCCCCCCCACCGAGCCCCCATCGCCGCCTCGGCCCCGCCCCTTCTGTCCTCACACCACGCCCCGCAGCCCGGTCCCGGTGGCTTTTTTTTCAGCCCCGGCAGGTAGTGAGGGAGGCGCGGGGGTGCCGGGGGACGGCGGCCCCGGGACTGCCCGCTCACCCTCCCTCCGCAGCCACGCTTCAACCGAGCGCCCCAGGCCCGGATCAGAGCCGGGCACGGGCGGCCGCCTCCGCGGGTTTGCGCCGGCTGGTCCGGGAAGGGTTCGCTGAGTCCAATTAAATCCCCACGTTCTTTCCTCCCTGGGCCCTCTCCAGCTCAAACCCGCTCCTTCTGGGCCCCTTCAGCTTTCTGTGGGAGTAGAACCATGGTGCGGAGACATAAACCCTGGGGTACTGTTCTCCGAGGAGCCCCAGGTCTGTTGAGCTCGGAAGCTGGACAGGGAGAAGAGTCCTTGGGGATACGGGGTCAAACGTGCCCCCTGTTTTGCTGGCCCGGTTCCTGCGCGGCTACGAACTAGGCGGTCACCTGGGGCAAAGACTCAGCGCCCCCGGGGGGGGGGGCGCCTTGTTCTTACTCAGTCTTCCCCACGACCATGTCATCTCCTTAAGAGCTGGGATTTTTGTCCAGGTGTATCCCCAGCACCTAAAACAGAGCTTGGAACATAGTAGGTGCTCAATAAATCTTAGTGGGATGAGTGAATCGAAGGAATTTGAACTTGGCCCAACGTCTTTATCTCCTCTCCTGGGAACAGATAAGACCTTGGCTTCTCGCTCCTTGGGCTCCGTGACACGTTGCACTTTCCAGAAATGGCCACAGCACTATTTCTGGTCCCACGCGGCTCTGGTCTTCCAGAACTTTGCCACCAGCCCCCTTCAAGAGGAAGAGTCTGTTCCTCCTTCATGTGAACCTGGCCCATCCTTTGCGACCGCCTCCACGGGTAGAATGGGGCCCCAGCCGTGCTGCTGACTTCCTAGTCTAGATCGTAAAAGGAGATACGGCATCCATCTGACTCTCTCTCTCTCTCTCAGTAACCCTTCGAACCCAGGCACCATGTTATAAGGAAGCCCAGGCCACATGAAGCCGCCAAGGAGGGTGTTCCGGCCAACGGCCCCAGTTCACGTCCCAGCAAACCGCCAGCCACCAGCCACCAGATAGGTGAACGAGTAAGCCTTCAAATGATTCCAACCCCCTGCCTCTGCGCCACCCTACTCAACGCCAAGTGCCGTCACTGAAAGCTGCCCAGCTGATGCTGAGTGGAATCAACAAGCTATCCCTGCCGAGCACGGTCCAAGTAGCAATTCATGAGCAAACTAAATGTTGACGTTGTCAGTCACGACATCTTGCGAGTTTGCTTCTCAGCGGTTGATAGCTAGATCTCCCGTTCCAGTGACTTCTCCTCGGCCCCCAACTTCCTGGGCACATCAAGGGCCTCCCTGTCACCAGACACAAAGCCACCCGTCCTCTGAGGCCCTCGGCTCTGGGCCCCCTCCCTCCAGCCAGCCACGTTTTTGAGGGTCCTCGGTCCCCCTGTGCCATTGCCACGGCTGCCTAGATTAACATCAGTCCGCTAGGAATCCAAGCTGGCCCTTCTCTGCTAGTCATGTGACGTCTTCCTGGTCAGCTGCTTTCCAGCCTACCCTACCCCCTGTGGCACCGCTCCCCATTCTCCACTCAGCGTCCACATCAGCCCCCCACCTGCCCCTCCCCCTCTGCTTCAAGGAGACCATGGGAGTCACAGACTAGACTCCCCGACATCTGTCCATCCCGTCCTGTCCACCCGCCCTCTGGTTCTAACGGGAGAGCATCTCCTTGCCCGTCCCACAGCCGGTCCCGCTCTTGGACTCTGGATCCCAGCTGCTCGAAGTCTAGGGCACGCTGTGCAACAGATCTCTTTGGGATGCTGGAGCTATTCTGTATCTGTGCTTTCCTAGCCACTAGCCACCTGTGGCTGCCGAGCACCTAAAATGTGGCTAATGCAGCCAAAGAACCGAATTGTTTTCTTGTTTCGCTTAGTTTTGTTTTATTGTGTCGTATCCTGTTTTATACAGCAAAACTCGAAACCCTCCCTCCCTTATGACACCGTTCTCACCCTTCCCATCGGCCATTACATGCTCTTCTCTCTCTTATCCCCTTCCAGCTGTGCACCACCCCCCCCCACTTCTTTCCCTGGTCCTTTGCAGCTGAACTTCTTGACGGATTTGTCTCCGCAGCCAGTTCTCCCACTCTACCTATCAGCCCACCACCACCCAGCCCCAACATCTGCCCCCTTCCCCGTGCCCCCAGGTCTGCGCGTGCTCCTGACCCCCTCCCTCTCAACTCCTCACCCATCTAGTGAGCTCTGCTCCTCCTGGAAGCCTCAGATGAAAAGTCACCTCTCCCAGGAAGCCTTACCGGATACTCCCGTCTCCCACTGGAGTGGATATCCCCGCTGCATGCTGCTGGGGTCCCCAGTTCCGGGGGACTGTGCGCGTCACCGTTGATCACAACTGCCTCTGTAACTGTCACGCTTCCCTGCAGACTGGCCGCCCCATGGGAGTGGAGGCCAAGCTCCCTCACTCACCATCACACCCCTGCGCCTGTACCAGGCACAGAATGGATGCTCAGAAAATATTTGTCAAAGAAATGCCCTGGAAAGAGAGGGACCAAAAGTCACAACCTAGGGGGCGGGGGGAGACTATAGCTCCACAAGCAAGTGACAGCTGCTTCAGTGGAGGACCCAGTAGGTAGGTAGGAGCCCAGGGCGAGTAGTGGGGGCGGGGGTGGAGGGGTGGGGAAGGGTAAAGCTGGGAGTTGGTAAAGGCTTCCCAAGAAGGTGACCCCTTCCAGCAGAATTAAAGGGACAGGAAGCGTTTACCAAGTGGGTAGGGCAGGAAATTATTCCAGGGAGAGCAATGTCCTGAGCAAAAACCCAGACCTAAAATGGCAAGGAACAGAAAGAAAAGGGGTGTTGGCAAGCGGCGTCAGAGAAGGGAGGTTCCGGTTCGATGCCCCTCTCTGCCGCAGCCTGACTTCCTGTCCCGGGACTGCCCGTCCGAGACGCCCAAGGCAAAAGCGAGTTTTTCTCTGGCTTTCAAGGTGAGCTTTGCTCTCTCGAGGCTCAAGAACCTGAAAAATGATGTTTGTAGCCGGGGGCGGGGGGGGGGGTCGAAATACCTGAGAACAGCTTAGGTAAACAGCCAGGGAGGCTGCCTCTGGAGAAGAGCCCACCCAAGGCCTGCTGGAGCTTGTGCCTGGCCCCGCCCACGTTCTCGAGGCCGCCCTTGAGGAGAGGGTGCGGTCGCCAGTCGTGCGCCCCTTCAGCTGCCCGAGGTGCGGGTCTAAGCAACCGACGGCTCTGGCGGGGGGGGGGGGGGGAGGCTCAATTTCTAACATTTGCCAATTTCGGTAGAGGATATCCTTCTACCACAGCCGATTCGAAGCTACCGACTTGTCACTGAACGCAGAGGCAGGGCAGAGAATCACAAACCACGCTGACTCCGCTCCCGGCTGAATGAGCAACAGCTCCCCGTTTCTGTCCAGGGAGGCCTAAGTACTGAGGGCCAGGTTGGGGAGCAGAAGAATCAGCAGGAAGGGGCGGGTTGGGAGCCTCCGCCGCCCCCGGGGCCCATCAGCTGAGCCGAGGTCCTAGGACAGGAGGCGGCGCTAGGTGCCAGATCGCAGCCCAGGGTGTCGCTGGTTGGGCTGGCCCAGCGTTCGTTCATGTGCTTGCTCTCTCCGGGGGCTCTCTAGAACTCAGGCCGACAAAGCGGACGCTGGCCACATTGTTCATTGAGGAGCCTGTGTGAGTGCAGATCTGGAACTTTCTCCTGCAGGTGTCCAGGGAGAGCAGCTGTGAAGGCTTGCCACAGGCTTGGCTGCCCTGGGCTGGGGTGGGGGGTGGGGGTGGGGGGGCTGCAAGACCAGCCCAGCGCAGGAGAAATGCTCACAGAAGACAAGACCCCCATGGCATCAGATGAGAGGCTCCCGAACCACAAGTGGCTCTAGGGCCCCCGTCCTTCTATCGAGAGACCCCTTGGAGCAGGCCTGGGGCCCCGGAGGCAGAGGCCATTCCCCGCCTGCCTACCCTCAGATCACTTTCCCCCACTCCCATCCCCTCCCGGCCTCTGCCCCCCACTGATCCGAGATGCCCCCTTTTTTTTCTCTTCCTTTTCTTTGTACAGAGAGGGGAGAGCAAGTGCTGCTCAAACCTGTTCCTCTCCAGGAATTGGGGAGAGGTAGCCCGAACGATGCCCCACGCGCGGCGGAAGACGGGCTGGTTCCCGAAGCCCTGTATGGTCCCTCTGATAACCACCGCGGCGGCTGTTCCTCACGCTGGAGGCTCATTAGGGTTCCTGGGGCGAGTCCAAGAAATTGCCAAGGACAAGACAGGCAGCCTCCGCCTGGAAACTCCGCGGAGCCCGCTCCCCTCAGAGGCCCTTCCTTCAGCGTGAGCGAGGGGGTGAGTTCCGCTGAGCTAGAACCACGCCTGACAAGTGACATTTTGACGAGAGACGCGGTGACGAGTCCCTGGGGAGGCCGTGGAGTCTGGTTCCTGCAGACGGTGTCTCCCCTGAGGCGGTCTCCGTGCTTGAGTGCTGAGCGTGTGTGTGTGTGTGTGTGTGTGTGTGCGCGCGTGTGTGTATACACATCCTGCTTCTCTGAGGAAGATTCTCCGAGCTCCGCATGCAAGCTTGACAGAGGCCCTCCCGAACACCCACGGCAGCCACGGCCGTGGAGGACAGATGGGGCAAACCAGTCCCTGGCCGCTGAGCTCAGGAGATCGCGCCCTGGGGTCGGCCTGTCCTCGCCCTCTGGGACTTGCTCCCGGCCAGTCCCCTTCGGAACTGCAGACCCTACCCGGGTAGGGCCAAGGGAGGGAAGATCCAGCCTCTAGGTGGCTAGCGAAATAAATAAAACAGGGTCTGTCTCTTTAGAGAGCTTGAAATCTGGGCGCCGTGGACGACGGTGGGGGGCATGTGCTCCAAAGGAGCAAGGTCACGCGACAAGCCTTCGGAAAGACGTGGCATATCAACTTGGAAAATGCCTAGGCCGACAAAAGCCCACAGTGACGGGGCAGGAAGGAGGCTGGGCTTGTCTCCCAGCAGGGGCCTGTGGCGGGGCATCAGAGCGCCTTCTGTGGGAAGCGGGTAGAATGAACCCGGAGAGAAGCAAAAGATCAAAGGAGCTCCAGGCGGGGACAGTGTGCCAGCCGCCTGGTCCCCCGAGTCCCCTTCCAGACACTGACAGGCAGCCTCAGCCTTTCCTTGGTGTTTTGCAGGGAGTGCAGCGAGGTCACACGCGGTCCCCTTACTAGATGGCTGTCAATGTCTCAGGGTCCCGGCCTCTACTGAGCCCCGGGGTCTGCGAGGGCCCATCTTACTCCTCTTCCCCGAAACAGCCTTTCAAATCCAGGCAAACCTTGGATTGCGACTAACTTGTTCTGCGGGTGTTCCACAAGACAGGCCGGCTTTTCTAATAAATTTTAACTTGATAAACGAGCGATGTCTTGCAACACAAGTCGCCCGAGCCGCCGCATGTCACGTGATCACAACGGAGCCAAGCGTGCCGGAAATCCGCTTTGATATACGAGGGCTTTGCATTACAAGCATGTTTCTAGAACGAATTACGCTCGCAAACTGTATTTGAAACAGCGGTGGTTTGGGTTATCTACTGCGGCCTGAGACGCACCCCCGAACGTCATGGCTTAAAACGGCCGTTGACTTCTGTGCACGACTGATGGGCCGGCGTGGCTCGGCGGGTAGTTCTTCCGTCGCCCGTGGCATCAGCTGGGGTCACTCCTGTGACTGCACTGGGTCGGGAGTCTGGCTGGGTCTGGGCCAACCCCGCTGGCCTCATTCACATCTTTGGCAGCCGGTGCTGTTGGCTGAAGTGTTCTCCTCCGCTCGGTCCCTCCCCAGCAGGATAGCTGGGGCTTCACAGCTGGCATTCTCTTCAAGGGACCGAAAGCAGACACCGTCAGACCTCTTAAGGCCCCCGGCAACATTTCTACTGCATTCTTGTTGGCCCAAGCAAGTCACGAGGCCAGGTTCAAGGGGAGGGGAAATAGACTAGCTCTTTCTTCTTCTTCTTCTTCTTCTTCTTCTTCTTCTTCTTCTTCTTCTTTTAAATGTTTATGTATTTCTGAGAGAGAGCGTGCGAGCTGGGGAGGGGCAGAGAGAGAGGGAGACAGAGGATCCGAAGCGGGCTCTGTGCTGACAGCAGAGAGCCCGAGGCGGGGCTCAAACCCATGAACCGTGAGATCATGAGCTGAGCTGAAATCAACAGTCCCACACTCAACCCCCCGCCCCCGAGCCACCCAGGCGCCCCTTTCCTCTTGATGGGAGAAGCATCACACACACACACAGGGATGGCGAGAAACAGCCACAGCCCTTGTACCTCAACTCCTTCCGCCTGCGTAGCCCACGCGCTTTCGGAAGCTCCTGACGGGCCCCAGGTTCTCTCTTCAGAGCGGTCCCTCCTTCTCTGAACTCGCTCTGGGTTGGGCACATCCCTTTCAGGCCTGCCCAAGACCCTCCCTCCTTCAGTGGGGCGGGAGTCATCTGAGCGGCACGGGGTATACACGGCTTGCAGAGGAGATCTGGGCGGTGGGCTGAGACCAGAGCAGGCTCTAACCTCTAAGTCAGCCTCCAGATTGACTGGGGCCAGAGGACAGGGTGAGGGAGAGGGACCTCCCGACCGAGGATATTTAGAGCTCCCCTCATCCGAAAGGCCCTTAGGAAAGGAAGCTTCCTGGCTGGTAAAGACTCCGGAAAACCTGTCACACAGCAGAACAAAGCGTTCTTTAAAAACCCTAAAGACTCTCCACGTCCCAGCTGGTCACTTGGAGCAAACACTGCTGGTTAGGAAACTCGTAGTGCTTAGTTGGCAATTAATCACTTAAAGCCCTGTGACGTCCTGCATATTGTCGGGGGTTGTTATTTAACTCTGGCCGTGTTTATGCTGCCAGGCGCTGGGTGGAGCCTCTAAGACAGACTGCAGGCTGGCCCAGAACACCTCCTTCCTGGTGTGTTTTTTTTTTTTTTTTCTAGAACAAGTACATTACACTTTCATAGCAAGATAAAAATGTTGTGAACAAATTCAAGGAGCCCCTGACAAGAAAATCGCTGAAGAAATCATGACGAATTTGATTTATGATGAATTCCATGGGGCGCAAATTCTGAAGCCACCCCAAATGACGCCCCGTAAGAGTTTTTAATCGTGGAGGGAAACGCTTATAATAAACTTGAGATGAGAAAGCAAACGGCGTATAAAAATTTTAAAGGGCTTGATCTAATTGTGATACGTGGAAATCTGCTGATAAGAGCTTAGCATTTATTAAGCACTTACTATATGCCAGCACTTAACAAGAATCAGCTCATTCCATCCTGGCAACATCCCTATACAGAAAGTACTATTCATATCCCCATTTTATTATTTTCTTTAAGATTTTATCTTTAAGTAATCGTTACACCCAACGTGGGGCTCGAACTCACAACCTGAGATCAAGGGTCGCACACTCCCCCAGGGGCGCCTGGGTGGCTCCGTCGGTTGAGCGTCCGACTTCGGCTCACGTCATGATCTCACAGTCTGTGAGTTCGAGCCCCGCGTGGGGCTCTGTGCTGACAGCTCGGAGCCTGGAGCCTGCTTCGGATTCTGTGTCTCCCTCTCTCTCTGCCCCTCCCCTGCTCATGCTCTGTCTCCCTCGGTCTCAAAACTAAATTTAAAAAAACATTAAAAATAAATCAATTTAAAGAGTTGCACGCTCCCCCGACTGAGCCAACCAGGCGCCCCTCACCTCCCCATTTTAAAGACGGGAAAGCTGAGGCACAGAGGAGTAAAATAACTTCTCTAAAATGCCACAGCTCGTGTTAAAGGGCACCGACTTGAACCCAGAGAGCAAGATTCCTCTCCACACACGAGAGGCTGGAAGGAGCCGCGTTAAAATGTTAACGGCGCTAATGTCTGCCTAGGGAATTACAGGTAGTTTTTACTGTCTTTGTTACCCTTTTCTGTCGGTCCTAAATTTTCCACAATAGGGCATGATTTACTTTGATCGCTGGGAAGAAATAATAATTATTTTAAAATAAGAATAAAAACAAATGGGATCCCTCGCCAGCAAAACTCTACCCCCAGGACTTAGAGCTTGCAGCCTTCCTTTGATGTGCAGACCGGCCGTCCTGGCTCCCGCTGGTTCCCCGTCTTGGCTCTCCTCCTTGGGAGGCAGAGGCAGAAGGCCCCCCGCTCTGCTCTTAGCAGCCCTTCACCAGCATTTGACCGGACTCCCCGGGTCCTAAATGATTACAGAGAGGCAACTGCTTCCCCCACGCAGAGCGCACCCCCCATCCGTCCCACCCGCGCACCCCCCTGGTTTCGCGGCCCCGGCATCTGGCGGACACGTGTGTCTTATCCCCACTCCTCCCGGCGCGGACCGTGCCTCGCACACATCCTGCCATCACCCACGGCGGCCGGGGTCTCGACATAGATAACCGCGTCTGAAAACACATCCACCCGGTGGCTGCCCGACGCGGCGAAGCCCAGAAACGCTTGGGCGGTGTAGACAGCTCAGGAGGTGATGGTGGGAGGGCGCATCGTGCCAGACCCAGACGTCCTACCCGGGTGGGGGGAATCCAGAGAAAAACCGTACCCCCCGGAGGAGAGACACAGGATGGGCCACTATGAGGCTGTCGGCTTGGGGGGCAGGGAGGAGAAGAAGGAACGCCAGAAACTCTTCCTGAGATAGAACCTGGAGGTGGGGCCTCGCCATTCCTCACAGCCAGGAGGTCATCTTCGGATTCATTGACACGCAGTCCAAACCCCACCGGGATTCGCTTTGTCCCTGTGAATGTCAGCCGGTATTTATCAGTCGGTCAACAAATATTTATTGAGTCCAGGGCAGCAAGTTACAAGGTACTTAGGTTAGGGCAGGGGTTCGTGGGGGGTGGGGAGGTGTAGCGAGCCCCCCATCTGCCCCGCTGGCTCCCCACCACACGCGCACGCGGGCACGCACATTTTGTAACTGCTGACGTAGGGACTTTGGACACTGGTTTTGGTCGATTTCATATGGTTTCGAGGGATGGTTTACAGGCTGTCGGATACAGCGATAGATGGATCATTGTCGCCCAATCCTTCTCCCCTCCCTGCATTAGAATGATCCCACCCGCACCCCTTGGACGTGTGACTTTGCAGATTTTCTCACCAGAGACGGAGTACATGTCCCCACCCCTTGACTTTGGCATGAGCTGTTGGGAGTCGGGATACAACTAGAGGTTTGCGTCGTGCGTGCAAAGAGGGACCAGCCTCCTGGTGCTTCTGACAACATTGCGAGGAAACCAGGGCCCAGCTACCCGGAGGGCCCAAGGAACCAACCAGACCGCCCCCCACCTCACCCTGGGCTTGCCCATCTAGAATCTCCGCGGCTAAATCATCAGGCTAAGCACTTGAACGTCCACTGTCTCACTCTGTCAACAGCTCCGTGAGGTAGGGCCCTTTTCACAGATGAGGAAACTTGGGCACAGTGACGTCACCCAACCAAGGCCACACCGCTAGGGAGCAGCAAGTAAGGACTGAACTCAGCAGCGCGGCTGTGGAAGCTTCCAGGTGAGCCGCTCTGCTGAAACGTTCCTCTCACTCTCTCCTGAGTCCGGGCAACTTCATCAGCCGGTAGATTCTGAGCTCCTGGATCAAGTCTAGGCCAAAAGGGACATTCCTCACCTGTGGTGACCTGGTAGCTGTGTTTCATCTCAGCCTCTGGCTGATAGAGACTCTGGAACATTCCTGCTCACTACCACCACCGCCACACTCCCCTGCTTCAGAGACCTGGGACAAGTGACCTTCAGCCCTCGGCCGCCAGAGCCGGCCTCTGGCCCCATGATACCCCAGGAAGTGCTGGGGATCGGCCTCCTGGTCGCCGCCCCCCCCCCTTCTCTCACACTGGAATTGGAAACCTCTGGCAAGGGATAAGATGACCGCTTTATTCAACCTCCCGCCAGGACCATAGGTTCCCTCAGTTACAGCCACCCAGGGACAAGCTCTGGGGCCTTATCGGACTGGGGACAGGGGACTCTCAGAATAAGGCTTCCCCAGACTGAGACCTGAAGCAAAGTGTCTTGGGTTTGCACCAGGGGAGGTCTCTCTTCATTCCATGGCCCTTGAAATATCCCTACGGTTGTCTAACACTCCTGTGTGCATACGGCTAATGTGTACCCAGATAACATCTTAATTTTAGCCAAGCACGAACTCATACCAAGTTCAGAAAATGGCTACACCGTCCTTCACTTTTCTCCAGTCCCTTCAAGCCCGCGGGGCGCAGAGCTCTCTGAGTTAGCACGGGGTTTGACTCTGAGCAACAAGGATCAAAAAAAAAGAACGGCTCAGATGAGCCGAAGGCGTGTTTCTTCTCAAATTCCAAGCTAGGCAGTCGGGGCTGGTATGGTGGCCTTGCTCCCTGAACCCCCAGGGGCTGTGGCAGGTGGTATTTTCCAGAGGGGCCACAGCAGTGTCTCTCATCCCTCGTGCTCTTGTGCAATGCGACTTCGACATTCCTCCCGTCAAGGACGGGGGACGTCCGTTCCCCTCCGCTGGACTCTGTGCGTGATTGTGACAGTTTGGGCCAATGGAGTTGGAAGAAGTGATGCTAAGAGACTTCTGTGAGTGGAGCTTCAAAGGTCATGCGGTTTCCTCCTTGTTCCCCGAACATTCCTGCCTGGGGCTCGTGGAAGGCATCCAACGACCCCTGAGGCCGCCATGCTGTGAGGACGCCAAGCACACAGAGAAGCCATGCATAGACGCTCTGGCTGGCACCCCCAATCTTTAGTAATCCGTTTCGGCCTCCAGACCGGCAAGTGAAGCTGTCTTGGGTCTTCCAGACCAGCCCTTCAGCCGGCTGAGTACCACTGAGTGACCTCAGCCAACACCACCAAGAGCGAAAGAATTGCCCAGCCAAGCCCTGCCCGAATTCCTGACCCACATAATCTACGAGCACAATAAAATGCCTATTTTAAGCCACAAAAGCCAGGGTGGTCGGTGAACACACCGAAAGTAATGAGTCCTGTTCCATCACATTGGCTAGTATTTCGTGGCTTAGCCATACCTAACAGTAAGAGAGGGCGGGAAACATCGTGTTTCTTCTAGATGACTGTGTGCCTAACCAAAAATCAGAAGTTCTAGTACCTAAGCAGCTGAAGAAAATGAATATTATAGCAGTCTGGCAAAGCATCCAAAAGTTCCTTCACCCCCTCCTTCTTCCCTCATCCCCCACCCGGCTATTTATTTCCACACCTTCAGGCCACCCCAGGGTCCTAACCTGAACGTCAAGTCTGAAGAAAACCATAGATCGTCACGTGCAAGGGACCAATGAGTGTTTCTCTGGCTGGTACCGAAGGCGTCTCTCAAGCCGTAATTTTTGGTACTAACCAAGTCCCTGTCTCTTTTCTTTCTAAAGCCCCCTTCCCACAAAGTATGAGGTAAGACAAAGATAGGGGCAGGGGCAGGGGATCTGAGCTGCCGCACACATTAACATCTGGGGGCGCCTGGGGGGGCTCGGTCGGCTAAGCGTCCAGCGCTTGATTTCCGCTCAGGTCGTGATCTCGCGGTTCGTGAGTTCGAGCCCCACGTCAGGCTCTGCACTGATATCGCGGAGCCTGCTTGGGATTCTCTCTCTCTCCCTCTCTCTCTCTCTCTCTCTCTCTCTGCCCCTCCCCCACGTGTGCGTTCTCTTGCTCTCTCTCTCTCAAAATAAGTAAATAAGTAATGAACACCTGTAAGGATGCCCAGCACTGGCCCCTCTAATCCTTGCTCTAGGTCAGGGCACTGCCCTTATCTTGGTTTCCCAGATGAAAACACGGGCCCAGAAAGCTTAAGTGCCTCATTCAAAGTCACACAGCTAGGAAGTGGCAAGGACAGAAGGGCTGCGGCAGCAGCTGTCACAGCTCATCCTGGAGGTCAGGTGCCAGGCCCCGGGCGACGGCTCTGTAAACACCAAGCCCAGGCGTGTCCCTCCCCTGAGCTCCTAGGAATTTCTGCGCCACCCACCATGGAGACGTTGTGTCTGTCCTTCCCGCTCCCGCAGGATCGCCAGCGAATGTGCCTGAGGGCGGGAGGCCAGAGGTGCGTTGGCTCATCCGCCGCCTCGGCCACCAGGAGCTGCCTCGATTCCTGAGAAGCGGGCAGGCTCCACGGTGGGACCCGCAGCTGGTGAGGGGTAGAGTGGCCACCGGGAGGGGCTTCTCTTCCAGCTCAGGCTGGGTGGCGTGCTAGAGCTCCAGGCCCGGCCCGAGCCTCCCACCCGGCTCCTCTCAGAGGCGGACTCACCGCCAGGCAGTCAGGCAGGCGGGGGCAAGCCCCACCGCTCGGAAAGCGTTGTGCTTTGCTATGTAAAGAACCTTCTCAAACATTGAACAAGTCCTGGAGAGACATGGTGGTGATACTTGCGTAACTGGACGCTTAAAAACGGCAAAAGTAGGGGGCGTGCGGGGGGGCGGGGGGCAGTCGGTTGAGCGTCCGACTTCGGCTCGGGTCCTGATCTCGCGGTCTGTGAGTTCGAGCCCCGCGGTGGGCTCTGTGCGGACAGCTCGGAGCCTGGAGCCCGTTTCAGATTCTGTGTCTCCCTCTCTCTCTGCCCCTCCCCCGTTCATGCTCTCTCTCTCTCTCTCTCTCTCAAAAATAAACATTAAAAAAACTTTTTAATGGCTAAAGCGGCAACTTGTATGTAATTTACATTCTACCACAATGGGAAAACGCCCCCAAACTCAGTGGCTTGAAACAGCAACCATTTATCGGTTCACGAGCCTAGAGCTTGGGCTGTGCTAGGCTGGATGGTTCGACCGGACTCACCTGGGCTCACGCGCGTAGCTGTGGTCAGCTGGCAGGTCACGTGGCACTGACTGGTCTCGGAGGGCCTCACTCATGCCTTGTGGCCAGGGCTGGCTGTCACCCGCGTGGGCCACATACCTCCACCTGCCTAATCCAGGCCCATGTTGCTGTACCCCAGGTATATTCACACGCGGACGGTTGCAAGGGCCTCAGAAACACCAAGAAAGGGCAAGCCCCGATGCAAAGGCACTTTTGCAACCTGTGCTAATCATATCGGATCGCGTCCCGTGGCCAATGCGAGTCACACGGCCAAGCCCGGAGTCAGTGCGGGAGGGGGACTACAGCAGGGGTAAAATGCAAGGGGCCGTGAGAAAATTGAGGGCCACGACTGCCCCCCAGCTTGTCCACGTACAACACATGTCCGTCACTGCACGGGGGCGTTGCCTTTCCAAACAGAAAAGAAAGCTGGTTGCCCAAACCAGCAGCTACTTTGGCCATTAAAGGCACAAGATGCCCCCAGGCAGGAGTACAGCTTCCAGAAATGAAGGCCAGCGATACTGAACGTCCTAGCATGAAGTCTTCCCACGGAGACCTACAACACGGCCCACATCCTCGGCTGGGGCATTTCTGCAAAGTGTGAGTGGGGGAGGGGGAGTGAGGTCAGGCGAGCAGGGTGACCCCAGCTCTTTCCCAGTCTGGTTTGTGGAAATGCCAGCCTCCCCCAGCCCATTCATCCCCTTGCAGAGAAATTGTGATTCCTGGGTCCTGCCCCCATCAACAGCGATGTGGCGAAAAGCAAGGTTTGAAGGAAGAGGGATAGGTGGGAAGAAGCAGGCCGAAAATGACCCCTTCCACCATTTTCTTTGCTGCCTTGTCCCAGGAAAGAGCGGCCGGAGAACGACGGGCCGCTGTTCCCTTTTACGGGTGACCTACCTCTCTCCTGGGAGGAAGCCGAAGGGAGGGCCAGCCACCACGGCTAACTGGGTGACGGGAAGGCAGCCACACCCACAGCAAAAGTCTGCCCAGAGACGTGGAGAGCCTGGGTCAGCCCATCAACCACCGCTGAGTGACCTTGGCCAAGTGACAAGGCCTCATGCAGTTTCTTCACAGAAGTGAAATGACTGGACCGAGCCCTCCGACAGGGCCGTCCTGAGGATCCTCCTCCCAAACCCTCACGTGCAACAGCCCAGAGCACAGCGAAGATGCAGGTCTTTCCAAACGGCTCTCTCCCCCACGCCACAAGATCGCCTCTGTGACCCAGGCCAAGGTAACAGGGCCTCTAGGTTGCTTTTCGTCCCATGTCTGAGCGGCACACATAACATCCGAGGGCCGTCCTGGCAATGGTGCTCCCAGTCTCCTGATTCCAGAGAGCCTCCGTCTCGCCTGCCCGGGGTTGGCTCCCCAAATCTCCACCGAACAGCGTCTAAGGACGTCCCGACGGTCGCTCGAAATCCTACTTCCCACTCGCTGTGGCAGGGGAGGGGAGGCGACCCTGACGAGAAGGAGGTATGGCCTCTGTGGCGGGGAGAAGGGGTCACCAGCCACTGTCACCTGCAGCTTCCAGAAAGCAGGCCCGACCGTGGCCCCACGCGCTGCCTCTCCAGAGTGCGGGAACCGAGCTGTGGAAAGCATTTTGATGTTTCTCTTCCCTGGACCTCCCCACCACGCAAAATGCCAGGCAGGAGGAAGTAGAGACAAGAGAGCATTTTTTAACGACTTTGTGTAGCAGCAGTCCTGCATCCTTCAGAAAAAAACAGAATTCAGATTCCCAGAGACTAGAGAAAGAATATGAGGCCAGGAGATGATCTCTATTCCACGAGGCAGACCAACCCACCATCACACACACACACACACACACCATTCCCCCACGCCCCTGGGCTCACCGGGCTTCACCACTCGGCACCCTCAGTTGTTCTGGGCTGACCCGCCTCACGCCTCAGGTCACCAGGGTGCTAGACCCCAGGCTCATCTTGCATGTTGACTTGACGAACACTGCCCCCACCTGGTTCAGTTGGTTTATTGCAAGTTCATTGGTCCCCCCCGCCCTCCAATCGGACCCGATCATGTTTTTCTTTATGTTAGTTACATAATGTTTTCCTCTTTCCGGAGGTAAGAAAAGCACCTCTGCCTCCTAATTTTCACTTGGGGGGCTGAAGGAAGGGAGGCAAACGATGGCCAGGAGTCTCCATGTCACCCTGGCGACGGGGGTGCTTGGAGGCTCCCTCACTTGGGCTCTCCCCCAGAGGCTGGAAGGGAATGAACTGCCACCTTTTCCTTCAGGGAATGCTGTAGGCCTCCTGCTGTCCCCCGTGGGCTCCCTGACTCCTCAGGGCTGGGAGGGTACGGCCATTGTTCAACTGGGGAGGGGGCACATAGGCGTGGGGCCCTGGAGGCAGTAGGGGACCCCGATAAACCGTCCTGGCTTTGAACTCTAAATAGGAGCTACCCTCAAAGCCTCCTTTCTCCAGGTTCAGAAACCTGGACAAGTAGCCCCCCCCCCCCCTTCCCAGGGCCAATGCCCAGATCCGGATGGAGGGGGAGGAGAGAGCGTCTACCGCTGCCACCGCCCCCCGTGTATAAAACTCCCTTTGTATGCAGGTCGCCGGCTGCTCCCCATGCCAGGTGCAGCTGCCAGGATTCTCAATGCGGTTTGAACACAATTTGCCAGTGTTGGTTCAGCTCCGCTGGCTTCCAGTTGGGGGGCCATATGCTGCCTTTAATCTGCCTGTGCGATTCTCACCGATGTCAATAGGCGCGGGCGGGTGGGTGGCTGAAATGGCCCGAAAGCCGGGGCCGGGGCGGCGCTCCCACTGCTGCCAGGCGGGCCCCACTCCGCACACCACCGAGGACCACCAGCGGGTCCTCGCAGGAGGCCGTGGCGCTGGGCGGCGGGGACAGGCGGGGCTGGCCGCTGGCAGCTGCTACTGTGTTTGGCTGTGGCGCGTGGGAGCCTCCCCGGCCGGCCATCCCCATAGCCGTCATTGGGCCTTCCCCTCCGCACACATCCCTGCCAAGGAAGCCGGCCGGGGAGGTGCCAGCGCTCGGTCCAGACTTCACATTTCCCTCATTCTTTCTTTAATTGGATTTTTGGTCCTGCTGGGCAAAATAAGCTTTCCACTGGCAAAGCACTCTTGCCTCTTCTGAACGCGCGATGGTGCCTGGCGGCTCTGGGAGGCTCTAGGCAGAACGTTGCCCTCCTCCCCCGCCAAAACATTCATTCCTTCTCTCCAGGGACACAAGAGCATGGCGCGCGGGTGCGCGCGCGCGCGCGCACCCACCACTGCCACCAGCTGCACGCACGTACCGCACACCCCACGCACACCTACACCGCGTGCCACGTGCACACATATACACACACCACCAGCATATGCGCGCACATACACCACACACGCTGCCAGGTCCACGTGAACTTGGCCTCCCTCGGAGCACTTCACTTGGAGGCCTTCTCTGAACTAACCAGGTGAAGACCCTGGCTCAGAACAGCCCAGCCGCTGGCAGCACAGCTTGGGAGGGTGGGGGGGAGGCGGGGCGGGGGCTGGCTGGGCTCAGCAGCTGGGCTGCCTCCTCCCTGTAGTCAGACCCTCCTCCCCTGAAGGCCTGAAAGTCCCAGTTTTGTGACCCAGCCACAGATTAAAGTGCCATCTCCCTTCCTTCCTTGACAGGCAGGCAAGCGAGCTTAACTTAGTGTTTGTCTAGGGGGCGGGCGGGAGGGGTGAGGGATGAGCGGGCAGGCGAGCTGGAGTCTGACTGAGAAGTGGCATTTTACTAGCAACACACAGAAGACATTTGGCTGCTCTGAGGCCTTGGACTGAACATTAGGGAAGAAGGGGACAGGAGGGAGAGAATGAGAGGAGAGAAGGAAAGGGGGAAGGGAGAAGGGGAGGGGAAAGAGGAAGGGAATAAGAGGAGAGGAAGGTGAGGGGAGGGAAGGAGAGGAGGGGAGGAGGGGGAAGGGATGAGGAGGGAAAGGGGAAGGGAGGGGAGGAGAGGAGGGAGAAGGAATAGGGGAGGAAAGGGGAAGGGGGGAGGGGAGGAGAGGGAAGGAATAGGGGAGGAAAGGGGAGGGGAGGAGGGGGAAGGAATAGGGGAGGAAAGGGGAGGGGAGGAGGGGGAAGGAATAGGGGAGGAAAGGGGAGGGGAGGAGGGGGAAGGAATAAGGGCCGAAAGGGGAAGGGGGGAGGGGAGGAGGGAGAAGGAATAGGGGAGGAAAGGGGAAGGGGGGAGGGGAGGAGGGAGAAGGAATAGGGGAGGAAAGGGGAAGGGGGAGGGGAGGAGGGAGAAGGAATAGGGGAGGAAAGGGGAAGGGGGGAGGGGAGGAGGGAGAAGGAATAGGGGAGGAAAGGGGAGGGGAGGAGGGGGAAGGAATAGGGGAGGAAAGGGGAAGGGAGGGGAGGAGGGGGCAGGGATGGGGAGGAAAAGGGAAGGGGGGAGGAGAGGAGGGGGAAGGCATAGGGGAGGAAAGGGGAAGGGAGAAGGGGGAAGGAATGGGGGAGGAAAGGGGAAAGGAGGGAGAGGGGAGGAGGGGGAAGGAATGGGGGAGGAAAGGGGAAGGGAGGGAGGGGGAAGGAATGGGGGAGGAAAGGGGAAGGGAAGGAGAGGGGAGGAGGGGAAGGAATGGGGGAGGAAAGGGGAAGGGAGGGAGGGGGAAGAGGGGGCAGGGATGGGGAGGAAAGGGGGAGGGAAGGTAAGGAGAAGAGGGGTAAAGGAAAGGAGGGATGGAGTAAGGAGAGGAGGAGGGTCAGAGAAAGAAAAGAGGGGAAGGAAAGGAGAGAGGAGGGGGAAAGGGGAGGAGGAAAACAGAGGGCGGGGCGGGCGGGTGGTGGAGAAGAGGAAAATGACTAGAGAAAAGGAAGGAGGGAGAGGAAAAAGAGGGAAGGAAAAGAGGGAAGAGCTCTCCCACCCCCAGCCCCACCGTTTTTAAAGGAGATGAGTTTTACTTTGTAGCAGCCCTGAGGAGCAGCACAGCGGAACGACCCTAAAGCTCTCCTGGGCTGAGCCGGTGGCACCCTCAGTGGCACACCCTCCGGGAGCTGGGGGCCATCTCTGGGGCGCAGCTGGGCGGTCCTCAGTCTGGGGCCCTGAGGTCCAGGGCCCGCATCTCCGCGCGGCTGCAGCGTGGGTTAGAGCCCTCCCAGGAAGTCCTCAACCCCCACGGCAGGGGGAAAGCTGCCGATGGCCAAATACATCACAATATTTCAGAGTCCCTGTTAACAAGCACCCATTAAAATTTGACAACCAGGTAGTGGCGCAGAAAGCACTCATTTTGAAAAAACTTGAGGCTTTCTGCTGGTTCAGCAGGACAAAGCCGGTATACCTGCCCCTTGCATGCTAAGCCCGGAGCTCGAGGCCTTAGCTCCTGGGTGCTGCCTGGTTAATGGAACACGGGGTGTTTATTTGCCAGGCCCCATCTGAACCTGGCTTGTTAATGAGGCTGCCGTTGTAAGCTCACTGCCAGTCAGGCTGCCTTTTTTTAATCAAAAGATAAAACAGTCGGTTATCAAGGATTAATGACTCTTACAGCATCCATATGAGGCTCGTATTTATCTTTTAAAAGAAAACGGAAGGAAGAAAAATGACCAGATTTTGTTTCAGTAAGCAGTTTAAATCTGCTCTGGTAAGTTGAATTCATTCATTCATTAATTCAGTCATGTGTCTGGGAGAAGCCAGCAGGAGCCCCTTCCATCATAAGAACTTCTCACTGTGAAATAAACCCCGAGTAACCAGATTAACTATGAAGTATGTCTCCGTCAGGTTTTAGGCATTAGTTCAAGTGTACTTTCTGGGCGTTCTAGCTTATTGTAGCGAGTTGCCGATTCTGGGCTTCCAGGCAGCCCTTGGGGAGGAGGAAGAGCCTCTGTTTCCCCTCTCTGGCTTCAAAATAGAGCTCGTGTGTGCAATGACATTCCTGTGCCATGTTGATTTAACTGAGAATATCAATATTTTAAATAGGTTCCCATATGATTCATATACTTTTGCATAGCACCGAGTGGATACATATCGCTCCGCGTCTGAACACACAGAGGCATACGTGCACGGTCACGTGTGCAGGTGCACACACGCGTGCGTGCACACACACGCACACAAGCACCTGTATCCCATATACATGTATGTGACCGTGCAGCGTGCGGGATTCCCAAATACTCATTTGATACTGTTTGGGGGTTTGCACCAGAGAGTATGAGCGTGGGCTCTTTTATTTAGCCACCCAAGATGTGGTTTGGAAAACAAACAAACAAACAAACAAACAACTATTGGCCTGCTCTATTGGAAAGCGGGCTCTACCGTTTTCTAAGTTGTCTGTCTTCATGCTGGCCTCTTTCTTTATATTCCCTACCTTCTTTCTGAGTGTCTCTGTGCTCCGAGGGATGAAAGCTATAACTGTTGCATGAGGATACTTGAAATCACAGCCAGAAATGTCAAGGTGCTCCTTCCCACACCATCAGCAATGAGACACATTCAGGTTACAATGCCGGCCATTTTGGAAATTAAATTGATATTTACAGCACTGCAGCACATCATTGTGTGGCTTCAAAGAAAGGCAAATACTGATTCTGGAGTGGGCTGGGGAGCACAGACAAATTCAAAGAACTCCAGTGGGGTCTGTCTATTGTAGCTTAACCTCTCCAGATCTCCGGCTCCTCATCTGTACCGTGATGATATTAACACCTGATCTACCAGCCTGCGGGGGAACCAGAATTCCCTGAAAGGATAGAATTTAAAGGAAATGCCTACAGGGGACTATTTCCGGGAGGGCAGGGTAACTAACAGCTCAGTTCCCCGAGGGAAGGGTGTCACCTGAAAGTCCTAGAACCCCTGCTGTTTTGCAGATTGCTGTTCTGACCTCTGGGCTGGGAAGAGAGGCTGGTGATGGTGGGAGTGTGGAGGAGTCCTGGTGGAAGCTTCCAAAAGCCCCGTCTTCATTAATACGACTTCGAAGTCTTGGAAAAGCTTCTCGGCAATCTCATCTACAGAGAATTGGAAACGCAGGCAAGGGGCCATTTTGCCTGCACTGTGCCAGCCAGCCCTCCTGGTGACGCAAACCCTCAAAATAGTAAAGGGCTTTGCCATAAGATATCTATTAATTGCAAAGGGGAGAATCATCACTTGACACTGAAGAAATCCAGCAGACATCCCGTTGACCAAATGACATCACATGCCCCCTGTTGCAAAGCACGGAGAAGGACACAGCATCACTTCTACGGGATTCCTGCCAAACGTGAGGAACCTGAATGGCATCTTGAGGAAACAGCAGACAAACCCAAGTTGAAGGATCATTTTGCAAAATAACTAACCTGGATGCTTTAAAAATGTCAAGGTCAGGAAACTCAAACTAAAGACGGAGGAACTGTCCCAGATTAAAGCAAACCAGGGAGAAGAGACAATGGCACACAATGGGTGATTCTGGATTGGCTCTTGGAACAGGAAAAAAAATTTTTTTCTTTTGCTATAAAGGGCAGTAGCGGGACAATTGAAGAAATGTGAATGTCTGTAGATTAGATAACACTGTTATAGCAATGTTAATTTCCTGATTTTGATAATTGCATTGTGGTTATATAACAGAATATCCTTGTTTCTTAAGAAATCCATACCAAAGTATCAGAGGTAAAGGGTCATCATGTCTGCAACTTATTCTCAAATAGTTCACTAATATCTATATCTATAGCTAGCTAAGCCAGCTAGCTATGTACCGTATATCTGTCGACAGAGAGAGAATAAAGGAAATTAGTAAAATGCCAACCTTTAGAGAATCTGGGTGAAGGGTATATCAGAATTCTTTGTACTATTTCTGAAACTTTCCTGTGAGTCTGAAATTTATTTTAAGCTAAAGATGAATAAATACATAAAGGACTTCGGGTTTCGCTTTGGAGCAGCAAGGAACAAGGGAGACGGGGAACGGACTGGAGCCAAACCGGGTGAACATGAGGATCCCCCAAGGGTCAGTGGACGGGGTGGCCATGACCCAGCAGAGAAGAAGTGGGACAGGGCCCAGCACTGGTGCTGACCTCAGCCAAAAGTTGCCTCTAGAATTTTCTGCAAGATGGCTGTACGCTGATGCAGGCTGGGAAAGCGTTCTTTAGGGCTCAGTGCCTAGCATGGGGCTCACCGTTTAATAGGTGGCCCGTTGGTATTGTTGCCAAATGAATGAATGAATGAATGAATGAGCATGCTCCTCCCTCCACATCACACACCGCAGGGCAGCAGACTTTCCAGGTCTGACCAGGGCGCTGCACGTCTGTTTACTGGCCCCGCTTGGATGAGAAGGCTCGAGCGGCGACAGTGGGAGTCAGAGCTCCCTGCATTCATCCAAAAGCTTATGTGAGATTCATTATTTAAGCGACAGCACATCCCCCAAATAAACACGTGCGTCTTTGCAGCCCGCAGCCGGGAGCGCTATTAAACACACAGCGCCAAAAGGCTCCGGCCTTCGCTGCTGCGTGCAATTTCCAGCCGGCTCGCTATTCTTTTGTCACCGCCTTTTTATTGGTTTTCTCAAAGTGGTTACAATGCTGTTATTGTAAAACCCTCACACCAGAAGAGTGAGCGAGGCGGCGGGGCCCGAGAATAGAGCAATTTCGGCCGGGAGAGTCTGCACACCTGGTGGGGGAGGCTACCTAGGGAAAGTGGGGGGAAACGGAGCCTTTTCTTTGCTCAGGTCCACTTGACCCACTTGTAAATCCCCTGGGAGCCAGGACAGCCCTTGAATTCCCTGGCGGGTAATGGTCTTGGCGCTTTCTGCCCCTGGGGGTGGAGCGGGGGAGGGGGGGGGGGCCCAGCTGTGAAGAAATCTCAGCGGGTCCCTTCCCCCCCCTTCACAGGCTAGCTCAGCTTCCGGATGCATGGGCGGGCAGGCGTGGTCCCGGATGGGGGTCAGCCCGGAGGACAGAAGGGAGGCTGTGATTTCCCCAGCATCTCCACTCCTCGCCTGCAGCAAAGACTTTTGTCACCCCACCGGGTCTAATTTGCATGCAAGAAAATGTGCAAATTCTAAGTGTGCATACACCTTTTACCCCACGTGGCTGTCCAATACGACTTCCGGCAAAGTTGAAAATGTTCCGTATGTTCACCTGTGGCTACTGAGGCACTTCAAATGTGGCTAGTGCTACTAAGGAACCGAATGTTTAGTTGTACTTCATTTTAATTTAAGGAGCCACATGTGGCCAGTGGCTACTATATTAACACAGATATAGAACATTTCCAGAAACTTCCCTTGTGCCCCTTCTGGTCAGCACTTCCCAAGAGGTTTTTCTGACTTGTACTTCTGCAGACCAGGGTTTCTCCACCTCGGCAAGATTGATATTTGGGGTCAATTAATTGTGACGTTTAGCAGACCCCTGGTGGAGACCTCCTAGATACCATAGCACCCACTCCCAATTGTGACAACCAAAAATGTCCCCAGACAGAATCAAATGTCCCCCAACGGGCAGTGGGGTGGAGACTCACCCATGGTTGAGAGCCACGGCCCTAAATTTAGTTCTGCCTCTTTTTAAACTTCAAAGCAATGGAATGGTACCCATGCTACATGCTGCATGCAACCTCTTCTTTTTATATACGGTAACACCTTGGTTTACGAGCATCATTCGTTCCAGAAACATGCTCGTAATCCAAAGCCCTTGTATATCAAAGCGAATTTCAAGAACCATCGGCTCGGTTGTGATCACGTGACGTTCCGTGTCACGTACTACTCCTAGTTGCAAGACGTCGCTCGTTTATGAAGTTAAAATGTAGTCGAAATGTCTGCTCGTCCTGCGGAACACTCGCAGAACAAGTTACTCGCAATCCAAGGTTTGACTGTGTATATGCCATACCCATATACAGACCCCTATGCAAATGCATATGCATATACCTATACATATGCAATATACACAGTAGGAATGCTTTGCTCACCCTTCTGGAGGCTGGAACTCTGACATCAGGGTGCCAGTGTGGTAGGGTGAGGGCCCTCTTCCAAGTGGCAGACTTCTGGCATTGTATCCTCATTGGGTGGAAGGCTGTGTGCAGCTCCTTTTGTCCAACATGGTGTCTGCGAGATGCGTCCAGGCTGTGGTTGCGAATCGGTGGCGCATTCCTTTGTATTGCCGGGTAGCATTCCACTGCAAGGATGTACTAGTTTGTTTATGCATTTGTCTGCTGATCAACATCTGGGTTGTTTCTGGGTTGGGGCTAGTACGCGCACAGTGGCTAGAAACATTCATGAGCAGAGCTCCGTGCGGACCTAGGTTGTCATGTCTCTTGGGTGGGTGCCCGAGAGTGAAATTGCCAAACCACAGGTGTGTGCTTAGCTTCATCGGAAACTCTTCCGTTCTGTGCTGTGCTGTTCTACGTTCCCACCAGCAATGGATGACAACTCCAGCTTCTCCCTACTCTCGCCTGCCGAGGGGCACCATCTGTCTTTTTCATTTTAGCCATTCTAGTGGGTGGTGGGGTAGCCTCCGAAAGGCCACGGGCCCCCCCCCCAAGGGAGCCAGATTCAACCCGAAGCTGATAACAAAAGCATGAGTACCGAGAGGGGCTCCGGACCACCCCCCTCCCGCCCAGGCCTGGCCGAGCTCTGACTCCAGGGGAGTCTGCCTCGGACCCCCCCGCAGTGGGGGAGGGGCAAATTTCTCCCCCCTCAATTCTCTTTCTGCTCCTCAGCTTGTGGGAGGGGCGACGTGCCATCCAGGGAGAAGTCACGGACAAGAGGACAATAACTGGCAAACAGAGTTTGCATCACAAATGCGAATAGCAGGTAAAATATTTCTATAGGAAAGCCTCAAGCCCTGCCCTCCCTCAGCCCCACCCCACTCCCAACACTCGCACATGCGCCCGTGTGCACATGCCCTCCACAGAGACACAGGGCAGCACTTCGTTCTTTGCAAGGCGGTGGGGGGGGGGGGGGGGGCGGCAGTGATGGTGATGAGGAGAGACGAGAAGACAAGAAGAGTTGCTTGGCTGCCACTTGGGGAGTTCAAAACGGGCTGGCTAAGGACTTGCCAACTTTTGGAGGGCATGCCCTGCAAAGATAGTAAATTAGACCCTAGAAGATGGGACACACATCAAAGAACCCCCACCCCCACCCCGCCTCGGTGCGGCTTCCCGTCTAATTTTCGATGGAAAATAAACAGTGCAACTCAGAAGTTGGAGATAATATAATGCCACCAGGATCTGGACACAGAGAGCTGTCTGCATCAGGACTGACAGAGTGTGACAGGTGAATCCAGAGGGGTTTACCAGAGGAAGTCAGGAATCTGAAGGAGAGGAGAGCCTGGGATTAACCACAAAACAGAGGAAGCACCCCACCATCCAAATAGGAATACGTGTCTTAACATGCTCTTTTGTTTGGTGCTGTTTTTGAGGGCCTCCTCAACAGCAATGCTCCCCTAAAACTTTACCCTGAGGAAATGTTACTACCCCCACCAAAATATATATGTATATATTGTTTTGAGATTCATAAGCAAATTCTGGGTCATGAAGCAATCTCTGCCTCCTACTGTAATGCGTTGGTCTCTGGGGGCCACTCGGGTCTCTGACGACATTATTCCGTAGCAGTCAAGGGGACAGGGGTCGGGGATCAGGGGCCCTCTGGAGACAGCATCGCGTGTTCTGTCAATGGCTCAGGAAAGAACGAGCTAGAACTGGGAAGTGGCTTTTCTGGCATTGAGAACGTGGACCTTAGTCAACCTAGACAAGGGACGTGGATCTCGGTCTCTTGCACCTAGACGCCTTGGTGCTGGAACATTCTTACGCCACTGGTGGTAGGACTTCAAGCCGGCATCTGCTTGGGGAGAAGAGATGTTAGCCAGCCGGGAAATCACAGCGGGAGGGACATCCAGCCGAAGATTGTAAACCAAATGCCCCAGGTTCGTGTTTCTCCTAATATTTTCTCTTTGCCCGCCTTTAAAATATTTACTAAAATGCAAGCTCCTTAAGGGCAGGGGATCGTCTGTTTTGTTCACAGCCGCACGAGCAGCTACGGATGTACCTGAAGCATTGCTCACTGAGTATTTATTGAACAGCCGACCAGCAAAGCCCCAGCTGAATGCTCAGGCCTTGGGTCCGCTGAGCCACTCAGCCATCGGGAAGGCAGAGTATTTAGCAACAGAGGAGGCACACTCAGCATGTGGCGGAGAAACACGCGAGCCCGACGTGACCATTTCAGGGCTGACCGAAGTGAGGAGCCCACGGGGAAGGTGACTTCTCTGAAGGTTCCCGGTCCAGCCATGTTCTCAGCCCCTCGGTGCTCTGGGGGCGCGGTGGGCCTTATTTTACTCAAGTGTGCCCTTACGGGGGCCTCCTTCCTTATTCGGGCCCCAATCCTCAAGGCGTGATCATAAGCAAGTTTCCAGGAAGGAAAGCCTCCGGGCAGCCAGAGGAGGCCAGACTCCCAAACTTCCCTCCTGGCACGTCCCCCCCTCCCGAAGTTAGTACCTAGAAGCTGCGGGCCACCCCCAGAAAAAACACTCTTTATGACTGGTCCCACGAGTCAGGCAGACATCTCAAAAATCAGCTTTATTTTTGAAAGAGGAACAGAAACATTAGCAGGATGAAATCACACTCGTTTCTCCGAGTCCAGACTCCCGGAGGTAAGAAGGCCTGAACACGTAGGAGCAAGCTTGCTTCCCGACCTGCGCTCTGGGGGTCAGGTGAGAGAGCCGGGGAGCCAACCGGTGGTCCCCGGCTTTGCCAAGGTCGCCTTACTCCCAGCCTGCAAGGGGCGAGGGCCATCCTCCTCCCACTGGCGGCCGCCACCTCCGTCCCGGGATCTTCTGCCCGGTGATGGCACCTCTCAGCTCCCCTCGGTTTCAGTCTCTTCATGGTGTGAGGGCGCGACTCGCCGGCGGACGGTTCGAAGGCCAGCCGGGGTTCACAGCCAGCAAAGGATAGAGCGCTCTGGGTCTCTGTTATCTAATCCA